>NC_081540.1:12023961-12370628 GCF_030273125.1 Centropristis striata | reverse complement strand
ATGAAAGAACGTGTGTGCACACAATCAGGATACGCCTCATTTGGAGCCAGGAAAAACCCTGTTACAGTTAGAAAACAGGCCACACAGGTTGCTGCAATCATGCTAAGTTGAAATGGAGAGAATGTGCCGCCTTTAAGAATAAATTAAAATAACTTTTTCATGGTTTTCTATTAGTGTTGTGTAAAAGGAAGCAACTAACAAGTCAGCGGCAAGCTTGTAGGAGTATTGACAGTAACACAAAGGGCTGCACACCAATGAGAAGATGAAAATGAATGTTGTCTGGTTTCAGTAATAAATCAGTGAGTTTGAAGGCTCACCATACTACAAGACAGGAAAGTTATCACTTCAAATGGGATGGGCCATATAGCCAAAATCTCGTACAATTTCCACAATTACAGTTAAGAAATGTTTAAAATATACCATACTTGATCACATTTGATTATTTTCTTTTATTTGGAACTTCCATACGAACAAGAAAACATTAAGAGAACAATCATTTTAAGTTACAGGTTTTAAGGTCAACAGGAGGCCTCCTCCTGCTCTATATTTACAAATGAAGGCAAGCTGGATTCACAAGATCACGCGAGAATCACAAGATCACGCGAGAATCACAAGATCACGCGAGAATCCTGCCTAGAATAACTCCCGTGGTGGAAATGGTATTGCCGAAACCCCAGTGGACCCATTTCTATTGCCACAAAGCATACTTCATATCGCCAAACACTACACTCCAATAAGCGTCAATCCATTTGCCAAATATGTCAGAAAACATTTTGACCTCAAAAATCTAATAAACATGACACTGAAATACTGCCTTATTAGTTATTTCCATTATTTCTCTGATGCACCACATTTCTGCAATTGTAAAATCTGACCATAGGCAATTTGTCCTTTAAGCATTTCCTCTTATGAGACAGTAAGTAGCCTGAGCTGGCACAAATTCACTTTGTAACTCAAATGACAAGCACTTACTCAACCACTACTTCCATCTCGAATACAAGCCAGACTTCCAAAGAGGAAACAACAATCACAAGGGAGAGCGACATCAAATCCTGTGCATAAGCACATGTCTCTTTATTAGCAAAGTGTGAGGGCTACAAGGTTGGAGCCACGCAGCGGAGGATGCTTCTGGTCTGATCTGCGGCCAGGCCAGAAAAGGTGCATGCTGGGTGGGAAATGACCACCAAGCACCTGCCAAACGTTGGAGAAATTTCGACTAAGTCACTTTGGCAGGTAGCCAGCCAACGCCTAGGGGTTTTGTTCTCTCCGCTCCAAAACGAAAGCTGACTGGTTAAACAGATTAAGTGTCTGATAAATTTAGGAATCCTCGGAGCTTGTGTGTCAGGAAAGCAGTTTTGTTCCTCTGAGATTTAACAACACTGACTGTAAGGAGAGAAACAATAACATCTGCCAAGAAGGCTACACTTTAGCCTCACAGTTTTGAACACGTATCTTATCTTTATATAAATAAATGCACACTTGGCTTCTCTCCATTGCCAGTTTTATTAACACCACAATGATTAAACCTATACTGTTTGTTATTTGCTTTTTTATACTGGCATATGGGAAAAAAGGCTGTCACGTTCCTCGTTTTAACTGACAGGTGATCGCTGGGTCAGGAACACGACAGCAATAAGTGCTTAGCTGCAAAGAAGCAGATAAAATATTTAAAAAGAAAAGAAATACAGGTGAGTTTATCATCTGCAAATAATTGCATGACAGTGTGACATTTCATGTTTTGCCTGACAACTAATATCCAATTTCCTCTCTGTGACTGGTCACAGGGGCAGGCTGTGCTGCACCCTGCTCTGCAGCCTCATAATGAAAAGGCATTTTGGCGGGCCAGGCCTCCACTCGGCCCTGCATGCACCGAAGTAGGTAAACAACTCATTCATCAAGGCTTTTTTTGTTTGCCTGCCAGGAGCAGGGATTGTTCGTTATGATGGAATTTGTTCTAAGGATCAACTTATCATCTGCGTCCAGGCAGAGATGAAATAGATTTGAGGTGATGTATGGTTGTTCAGGGCGCTGGTTTGTGTGGGAATATGTGTGAGCAGCGCCAAAAACAAATGTGAGTGATGATTTTTGAATAGTGTTGAATAAAGAAATTAGGCTGAGGCTGGGGGTCAAAATGCTGTCTGCAGAGCTGGCCTCTAGGCTTTCAGCAATACTTGTTGTTGCTCCTGATGCAATTTGACACTCCTCCCCCACAAAACTGACTCAAGACACAACTAAATACAGCTTTTGCATGTGTGAATAATCGCAAACACTTAGTAGAAACCTTCTAATCATAGTAGTGTGAGCATCTGATGCACCCATTGAATAAAAGCTGCAATAATGTCTGAAAAAACGCCTTCCATACATAGTGCAAGTATTCTGCACATGTTGTGCAGTAGAGCAGGAGAAGAAGAAGCAAAAGAGCAACAGTCAAGTTTAGACTGTGTGTGTGTATCAGAGAGATATGGCGGGAGGGAAATTGAAAGATTTGACATGGCTGCGGGGTGAAGTTGGGTTCAGGCAACAACATTTTGTAAGCTGTCAGGCCTAATCAAACTGGGCCCTTCTCCAAAAGGTGGCTTATTAAACAGATAAACAACTGTTACTTGCGTGTTTTAAGGTTAAAAAAATCCATAAAAGATGCATCTGACTGTTTGTAATTTGCCTGCAGGGTGAAGTAAACTGATTTTGTAAACAGATAGCAGTGTTGGGGACAAGTGCAATTAAAAACTTATATCCTGACAGCACATCAGGAGCAAGAAATGCATCCCACAACTGCCTTTCGGGCAGCTCCTGGCAGGTTTGGCAGAACACTTTCTGCATCGTTTATAGCTGATTGACTTTAGCGGGCATTAGGGACCAGGGGCAGCATGGGAGACCACCGGCCTACAGTGAAGTTCCCCCTATCAGAGACGGCTGCAGATTCTCAAGTCCCATTGTACAAAGTTTGATAAGAAGTCAGCCACAGTGCCTAATCAGTGTTTCTGTGATGTGAGAGAGTTTTATCACCCTCTAGTATCTGATAGAAATAATCTAAAATGATTATGAAGGAGATAAATAATGAGATTGGTTGAGAGATTTGGGTTGAAATGACGTATTTTAGAGGAAATTGTGGCTAAGCAATATAATTTTATTAATTTGATATTTTCTCCAGCCTGGGGGGTTAATCTTGTTGCTTCGGCTGAATGGATAGAGAGGTAACAGTCTCGTCTGTGCATCAAGACGCCCACAGCCAGACACTACTTTACACTAGGCAGTAATTTTACAGAGCAGCCTGGTTCTCGCTGGAGTGCTACATTAACGCTCAATCAGATGGTGTCGTGACATGGCAGGGGTGGCTGGGTTGGCTTGGGTGAGCTGGTCACAAAGACTGCAGTCTTTCCATGGCCGGGAGGACGGACATGGTGAGAGGAGGGAGGGGGGGGGGCATTAAAAACCACAGCACTCAGCAACTGAATCCAATCCCTTTAATCCCTGCTGGTATGCCCGAGCGACAAACGCCCATTGGTCTCCACCTCAATTAGCACTGATGGGGCCGGTTGTCGGACGGGTCAGGAGAGCGCCTGAGTCTCTCTCTCGTAAATCGACGCCGAATGTACCATTTGCACAAGGAGCACATACCCTGTGTCCTCCATGCGTAATGGGCTGCAATCGCCCACCACATACCTTACATTCTTGACAGGACGAGCAATTTAAAACCCCTTGTTATCTCTCGCAGGGTACTGTACAAAGATCTGCAAAAATCCCCTGGCTCCCCCCTCCATCCCCTCTGTGCTCAAATTGTTTGGATTTATTTGAAGGGTGTGTTAAGTGCCACTTGGGCTTAAAGCTGAACTGTGTATTGAGTTTGCAGTGATATTGCAATATCACAAAGCCTGCAGCATGGGCATTTCAATTCATTTTTATAAAACAAGCAATCAATAATTGAAGAATAGAGAGGGAAGGAGGGAGGGAGAGAAGGAGACTGGCAGACAAGCCATTATATATATCCTAGGTAGGTGGAGATTGGTCCTTTGTGAATCCAGTCCAGTTGAGTGAGAGATATTTCCCATAATCCACCGCTCTAAAGCTATTGAGTGTGCTTCAAGCACCCATCACAAGGTAATGCAGACTTACAATAAAACCTTGAAAAACAGTGTCTCCATTCATATTGCAAATACCATTACTGGGTAATCAAAATATGATATTGTGTTCAGCATCTGCAGCTTTGCTTACATTAGAAAACCAAGAGAAAGTCTTGGAGAAGTAAAAGTGTACAGAAATACACTCTGTGGTCAAGGTTAGCCCACACTGGATCACAGGCTGCTGCTGCTGATGTGTGTAACTAATGCACCGCCCTGTTCTGACTCATCTCACGTGGCCCTCCAAGACATGTCATCCGCCGCTCAATTGAGCTCACTGTTTGCACTCGCCAGCTTCACATTTGTACAAGACAAACCAATAAAACGCTGGGAGTCAATAAATCCCCCTCTTTCATCTGTCCAGCCATCAGACGACCTCGCTGACTCCTGGCTCATCTTTATATTTAGTGAAAACGAATGACACATACCGGTCACGGGGCCCCCTGAAGGCCAAAATAAATCTCCAACACTTGTGTATTTTTAATTGAGATTATATTACAGGTGCACTAAGCTAAGAATTTGAAATGCCCAATGCATAGAATAAGCATAATGTATCTGCAGAGTTTATAGTTGTTGTTTTTTATCAATACCAGTGATGACTCAGTGATTACCAGGAACACACTGCTGAGATTTCAAAATCCTCTTTCCTGTCAATACGGCTTGGGAGGAAAAACTTGTCAACCAACCAAGAGTTTCAAGACTGAACAAATCCCCTCTTCACCTCACTGGCAATTCAGATAAAGGTTTGAGCTACAAGTGAGCCGCCAGTGTCAAAAGACAAGTCAGCTACAAGAGCTAAAAAGCCTTGGAAAAAAAAGGCAAAAAAAAATTCCTTTCCTTTTGGGTTTTTAGACCAATTCACTGGCTTATTACTCTTTCAAATTTGTAATCGTGTTATTTGTGGTGATTACAGGACAATAAATGTCAGAGCAAAGACCTGTTGATGTATTTGCAGTTCATATAGCTGCTGCTCAATTCATCTGAAATGACATTTGAGGTTTATCAGATGGTAACACAAAGTGACAGCAACAATAACGGCCGGATAACGAACCCACAATATCACGAGCAAATAAGTGTTCACCCTGGCCCGCCGAGTGCCCGAGACACCATTACCCTTTAGTGGTTTCAGTGATAAGAGGTTAGAGCGACCTTCATGACAGTGAGGAATCTTGGCAGGAGACGGACGAAGACGAAGAAGAGGAGGAGGAGGAGGAAGGAGGGAGCGTAAAGCAGGCAAGGACCCTCGAGAGAGCCTGAAACAAGAGCATGATGAATGTACAGCTCGCAGTTTTTAATCAAGGATCAAAGCAGGGCCTCTCCGTCTGAGCAGCCAGCCTGTCTAGACTGAAACTCTCCCAAGCACATAAAGCAACATCTGCAGGATGCATTAATTACAGTAAAGGACCATTCTGGACTGTTCTCTTGAGTACCGACACATCAAGAGGTCCAGACTAAGATTACATAGTTCGGTATATGTGAATAGTTTTATCCAAAAAGCTATTAATATATATCTATATCTTGAGACTCAAATAGCTCAAATTCATTGCCAAGTAAAAAGAAACAGGCTCCACACTAGAGGTGATGTTGTTTCTTCAACCTTGGACTTACCATCTTCCCTATCATTTGTTTTAATTTGAGTCAGTAATGGTTACAGGGGCAATTCATCGACTTCCCATTATAGAGGTGCGCTCGGCTTGCATTTACATTTTAGCCTTTTAGCCGATGCTCTTATCCGGCATGACTTACAATAAGCTGAGCATGTAGGGTTTTGCCTCAAGGACACAAGAGCTGACAGGATGAATGCTTGTCGCAGATGTTGAATGTGTGACCTTTTTTGATTAGAGGGTGGACTCTGTGACCTGTCGTAGGCCCTGTTGACCCACCTCTCCTTCAAATTAATCCTTTTTATTGCATATACACATGAATCACAAGTTAAAAATGACTGATGATTGAATATTTTGTTCCATTGAAGCACCAGCCTTATTCTGTAAGTATCAGTAAGTAAGTATCAGTATCTGCCGTAGGTTGCTTTGTCTGTTTGTCTGCTGGATTATGGATAAACTGATGGTCTGACTTTCATTAAATTTGGTGAAAGGGTGTAGCCTGGGCCAAGGACGAACCCTTTTAATTTTGGAGTGCAAAGGGTGGACACACAATATATCTTTTACATTCATTAACGTTGCAGGATCTTTTTTATAGCATCCGTGTGTTTCAACATTAGGACTTGGAGCTTACAAACAGACCAAAGTCGGAAAATTAGGAATATATATCGATCAAAGCAGTTCCAGGGCCAGTTCGGAGCCGGTGCCTAATCCTGAAGCAGTTCCTCGCTTTCTGACAGCCAAAGAACCGGCTTTCGGCCACGAAAACCGATTCCAGAGCGGCCCATGAACCACTTTTGTCAGGGGCTGGGGCCAAGATTATCGTGACCAAGAAGACTAACTAAAATGTAGAGGTGGGTGAAAAAATCGATACAGCATAGTATCTCGATATTTTGCGTGGCGATATAATACCGATTCATGGCCCCCAAGTATCGATACTTTTTGTCATAATTAATGGAAAATATGAAGTGAATTCTTTAGTACTTAAAATAAACTCAATTGCTTATTTAATGGACACAGCCGTTTCGAAGCTATAGAGTGAGGACATCCCCAGATGAATACAGTGACTTAATAACGTGGCTCTTGAGTCTGTGGAAAAGCAAACCAGTTCTGAGACGGTTCGCAAGTTGAACCAAGTCTGAACCAGCACCAGGACCAGCCCAGCAAAAGAACTAAGTCTGCCTTGGTCAAAAAGGGGTATGATTGGTTTCTAGTATAATTTCCACCTACTGGCTCTACAGTAAACAACACTATCTAGATGCAAAAAGGTTAAAGAATTATGCTCTAAAAATAATGGAGTCTGAATATCATGTGATTCATAACTATGGCTCCAGTATTGAGCAGAATAATCAGGATCAGGGACAGCTCAGCACAAATCATCTTACTCTGTCTTCTTCCAAGCTGACACCTCAGCTTCCTCCAAGGAGGTGGAAGCTGAATTAAATATGTATGTTATTTTAGTCCCTTCGCTGCCCCGAACACTGCTGTTATAAAAAGATTCAGAGCCTTTCAGTATTTGCAAATAATCCCTTGCATTTGCTTTGAAGTATCTAAGATTTTGTCTCTCAAAGATTTCCTCTAATTACTTAACCTCTGTGGTGCTTTTCCAGTGTATTGTCCTGTGTGGCAATACTCAGCCCAATGATAACAGGCGCAGGTTGAGACAAATCGCTGCTGCTGAACAAAATCCCCTCTATAGCAATTATGGTGTTTTGATGATTCTTAATTGTAGTGAAAGTTTAGACAGTCACTTATGTGGTGAAAGTGTTTTAATAGGGCCTTAGGTCTTCAAGATCTGTTAATACGTCATTGTGTAATATTAAAAAGGTTATCTGCCATGCCTTTTGCACATGATAAACATGATCATTCTAATGACTGGAGGTAGATTTATTTTCAATGGAGTTCAATGACCAGAGAAACTTTGCCAACACAAACAAACAGTGATAATAAGTGAACTTTCCAAAGGTCAACTTCACTCTTGTTTTTCCTTTCCAGTGTTATTTAGATTCATTAATGTCTGTCTCACACAATTTAATTGAGATTAAGCTGACTGCAGGAGATCAAATTTTACAAGATCAACACATCCTCTGTTAGCAGAGAAAAGCTTTGGTTGATGGTTTGCTCCAGAGTCCTTTTTTTGGAGATATTTTTTTAACTTCTCACCTTAAAAACTTTTGTTGAAAGTACAACTTTCTCTGATCAACTGCCAAAACTATTATTAACAATGATAGGCCTATCATTGATATATGGGTATTATCATTAATTGTCCTTATAGCAGAGATGAAAATTTATTTTACAGAACATTTAATGCAAAAAATTATGCTTAAGGTGGTTTAGAAATGGTGTCATCATCACTTAGTTTGTGAGTGTTGGACAAATAAAATATTTTTTCCCTATCAAAGATGTGCAATGTCTAAAATGTTAGATATTACCAACCTTTGCATATTCATATGAGTGCAAAATCCACAAGGAAAAGGTCAATTATTAATATAGAGTCAATGTAGGTTATAAATAACCCCATCTTGTTTTGGGCCCCATTTCATATCAACGATTATTTATAACTTGAATTACCAGAAAACAAGCAATATGTGATTATATATTGTATTGCGATTTGGAATGGCCTATATCGGGATATATTTTGACCATATTGCCGGGCACTACCTTTATATATACAAGATTCATCTACCACTGCATAGATGCAACCAGAGACTGTTGTAGCACCAAAAAAGCACACACAAATCGTCCATGTTGCCTGTGGTGTCCACAGAGCACAAAGCACACCTGGCCATGGTCTAAATTTAGGAGCGTCATTATTTCCTCTGCCCAGATCTGGCAACACGCTGTTCCTGGTCAACATTTTACCTCTATGAACGTGAACTAGCGCAGCCCTTTTGTTTTTATGATGTTAAAGCACAGAATGATACACAGCCCTGGAAGGGAGCAGTCTGACTAGTTGGGCCCAATGGGAAATCGAGGCTACATCTGGCCTTAACAAATACACCTGTGCTTTTGGAGCCTAATGCATAATGCAAGAGAACATATTAGAAATAGATATGGGGGAAAATGGGACAGAGCTGGTAGCTGGCCTCTGACTGCTTCAGGAAACACCCAAAACACTGCAGCAGAAGGGCATGGGATGGTTCGGACGAGCGGTTTAGACACAGTCAGAATGGTTTTAATGTAGTGAAGAATTACAAGCCGTGTGTGCTTTAAGTAACTCACTTATTTATTTAATTTACGCCACATTTTTTACTTGTCTTTCTAGTCTGGCCAAAGTTACAGAGTTACTCACATTCAACTATTTTTATTTAACTACCTACTGAGTGCCCTTTTCATGATTTTAAACTACTTAAAGAGTAAATATACTGCCCAGCGAGCCAGAGGAAACATTAGTTTTAGTCAGCCGTTAGTACAGTTTGTTACAGCACAGTTTGTCTTTATTCAAGTGTCATTTTTTTTAATAACTGGAAAAAAAGTGTTGTCTAGGTTTTAACACTTAAAAAGGCAAATAACACTTAATTTGCCTTCTAATGATTAACTGTGTCTGGAAAGGTCTGTGTCATTTGCCAAGTGAAGCCGAAGGCAACATTTTCACCTTGACTGAACGACTAAATTGTGCTGAATTGTAAAAGAAACAAGACCAAAAACATTAATAATGAAAAGGCTTGTTGGTTCTGGCACTAATTTTAAAGGCCAAGTCCTTACAACTTGTATTTATTCACATTTAAGCATCTACAAGATATTTAACATTTTGATGTGAAGTGAGGGAACACAATCTGAAGGAAAAAATCAGATAATTATTTGAGGGAAAGGTCTCTTTATCTCTTTCAATTCTCTCCAGGGAGGTCAGAGGTCGGGCAGACTTTAAAACACAGAGCTTGGAGCTGAAAAAATAAAAAAACACTTCATCAGCAGGGAATGCTTGGTGACAGAGAGACTTAATCTGCTTGCAGGGGAAGTCAACGAATTTGACCAGTTAATGCAACCGGTAAATGTTAGTTCATCCCCAGTTCAATGGGACAGAAAGCAGAGAGCCTGGCCTGACGACTGAGTTCAGATAGCGTTTCAAGTTAAGTTTGATGTGTAGCAGAGCTGAAACTGAATCATCAGATCTGTTGTGCTGCTGAGGATTTAAAAAAAACCCAGAGCTGCTTCATCCTCGCCATATTGATGTAACCTTACACGGGCGTGCAAGAGGATCAATGTCTGTGTGAAACTGCTGCAGTGTACAAAAAAGGAGGCCAAATGTGAAGGCAGAGCACGAGACTCGACTTATCCATCTATCAGCCTCACTGGTGGATACATAGAGAAATCTAAACATTTTCCCCCCAATTTACCAGCTAAAAATGACTTTTCAAGCAGGATATGACCTCTGAAGCCAGGGGTTGATTGCTTGAGTTGCATTCAGATCATGTCAGAAGAAGAGGAAAAACAGGGCACGGTCTTGTTGCTTCAACTTAGATCCGTTTATACTCATTAACTCATTAGGAAAAATGATACGGTCATGGGGTCAAACACTGCCATGACGGGCAAATATTGCCGTTATCAAAGATCTAAAATATACCGCAGATAATGCTTGCTTATAGTCTGCATAATTGACTCCGTTTGCACGGATATCATTGATAATTTAGGTTATTATTGGATGCATGTGCGCACACACTTCTACACAGCAAATGGGAAACATCTCTGGCTCATAATCACATTAAATCTGACAGGATCTGAACGTGCCATAACTTATGTGGCGGCACAGTAAATATTTACCTATTTGCAGTGTAAGCTCACACTAGATCTAAGGCAGAGGTCGCATTTCAAACAGATGACCTGGGTTCAACATCCGCCTGCTGCAGAGTCGCATTTTTAGTTCTTTTGGAAGTAAAACTGCAGTTGGGCAGAAGGGTGTTCTTTAAACTCAGCCCTCAGTACTGAAACTCACACAAGAAGCTCGTTTACTATCCTGTCACATCAACACTTTGGCAGACAACCTTGACCCGCCATGTGTTACAGCAGCATTTACACATGCCAGCATGGATCAAAACACCAGGCAGCTGCTGAATGCAACATTAAACCAGGTCAAATTTCACATCTATGCCTTTTTTATTTGTGAACAGGGACGCACAGTCTTTTCCAAAAATAATAGCATATTACAAAAGCATGTCATGTCTGGTTTAAAGGCTTAATTAGGCAACTTTGAATATTCATGAATCTCCTTAAAACCTGTAAAGCTAATCCCATAAAGTGCATATAGCATGCTAAATCTTAGCAACATCAGTAACACTAATTCATCTGGGCAATGTATCGGTATTATATAGATATGATAAGAGACAAAACATTAGATTTTAGATATAATATTGTAATAAGGATATCGTCTCCTGATTGTAAAAAGGCTTTGTTACGGTAAAGTTATGCTCTAGCTCTAGCTATTTTATGATTTGCTTTTACTAACTTAGTCCTTAAATCCACATTATTGAGGACTATTTATCACAAATCTCACTTTAAAATATCTGTGAAAGCTCCTACAATACCGTCACAACATCGATATCAAGGTAGTTTGTCAGAAAATATGATGACATTTGGTTTCCTCCATATTAACCAGCCTTGAACGAGGTCTCTTGATATTTACGGCTGCAAGTCGTACTTAGTTTATGTTTGGTTGACATGCCTAATATAAATATCTCATTGTTTGGTCTCTAAAATGTCAGTAAACTGTGAAAAACAACAATAAAAAATGTACAGAGCCAATTATATCTTCTAATTGCATGTTTTTGTCCAAACAAAAGTTCAAAATCTTTTATCTACTTCATTTACTGTTATAAAAGAAGAATTAAAACAGACAATATTCACATTTAAGAGGCTGTAACCACAAATCTGCTTGGCATTTAGCCTCACTTAATCAATTACACTTGCAGCTAACTAAGTTATCTTTGATCAACAAATTACTTAAGCTTGCTTGCTTTTCTTGAATGTGTATCCTTCTAAACTGAGTGTTTTTGTTTGCTGGACAAAGCACAAAGTCATTTAATCACTTCCGGGTTCGTGAAACGTACAGAACCAGCAGCAGATTATATACGAATTTGAGAGACAGTTTTACTTGAGTTCTGAGTTGCCAAACAACTGCAGTTTTTACAAACATGTTCCCCTGCAATTTTAAGTCTTTGAATGAAAAATCTCAACGTTATCTTGAATATTTTGGCATGTTGCAATAGGCCTCATCAAATAAAACCACTCTGGGCTAAGTGCCCTGCCCTTATCAGAGGTTTCTTGGTGTCGTCTTGAGCTGTGCCAATTCAACTTGGATTTCATGGAGGATTATTATTCCACCTCAAGTAGGAACCATTTATTTCCCCACTTCAGACAGTAATGAGCGAGCGGAATAATCATCTGCTGCACTGTGCAATAAACCCAGCACCTGGCTTACACTCTAACCAACCCCAACTATTACCGTATTTGAGAAGCCTTTTAATTTCTACTCAAATGTTCAAAGACACCCCAGGGCTCGCTGTAAAAGGCCAATTCCACTGCGACTTGATTTTATTTTACCTTTTTCATTTCTTAAGCTTTAATTGAAGCAGCACAGAAAAAATGGTTTAGTTAAGTTGCACAAGCATGCGAACAATAGGTAATAACATTTATAATTGAAAAACGAACTTCACTCTCAGCTTAATATTAATACACTTACCCAGTAATACAATTTCTGCTTATAAACAATAGGAAAAATGCTGCCTCCGGGTCAGATCTTTGTTTTCTTTGACAAATTAATCTTTCAACTCGTACAATCCACAATCTCTGTGGTTGCGTTCAGCCCTGCCTGCTGACAATCACAATCCACTCAAACCAGCAGATAAAGTGAAACTATTTCGTGTTGGTTCTTGTCCGCAGCATTGGACATGTTGTTAGCTCACAGCGCAGGTTGACTGTCATGTGATGAAGTAAACATCACAACAAATGGGCGGATTTATGATCTCAGTTTCAGTTTGTCATTTGCATTTAGGCTTTGACGAACGCTGCCACGTCAAACACGCCACAACGATGGACCATTTTGGTTTAATGTGAGCATTTGGGAAGGTGGAACAGGTTCAAGGCTGCATCCACTGGAACACTGAGTACATGAACTGGGAAAAAGCTTCCAAATTTGTACAATTAAACAGAAAAAACAAACAGATTTTAACATTACAAGCTAATTCTGCCTTTTTTTACAGTGATATTTTGATCCCATTTCTTAAAAAACCTTTGAACAAACTTGAAATATCTACTGGTAAGATGATGTCTTAAGCCAGTACCAGCAGATCACACAAGAAACTGCCTTTGCCTTATATGCTCTGCAAGAAAAAACAGCACTCCTGGGCTGACCCTTTTCAGCTTATTATCACCTTACTGACCCCGCTGACATTCATTATGCATCCACCCCCTGAGAAATGTGCACACATAAAGAATGTTCACTCGCACGAAGGCTGAAAATTGCTCTGCAGTGATGAGGTTTCAGTGTTATAATAAACACTGTATGAGCTGTGGGGGGATGGAGGGGGGGGTCTACTTTACCTACCTTCATAGATCCGAACCAAAACTTTCCATGACCTTTTAAGTGAATATACTTTACTTATACTTATTTTAGTAGTTGTGTCAAGGTTGGGGATAAAAGCTTTCTGGGAACATCTGAAGGTAGATTTAATAAATAAATAAATATAATGTTATTATTATTATTGATGCTGTAATGCTCCCAGCTTGGGTTTTAGACATAAACAGTTTTTTATTTCTTTAACAAATCTCTGAGTATCATATCTCATCTAATGTCAGAATTAACTTCTGTATTTATTTGGATGAAATAATCTCTCTATAGTGAGGACAGAATAGTGGTAAAAACAGTCATATATTGTCCTGTGAAAATAAGCTTAAAACCCAATTTATGCTGGTCCCATTTGGAGCATCTTAAACCTCTGAAGTCCAAGAGATTTTGGTTGAAATTTGTCAACTTCCTATGCATTCGTTTCTGTCTCTGTTTAGCATCTTTCAGAGCCATTACATCACATGCATGGCTCCTTTTTCTCCACATAAACTTGGCTATCAGTCTGATTTTTCATTTTATTTTAATTAAGAATGTATGAAGCTGCCAGGAACTGAAAAAACAAACAAAAGACACAGGCGTCTGTGGAAATGTAACATTTTTAACCATTTATACACACAAAACAGCAGAAATAATAAAAAATAATAAAACTACAAAACAGTCTATTTGTATGTAAATTAAAAATAGTAATAGTTTTCATTGTAGAAAGAAAATTCACATTTTAAAAATGGTCTAGAAACATAAATGGCACACTGTGAAAGCTCCTATGATTGCACTTTCAACTGGCTTTCTCAGCTTGTCTACATATCATATATAAATTAAGTTATTACTGTAAATAAAACGTGTATTTTCAATAAATAGATGGACTCCAGAGGGTTAAGTGGCTCCCATCTTGGGCTCACCACTGACATCTGCAACATACACAATGCATATCCACACACCGAGGATGGAGCATGCAATGAAAGGGCACCAATGATGGGAGAGTGGGATTTTCCCCCTTTCCCACATTGCACTGCATTCTCCACAGATAGCAACAAGCTATGCATTGCACTCTGCAGAGGTAATAATAAACATAAAACACAATTCATCAAAGACGACAATAAAGCATGAATAACCCCCCTCCACACCCACCTGAAGAGCAGGAGATGAGGAAAACGGCGAAGGCCAGTTTGGTGGCGTCTCCCATTTTCCATCCGAATCTGATCCTCTGACTAGAAAGAGAATAAAAAAACAAAAAGAATTCCCACAACAAAAAAAATCTAAAAATTCAAGAGTCAAATTAAATGTCTTGCTCCAGAGAGCACTGTCTCTGCAAAAAGGACATCTTTAAAAATGTCAGTATTGAATCTAAATCCACAATATCCCAGGTAATGCAAGCCTTAGTAGTCCAAAAAAAGAAGAAGGGAGGAAGAGGAGGGGGTGACGAAGAGGAGGGGATGGTTGGAGGTATTTCCAGGTTTACAGACCAGCAATGGAGGGCGACTTGTTGGCATTGAAGCCTGAGCTGTCATGTACTTGCCAGGTGTGCAGCATTGTTATGAGCAGACGTGTTCACCTGTGCCTGGTGCTGTTTGACCTGTTATTGTGAGAGCAGCGGAGCAGCGAGCCGAGCCACAGCCGGGCAGGGCGAACATCCATCGGACTGAAAATCGAGCGCACTTGGCTCTCCAATCAAACTTCTCATCGACAAGCTCCGTCGCATAGCTTTAAAAAGCGTCAAAACGGCGTTGAAAATAGCATTTCAAATCTCCCAGTGAAGAAAGGGGAGGTTCAAAACGTGTATTGCTGTTGTTCTATTCCGTGTGGAAGCCTCAGTTTGGTCCGACAGTCCGGCGGGGCTGGCCGGCCACAACCACAGCTCCGTCCGCTCCAACAGGGAAACAACCGATTACCAGGCTCCCTCCGCTGCTCCAAAGTGAGCCAAACAACCTTCCCCCGTCCAAATGACTCGAATGAACAAGTGGAAACACTATCATATGTTAGCAATAACCACTAAAGCTGCCGTTAATCCGTGTAGCTAATGCAGCTATCGAGTTTAGGACGAGCTGCTTTTCCCAAGTCCGTCTCCTCCTCGGTCGGGACAATTTCAAGATGGCGTCACTGACCCGCGGCAAGTCACCCAAACTGACACATGACGTTTCCGGTGAAGCATTACAAAATAAAATATTTCAATGGAATGCGTGATGGAACTTTCTTTTTTTAAATATATAACTTTATTTTAGGCATTTCTAGTTATACAGAAAATAGCATACATACATACATACATACATACATACACACATACACACATACATACATACATACATACATACATACATACATACATACATACATACATAGGCTACATACATACATATACAAACATACAAGCTCAAAATATATACCCATATTAATACCCTTCAACTTCTTTACATATTCAATGAAGGGAGTCCACACTCTATGGAATGTGTCACAGGAACCTTTCAGTGTATGTCTGATCTTTTCTAGCTGAAGTAAAGATTACACCTCCTGAATCCATCTCCTGAAGGGTGGGCATTTATTAGATTTCCAATTAATTCAGAGAACTTTACTGTTTTTTAACAAAGAAACTGCTTGACATCTGACTTTTCCCATGCTGTTTTCATATTTAGTGATATTCTCACATCTGTCCCAGTCTGACCAGTCTACCTGTAATGAAATCCATAAAGCCCATAGTCTATACATTTGGCCCTTGAAAATACCAGACAAAAAGCAAATAAGTTGTCATCATTGCTGCATCTGAAGTAAAATACAAGACTTAACCTTTGCAAACTTAATTCTTATTTCTCAGCCTTTTTGCAAATACATAAATAGATTGCAGAGCTTTAGCAGATCCATCAGAGCAAATGGAAATTGGAAGGTTTCATTTTGCAGAACATCTTTTGCTCAGATAGGATCAAAGACCGCTACCTGATCACTTGTCTAGTTTTTAAATGTCATGTTTTAATGTATTTATTTTGAAAAAACAAATTTGTTCTAATCTTTCCGTTTCATAAAAGCCCTTCTATGGATCGCTGTTGCAAATCAGAATCCGCTATAAAAACAATGATACTTGCAGCAGTCTGCTTATGTATATTATATCTGCCCCTATGAAATGAGCCAAAAATAATACATATTAAAAAAATGAAAAACGATATGCCATTGTTTCAATATAAGTATGTTATTCTTCTTGTCAGGACTTGGTCTACCAACAAAGGCAGGTGCTGCAATGTTACCTTTAATAGTAGGGTCCTATGTCAAAATCTAGTTTCATGACCACCATGATTACTCTAATTAATAATATTGTTTGTAATAAGGGCTTGACAGCAAATCTTGCAGACTCCTGACATGATAACTCTGGCAATACCAGGTGCTAAAAATGTTCTATTTCCTTCAAACTGTGTTATTTTTTATCAAATATAGTATTGTATAATCTGTTTAGTATTTCTAACGTTTTATTTTCATTCACTTTAATTTGGAAGCTAGAATGGTTCATTTCCGGTATGAGCTCGACCCACTTTCGACAACTTGATGAAATGCTTTACGAGATAGGGATTGTTTTTATTCGGGAAAGCTGCTCGTTTTGGACACCGGCGTGTGCTGTTGCAAGAAAAGAGGGGCGGTCTGTCATCTTTTTAAAATAACGAATAACCAAAACAATGTTTATCATGTATTGTTATCGCAAGTATTTGTCAGCGCCAAAAATGGGCCATTGCACCCTACAATCTGCGTACATGTGTAGAACATGTCATGTTTTATCATGAATAGATGTATTTTGACGTCCAAAATATATACTAAACATAAAGAAACCCTATGTAGAAGATCTTAAATGGAATGCACAACCAATTAAAGTGATGTTTAATGAAGTTTGGGCCATTAAGTATGTTCTATTTTAATCATCAGCATGCTCATAGCATGTAGCCTGCCACTCTATGTAGGTCAACACACATTGCACCTACATATAGCCTCATGCTGCAGTATGTTCTACTATACAGCCAAATATCAGGTTTCCACATGGGTTGGGTGCTCAGTAATAAATGCTGAGAATACCATGAAGTACAGATATAGGCTTGGCCCATTCCCAAATCTGCGTGACACTAATCTCTCTAATAGCCTGGAGCAGATCTCCAACCATAAGCGCTGCTAAACGATTAGGAGGTCAAAGGTCTCAGGGGATTTCTCTGCCAAGCTGGAAGCTGAGTCACCTGTTCTATATCGGAGCGTTGGCTTTCATCTTCAGCAAAACACACGGACCTGTACGTGGCCTAATGGTTGGAGCTTGAGGCACTAACACCGGCCCGTGTGAGGAGTTCAGTTCCTGTCGATGTTATTCCCCTGGCAGTGATTTTGAACTTTCTTCACAAATGAACCCTCTCTCCCTCTCTCTCTCTATCTCTCTGGAAAGAGCTCAGCTCTGTCCAGGAAATGTGGGGGAGGTTTATCATTTCAAAGATGACAAAATGTTAGAAACATGCATCCAAAAACATCTGATTACATATCAGGACTTTGTGGTTATGTTCACTGAATCACTGCGTGATTAGGTTACATGACATTGTTAGATTCCTTTGTCTTGCGTCACAAACGATTAACTAATTTAATTACAGGAATTTAGGTGAACCCTGCACGAACTCTTGCATGAGCATCATACTTTACCTGCAGGATTTGTACTGTGGAAAATACTGTTTTAGCTTCTGTGTTGAAAGCTGAGAACTGAGAAGTGATAAGAGATAAAGAGATAACAATGAAAATATATCTGGGTTATAGTTTAATTTTTAAAGATTGTCCTTGTCTGATATTATAAAATAACAGAGGTAGGATATAACTAAGTGCATCTACTCAAGTACTTTATTTAACCCCTTAATTTCTGAAGGCTACAGAGTACTGGTCCATGTCATTTTTCAGAAAGGGGGGAGTTTCAAAATAAGACTACATTTTAGCAAGGGAAAAAGTGTTTTTTTAAAGAAGTCCCTTGACCTCTGACCTCAAGATATCTGAATGAAATGTGATAACCCCATGCAGTTTGGGACAAAAACATTCAGTTTTAGTTATTTTGCGTATTGTATTTGAATATTTCTGCATACTGGGCTCCTTAACAGTCTGTAATTTACAAAAATCAGGTATGACTGCAATGGCTTTCCTATGTAGGAACACTACACAACACAGTACTCCCCATCCAGTCACCAAAAAAAAAACAATTCCTGCTGAAATCTCTAAAATATCAAAAGATTTTGAAACCAAATCACATCATGGAATTTTCTGTGGTGTTCCTCAATGTATTAGTGTCTTGATGTTGTATTTTGGAGGGATTTTTGACCATTTTTATCAATTCTTGAGTGGTCAATAAATTAAAAAAATTGCCCCAAATCTGTGTTTTTCAAATTATATCAACCCCAAAATTGCTGCAATAACTTTGAGACATAATTGAGCATGGCAATGAACTTCATATCATAATGTTCTGAGCCCTTATAAAAAATGTAAGTGTCTGCTTTTTGCATAACATCAGACAAAACTCTTTATAGATGTAAAAGAAAAAAAAACACATTTCTGTTTGTCAGTTATTAGTTACAGTTTGCTTGAAAAAAAAAAAAAAAAACAGAATTTTTAAACGATTCCACCACTGTAGGCAATCCTACAGTGTGTAAGTCAGTAAACCTTTATAATAATTTATTAATCAGGAGATTTTTCTAAACTCAGAGATAGTGTACTGTCTTTTCTCTGAATCCGGTTTACAGCGTGTATACTCTCTGTCAGTTAGTCACGATAACACTGTTGTAATCATCCAAGCTAAATTAAACATGAGCTTAATTCCAGGACCATCTTATATCACGGCACGCTGTGAGCTAAGTACACACGCTCCTCTCTTCCTCTGGCCTCGATGAGTCTCTGTGATGCGTGTTCATGTCGTCATTCACTCCCTGAAGCTGCACCAGCTGCACTGATGCAGGTAAATAGAAGGAGAGGTTCCTCAACTGAAGTATATATAAAACATAAGGTACATGTAACATACAGGACATTTTTCTGTCTGTGAATGACCTTGTGGCACAAACAAAAGGAATATTTATTTGATCGCATAGCCACATATTAAGCGTACATTATATTTACAATATTTTCAGTTGAAGCTGTTATCCATGCCAGACTCCTTTGACAAAAAACACAATTTTACCTTGCAGAACTGGAGTTGTACAGAGACGTCAGTATCTGTATCTGCGTCTGTGTTTGGATAAAAGTGTGGTCACATTAAATTGGGAAAATATGTATTTTGAATGTATTTTCTATCCTAAAATTAATTGGCAATGTAATTCTTTGTGCCTTCAAAGTATCATAACGATTTACTATTAGCTAGGCCTGTCACGATAACACACTTTTTAGGACGGTATATTTTCCCCGAAACTATCACGATGAACGATAGTATCGTTGTCGTTGTCGTTTTAGTTTTATAATGATATTAGAGCATAATAAGAACATCCTTTTCCACAGCAATGAATTTTTAAATCCCGAGAATATTCAAATATCCTAGATAAATAAAACATAAATAAATAAAATACAACCGAAACAAATAAGAATAGACTTTCAGGCTCTGTTAACAAAAATTGCAATGAGATAATCATTATGTATTATATTATTTTATTATTAAATTAACATATAAACAGCTGAAATGGCTGCTTGGGAAATATAGGGTTGTTTTGGCAATTTGTGCTGCCTGTCAAACATTTGCAGCATTACTTTAAACACAACACACACAAAAACAAAAACAATATATTAGTATATATAGTAATCATCGTGACAGGCCGAATATTGGCATATAAATCATTATAAAGCATATGTCTACATCATCATTGGTGTACTTTTTTCAGTTCAGGAAACATAATGGCTGACACGTAAAAAACACATGTCAATAATAACGAGTAACTTTGGATAGAAGTGTTTTCATTAACACCGGAGTTGCTGGTCTACTGCTGCCGTGATTGGTTAGTGAATTTGTAGGTAATACAGAAACTATGTAACTCATACAACCACACTTCAAAAAAAGTTCTAAATATCCCTTGCATCTGGTCAGTGGTAAAAAATAATGAAGAAGTGAAGCCAATGTCAAAAGAACACAAGGGGAAGAGAAAAAAGAAAAGAAATGGTGGATAGTAACACAAAAGGAAGAATAATACTATGTTGAATCACAGCAGTATTACTCAGAAAAGTCAAAGTAAAGTCCTGACACACAAAATGTTCCACTACAATCAGTCAGAAGTGGTTGTGAGATGGTCAAATAGAGCTTTCCAAATGTCAGATTAGTGGTTCCGTACCCTGAACTGACATCCACACATCCACTCCACGCTGTGATTGGCCATTCAGAGGTGAGAAAGGAGCCAAGGTTTAAACTTTTCTCTTCATGTGAGACTGTCTAAATAATCAGGTATCAACGCAACAACACACCATACAAAAAGACAAATTTCTTTTCTTTAAATAATACCTCGACCCTTAAACCTGGCATTATGCTGTTTCAGATAATTTCTCCTCAAAGCGTTTTCCGCAACAAATTGAGCCGTGTAAAATGTCAAGAAGCACAACAGACATGAGTAAGCATCGAGCCATGACAAAGGGATGACTTGCATTACGCTCATGTGGAAAAGGCGGGTTCGGTTATATGTCTATCTGTCTTCCTTTGAGTGGGGAAGACCTACAGTTCTGGCCCTGGAGATTTACCGCCCAGCTAATCCCATTACTCAACTATCAGATGCCAAATCCCCTCTAATGGCATTACACGTGCCAGAATTACGTATGATGATGCTTGCTAATGAGAGCTCAGCAGATATACCTTACTGGAACCAGTGGCCCTTGCACACAGAGTAGCCCCATGGCTCTGCGGCTTAATGGACTCAGTATTGAGTGTCGAGGGAAGTCAAATTTATCGACAAAGTGCTTTTAACAAAAAGCAGGTTGCTTGCAAAGTGCATTGCAGAGCAACAAAGGATGTAAATACATCTAAAACTGCGAGCATATGCATTGAAATGTTAATAGTGAAGGGTAGAGACGTGGGCGTGCGCGTGACGGATAGAGCTGCAGGACAACACCAAGGACAAGTGGACACTTAAAGATGCAGCCATGAATGATGAATGGAAGGATGGAGTTTCACATACAAACCTCAAATTATCACATCTTCTGCTACTGCTGCAGCGTTCCAAAGGTCACTTTCAAAAGGTGATATAGAATTAAAGTCTTTAGAAAATTATATAAACATGCAGTTAGTCATGTCCTTGGTTCTGTGATACAACAGCTGAGGGTAAAAAACACATAAAAACCTCTATCTGGCCATCAGGGGTTCAACGAATTACTTGAATGTATGAAATGTACTCCAGGGTTTGTTCAGAACTCAGTGGCACCACTGTTTCTTAAGTGTTAAGTTACTCTTTAACATGTAATTTTGGAAAAAATGAGCATTAATGTGTAACAGCCTGCATTCCTCTGCTTTCTGCGGGAATTTGATCCCATTAAGACATACTGAGGTCCAACACAGGCTATTTTAATGCCAAATATATTCATTTTTTTGCTCTTTTATATTCTGAAAAAGACATTTTTCCTTCTGAGTTGTTGATATATGAGTAATCAAAATAATAATTCTGTTAATATTCCTGTTTGCATACAGCAGTTAAATGTCAAAATATTTATATATATAAAAGCTGGAACAACTGGAGCTGCTTGTGCAATTTTGCTTCTTTGCATCAATCTAAGATTTTTTCTAAGTTTTTCTTTGTTTTTTAACCGTGCACACACAGCTTACCATTTTCGTTTCAGTGCTGCAATATTTGTGCATATTCAAGTATTTTATAATGTTAAAAACTAGGTGTGCTTCTTCTTCTGATCAGTAATGTGGGCTTTTCTTTGGGGCATGCATCTCAACCCCAGCATTGCAAACTGTTGCTGGTCATGGCAGGGTCTTTCTAGTGGTCCTCCATCCACACTTTGATCTGGCAGTGCAACTTGTTATTATTCACAGCTTTTTGAATGCTGTATCAACACTTGATCAGTGGCCCTAAGCATCAGATACAGACACACAGGGGATTATTTTACATCTGCTGGTAATGCACCAAGATAAAAAGAGATCACAGGTCCATTTAGGATGGGCTGGTGGGTGAAAAACCCCTCAGACCTTGACCCAGGAGATGTGTGTTTCATGTGAAACCAAGGGTTAATGTTGCTTTTGTTAATTAATTATCATAACATACCTGCATCTAGTAGTAAGGTACTAAAGAAGTTATTTTATTTCCAAAAACCCTGATCTTTTTCCTAACATGGCGTATGAACATTTTGAAAACCAACCATGCATGTAACAAGTGGAAACTGTCCCTGAATGTTATGAACCATAACCCTTTTCCTCAACACATCAGGTACAGATACCTTGGGTGAGCATGGATGCATGGCCAATCCTAGCACTGGCCAAAAAATGTTGTGGGATTCATTATAACAGTTTGTAGAGACTTTAAAGGGCATCTATAGCGTCATATTCTGAAGCGTAGGGTCACTGACCAAGAGTCAGTATTTTAATAAGGGTTGGAGTGAGAATGTGGTGGGCAGCGTGGCATGGAGCATTGTCCTGCTGGAAAGCAATCCTCAGAGTTGGGGAACATTGTCAAAGCAGAAAGAAGCGAGAAGGTTTCCTGCAGAATCACAAAGAAATTTGACTGATTCCAGCCGTACTGAAGCCCCACAGACAGTGGCAGTTCTTTAATCAGAGGAGCAAATTAAAAAAAATGGCAAAGATGTTATTCATGCATTTAAAACCTTTATTTTAGCTCGTTTGAAAATCTTATTTAAGTATATTTGGAAGATACAAATACACTGATTGAAACAATGCGACTTACCAACATTAACAGTTATTTTTGTACGAAAATAACATCATTTTTGTGAGAAATTACTTTTTTTAATTTTGAAAGTGCAGTACTATGAGAATGATCTCTCTCTCTCTCTCTCTCTCTCTCTCTCTCTCTCTCTCTATATATATATATATATATATATATATATATAGACACGTTTTTATTGCACCATTAAGCTATTATACAATGTACACATTCTGGGTTCCTTTTGTGTATGATGATATTGTTTAAACAAAAAATAGGTAAGAACTGTTCCATTGTTCATTGTTATAGATTGATATTTTTATTATAAATTTGACACAGGGGCCACAGCAGGGGCCAAGAGCTTCTTCACGGGGCAGTGGCCCCTGTAGGCCCCTGTTGGCCCCTGTGTGTGTGCCCACAGATCATCACCACTTGGAGGCCATCTAACCATTAGAAGACCAGGTGAAAACTGAACTCATCAGAGAACATGACCTTACTATAGTCCTCTCTGATCTTTATAGTCTTCTTCGCTTTTTTCTAGACTTCAGCTCTCCCAAACCGTCCTTGCCTTACACTTCACCCCAGCTGCCCTTTGTCATTTCTTTTGTAGGTCACGTGATGTCATCCTACGATTGTCGAGTGACATTTGAATGAGTTGGCAGTCATTCCGGTCAGTGGAGAGCCGTTCCCGCCCTCTGCAGGTCTGAAGCTTTGTTGTCCCCACATGTCTGCTGCTTGACCTTGTTCTTGTGAACTGCCGTCTTTGAAATTTTTAAGGAAGCTCGCTGTGTCCCTGAGCTAGAAAACAGTCAAACTTTTCAACTCTTTTGTTATTTTTTTAATCCAATTACTTTTAAAGTAGTACCCGCTCCATTTCTGCCACTCAGCTCGTCCGATTATAAGAGTGATGGTCATAAGATTTGTTTTAGGTGATCACTTAATCAGTACCTCATTAAACATGCAATATGCACTTTTTTGCTGCTAGGGATCTCTCAGCTAAATTGCATTCAACTTCTCCCGCTTAGGATTAGTTCAGTGTTCAGGGTTTTTTTTACCAGGAGCTGAAAAACCTGCAGGGTTCTCCTCCTCTACAAAACAAACTGATCCGCTTATTAAACTGGTAAAATCAAAGAATAAAGCAGACTCACGTTAAAAATCAGTGTTTCTCTGATGCTGTTCAGCATGCCGGTGGAGGGTCTGGAGCTGGGCTGCTGCTGACTTCTGCGTAGCTTATTTCTCTGATCCAGATATCTAGGAGGTTTGTTAAGGAGCGGAATTATCCACAGTGGTCTCCTCCTCTCAAAAAGAAATGGATCTGCTGATTAAAACCACTAGAAGCACAGAATAAGATAGTTTTGCGTTAAAAATCAGTGTTTCTCTGAGGTTTTTTGGCATATCAGGAGAGGGGCCAGATCTGAGCTGCTGTTTATGTTTGTTTTAGCTTGTTTGTCTGATTCAGATATCTAATAATTAACAAATTAACCCACTAAAATCTTTATATAGTAAAAAAAATGACCAAGATCTAAAAAGCGTATCATAAGATGTGGATAAAAAGTGGATAAAAAGTCAATTTTTTGATGCTGATGCACATGCAAAGATTATGATGATTATATTAGAGATTTCTCTGGGTTTGCACATTGTTGGAAAGATTTTTTAAATATATTTTAATGTGGAAATGTTAAATATTGTACTTTTAAATAGGATTAGGTGTGTTTTTTGTTGGAAAGGCTGCCACACATGTGAAGAGGCACATTTAAGAAGAATTTGAAGTGGCCTCTAAATTTTTTCCCGAGCTATGTGTCCTCTACTTCCCACACTGATATCATACACCAACCTTTGGACATTCCTGCAGTTTTTGTTACTTAATGAACTTGAGAATAACACATTGTTTTGCAAGCATAAAAACTGCAGCAAAAATATGCAGCTGAGTACATGAGCAAAAATAGAATCAAAGTCACATTAAAGAGACAGTGAAGTAACATTTCCTAAAGCGTGCATCCCTCCAGGCAGCGGTCCAATGTTGAACCAGCAGCCTCCTGTGAGCCAAAACTGTTATAAACCTTTTTTGAGATTCTCCAGCATCTTTCTGCATTGTGCTCCACTAAGAGGGAGCACCAAATGTGAAGCCCCTCTTGTCTAATTTAACACTCGTGATTAAAAACAACAGCAGCAGCAGGTAGTTCAGCGGCCCGGCAGCGTGGCTCTATCCACACAGAGGCTCTCCAGCTAAAATCAAAGCCTCTCTTTTTGCTCTTAAAGCGCCCGGGAAAATGATTTATACGCCTGCTTTCGGCTTGTCGCGATGCCACTCAGAGCGATTTATCTTGTCTTGGCTCTGGGTCTCTGTAGCAGGAGCCAGCCAACCTCCCCCTCCCTCCTTTCTGTTGTTTCAGCATGAATGATCTTTTCCATTGACAGCTTTGTTCATCCCTGCAGGCAGATCTGCACCTGTAACCAAAGCCCGGTGGATACCGGCCTAATTACCGTTCTCATCTGGCACCCAGCTGCCTTCCTTGTCCTTGCACGAACTCATACAGCAAACCACAGAAGAGGAGGCATTAGCGAGTTAAAAATGAGCCTTCATCCCCGTAGCTGCTGCAAGAGAACCATGTCTCTTGAAAAGCAGCACATATAAAGCTCAGAAGAAAGGGGTTTTCAAGGTTTCAAGGTCAGGAGGACACGCGGAATGAGCCGAAGGAGGGAAGAACACACTAAATCTACAGTTACAAACTCAATCGCTGACGACAGTTGACGCTTATGTCATGAAGGCAGGTATCACTGTCCTCTTTATCCCCAGTGTGCCTGCAACAGCTACTGTTTTAACACGGAGACATGCAAGAGCTGTCAGCGGCTGAGCCTCCAAACATCAGGCTGGCTGCATGGTGAAATTAGCCGACTGTGAGCCCCAGAGGTGGATGAGTTCAGTCTTAAAAAAGAAAATTAGCTCACAATGAAGGTAGAGAAGAGCTGTGTGACAGCATATGTGAGGCACTTGGGCGTTAAAAAATGAGCATGCAGCCTTCACTGCTTGAAGGTCATATAAAACATTGGATTAAATGTTTCTGTCATGGACGAACATATTGAACCATAAAACATGATGACGCACACTGCAGAGATGCACATTGTATAGTATAAACTCGAGGAAGGACAAACTTATTGTCTGGCATCTTTTCAGTTTGTTCAGCTCTGAGTGCTGTATGTACTCAAACGAAGGCCTGGCGATGCAGCATTTATATGCAAATCTTGACCTTTGCCAAGCTGTTTGATAAATACTGTGCATCTCCTTGTTTTTCCCTCATATTCTGATCCACTAAACAGTGTTTGTGCTGTAAGATTTGCAGAGTTTCCTTATGGATTATGCTTCTGTGAATTCATTTCAAGTCACCAAGGCAGCAGCTGCAGCAGCAGCAGCAGCGGCGGCGGATCCTCTGAGCCCCGATCAGTGGTTAGAAAATGGAGTTTGATGTTTTGAGGTTGAGTTTAGGATCAGTAGCTGTTGAACTGAGCCACCTCTCCTGAAATATGACTTCTTCTCCTCTTTATTTTCCTCTCAGGGGAGAGTTGGGGGGGGAGGGCTGACGTGCCGCTGACAGCTCTAAATTTAATATGCGCGTCCCATAAATACGCGTCGGCATGACCAGGCTAGTTTGAAAATAACACCATGTTGAAGCTGAGGCAGCCCATGCTCCGAGCATGACGTGACTCTTATGCAATCGCACAATGAGGCCGTGATATTTGGGGAATGTAACTCAATACACCAAAACTTTTATAGACGACTTGTTGCCAACGTTTAGGAAGGCAACTGGCAGCTGTCCATTCCCAAAACAAGTTTCTTTGAGAGTGAAATCATAATTTTAGGCAGATTTCAGGTTTGAAGTTGAAGTTAATGGTTGTACTTTATGAGTATTTTTATTTTCCCGAAATGTACTATAATATATTATTATCTGAACTATTTAAAAAATAATTAACTTTTTAATTAAATTAAATGTTAATTAAATTAAATGTAATTAAATTTATTATTTCTGTATATTTCTATATTAAGTGCAAATGCCATAAAAGCTAAGTTACTGTTATTACAAATATTAACCATAAAATGGAAATTTTTCTGATTCTGTAAATTAATATAATGAGAAATTACAGATTTTTTTTTCAGGATTACTATTTTTTTTAAATACACAACATATTGCTGAATATAAAATTAAGGCAACTTTTTTTACAGTAAAACTTTTAATCAAATGCCAAAAGAAATGCCAAAAGAAATCCTGAAAAATTGGTAAAATGTCTGGCAGCATCAGTTGCAAAACACGGATAACATAAAGTTAATATCTGTATTTCAAAAAAATTAAAATAAATAAATTATATATATATATATATATATATATATATATAGAGAGAGAGAGAGAGAGAGATAGATAGATAGATAGATAGATAGATAGATAGATAGATAGATAGATAGATAGATAGATAGATAGATAGATAGCGTATATTATCTGTATTTTTAAAGAAAGTATCTGTAAAATAACAGGGTTTTTTTTACAATTACTTTCTTTTTTTTACAGTGTACTTCATTAAAACTAGCTAAGAGATCATAGCCACATTGATGTTTAATAATTACATCCAGACTATCATTAAATAATCACAACATTTAAAAAATTAAATAGGTTTCAGACTTTTCTGAGAGGCAACGGCATAATTAATAAGGTGAAAGTTAATGATATTTGTGTGATGATTGAACTGTCAAAGTAAAGGTTATCCCTGCCTCCAGTGGTTTTCATAATCTGCATATGATGCTTAATGAAGGGCCTTGAGATGATGGTTCTATTCATTTTTATTGTGAATTACATCAAAGTTTTACTGAAATAACATTATGAAGAACAAAACACACTGACACAAAAGTCTTTTTGTGTCAGTCTGTTTGGAGCTCAATAATGTGAATCTGTGAAACTAGCAATCATGTTCATTTGTTATAGCAGGAAAGCAAGAAACCTGCGTATAAAGCATGAAAAGTTGCCACCAGGCGGGCGGGAGCAGTGGTAGAGGGGTCAAACAAGCATCAACATAACTACTGAACATCCAGTAATTACATATGCTTCATAACTGCCTCTCTTCCTGGCATTTGCATGCATTTACATTGCATGCAACACCTAACCATGTCTTTTTGGCTCTAACCTTAGGGAAGTAGTTTTGTTGCTGTAACTGCAGATCTTTACATATGAAGACGTTTTATCTCATGCAACCAGTGATGGTGCTACATTTGGAAACACTCCTGTGGGTCATATTCTACATTAGGAACAAAAGATTTATGAGGTTGTATGGTTTGGAAGACTTCTGACAATTACGTGCATTTGTTTTACATTTTTTTAACCATTTTTTATAACACCTAAACATGTCGTTTTTGGCCCTAACCTTAGGGGAGTAGTTTTGTTGTGTAAACCTTACGAAACTGCAGATCTTTACATATTAGGACGTGTGATCTCATACAACCAGTAAGGGTTTTACTTTTGGGAAGGCTCCTGTGGGTCGTAATTGATGTAGGAATAAAAGATATATGAGGTTGTATGGTTTGGAAGACGTCTACTAGCAGTTACATGCATTTATGTTGCATAGACATTAACAGTCTTTTATTAGACCTAACCATGTAGTTTTGGGCCCAAACCTCAAAGAAGTAGTGTTGTTTGCCAGAACCTAAGGAAACTGAGCAGTTTTACAACATTCAGTACAACGTGTTTAAAACAGCAACTGTTACATTTACATATAAGGACGTCCAACCGAGAAGGGCGATTTTCTCTGGAAACGCTGCTGTGGGCTGTATTTGACATTAGGAACAAACAAAATATGAGGTTGTATGGTTTGAAGGATTTGTTATGTATTGTTAAATGTTACTGTCTTTAAAACAAACAATGACAAAGGACAGCGTAAAAAATACTAATATTACTGCACAGGCCTTTAGATACCATTATTATGATGATTTCCTGCATTATTTATGGGAATTGGTATTATTGCAGCAATAAATAAATTAAAAGAAATCAGCCAGTTAAGTTGTAGATGCTGTAAAATGTTCTGGCCATATCATATATGAAGATGTCAGAAACAAGCTGAGGAATTTTGAACCTTGTTTTTATTTCTCATGTATGGATGTAATATCTTCTGTGACAGGGTTTACAGTTTGCAGAGGGTGCCAATAAGCTATTTCCTAATGTAATGCTTGTTCACAGGATCACACGAGGTCAGACTGGAAACATGTATGAAATCATTACGAGGACAAGTGACCCGTCTACCGTCACTGAAGCTCTTCTTTGTTTATTTCTGTTCTGTGCAGCAGCAGCGTTTTCTAAAACTGGACGATGTGACGTGACGCTGCCACGATTAGAGACGGCGTCAAGCAGGGTTTCCTCTCAGAGGTCAACATGTTTACAGTCGGTTCTGATTTTTGTTTTCTGGTTGTTTTACACAAACGGGAGAACTAGGAGGAGATGAGCAGACTTTTGAACTGTGCAGGTCACCAGAAGGAAAACAGCATTTCATTTATTTAAACTTTAAAATGATGTAACATTTAGCTTTTTAAAGAAATGCTTTTGGAATGAAGCTTTTTTTAGACAGCCCTGTTTAAGTCTACATAAAGGGAACTCAAGCAGTTGTCTATGCTTTCATCAAAGCCACCAGAGTCCAATGACAAAACAGTCATTTTACCTCACAGAACATGGTAGTCAGCGGCGTGATGCTTGAGTCTATAGAATCTCTACAACAAGAAACAGCATGATGTGCAGTTCTTCTGCTGCGATTGTTTTTAATGCACTTGCGGCTGCCGTCACTTATTGTACACATACTGCTGCTGCTCTGTTACAACACACTAGCGTCTCCTAAGGCGAAGTGACGTTCGAGCTTGTTACAGCACTTTTGTGAAAACGCAGTATGAAAGGATTTGTTTTCTAGTGTGACTTTGGTATTTTAAGCACTTATTCACCGAAATCACACAATAGCACAAACGAACCAACCAATGGAGGCAGCAGTACATCAACAACTCTTGTGTTCTGCGAGGTAATATCACTGTTTTTGTCAAAGGAGTCTGGTAGCTTTGAAGAGTGCGTGGACGACCTTTGAATGGGCCTTTTTTGAGGCAAAAATATGTTCAACTGCCGTGCTGTCAACCAGCAGTACATTGTTAAGCTTTGTTGTTTGTCTTTCTGAGTAACTTAGTAAATCTTAACTAAACCAAAGTCATACAATAACACAAACAAACCAACCAATTGAGGCAGTGGTAGACTGGCAACTCCTGTGTTTTGTGAAGTAAAATTACTGTTTTTGTTGAAGAAGTCTGGTGGCACATAAATAACGGCTTCATTTCCAAGAGAAAGCAGTGAAAATTATCCCCAAAAAGCATACATTTAAACGGATATTGATTGTTGCTGTTGATAATACACTGACTATGTATAAATACCTCATACAGCAAAAGAACAAAAATAAATACCTGTCCCTTTAATGTGAAGTTTTCCCTGTTGTAAGGATGTAGAAGTGAGATATCACAGAGGGCTCTTATAGCAGCAGATTAGTAGCGTGTGAATGTGTGTGTGTGTGGCTATTGGTCATCAGCCTGGACTTCACATCCACTTGTCAAGAGAAACTCAGTGAACACATGTTTACATGACTGAGAGGAGATAAATTACTGCCTCCGGTTTGTGTCCAATCAGACGGTGCAGAGGTCTATTCAAAGTGTCGTCGCTGGCTTAATCCCTGCAGCGTGTGTGTGTGTGTGTGTGTGTGTGTGTGTGTGTGTGTGTGTGTGTGTGTGTGTGTGTACAGTCATAGATAATAGTTGTTGCCTTCTCAACAGTGTGACAGCACTCAACAGCTGTACGAGGCTCTGCCAACGACTTCGCCTGTCTCCCTCTCTCTCTCTTTCTCTCTTTCTGTCTGTTGTTTTTGAGTTTTTTTTCTTTTCCCTGGCAACGATGAAACTTTCTGCGTCTCTCTCTCTGTCTGTCTCTCTCTCTCTTTTTCTTCTTTTTCTCACTTTCTCCTACCCGGTCTTCTTCCATCTTTGCACTCTTTCTTTGTTGTCTGCCGCTCTCCTTCTCTCCCTAGATAAAACATAGCTGTTATCATGCAGCAGATGGCTGCGCTCTGCCACCCCCACTCCCACAATGCACCGGGGCCCCATGTGGGAGTTAAACACAGGCAATAACATGGCCTCTGTATACACATACACATCACCTGTACTACTATATACAGTCACATTTACATATCCGTGCTCGGCGTGGTACATCGTAAGCAAAACATTTGTTTTTGAGTCCAAAGTTTCTTTCTTCAACATGCTCTGAATATAACATCTTGAACTCTGTTGTGAATACAAAATATTTGTCAAATACCAGAAAATAATATTAACCCTCTTAACCCCGACAAACAGTTTCAGGGCCTGTGGCCTTGTTTTTCACTGCAACATATAACATATATACAAATTCTAAAAGTGTATTAGAAGTGGGAACAACTCAAAAATGTATTTTTTGCAGAATAACACGGTTATAATGACATAAATCATAAAAAAGAGAAGAAGAAGAAAAAGTTCTCTGATCAGTTATTTTCCAAAAATTGAAATAAAATGGAATTTATATATACACTTTTTTTTACAAGAGCCTACAAAGGACAAGTGGTTTACAAGTGCCCAAAAATGTGTGTCTCCACATATTATACATATTGAACTATTTGCATTTTTACAACTTCTACTTACAACCTGTCCTGTCCTCTCCCCTCTGCTCTGTGTAAACAGATTTTCAGTCACCGTTGGTCTCAGCAAAATCAATCATGGCTTCACAGTGTCACTGAAGAGCAGAATTAAATGTTTTTAACAGGATCTAGTTATTCCAAACGGCTCATTTTTGGAGATGTTTTTAATAAGAATTTTGAATGTTGGTTACAAATATCACATATAAGAAGTAAAATGAGGATTACATCTAGTTCTACATTTTTATACTAAATATATTTCACCTTACCTCCAGTTTTACTTGGCCCATCATCATCAAACAAAGCAGGCATGGACTTTTAAGCCTGAACTTTAGAGGGAAGTTGACAGCTGCTCCACGCTGCTTCATTTCTACGTTGTGAGCAAGTCATGTGATATCACACTGGCGGGATCAGCAACTTTAGAGGGTTTAAGGTTAGTCACCACAACCACTATCCTAAGGTTAGGGGAAAATAATGGGACAAAAGAAAGGAGGTTTGGCCCATTCATCACTGACTTATATGGCTTTTAACATCACTTTGCTTCCTCACTGAACCAAATCTTCGTGGCATACCTTTAAATTCCTCTATTACTTTTGTAGGACATCACATGAAGTGTTTATGAGGACAGCTTGTAGTATGTGAGGACAGGAACAAACGACATACGTGGTCGTCTGGTGTGGAGGATTTGTTGGAGCTGAGTTGTTACATATCCAGTCAATCATCTTGTGATTTTTCTTTTGGTTTAACAAGCAAAATGCTTCTCAAATGTGAGAAATTGCTTCTTTATCACTGCAAATTAAACTTTTAAAGCTTTGGACTCTTTCAGACCTTTTAATTTAAAAAAGTTAAGTGCTTCATTTGAGTCCTTGTGGGTGAGTCTGCAGCTTCTTGCTCGACTGCCCCTCCATAAGGTTTTTGTTGTGCTGGAAAGAGCAGCTTTACCTTGTTTTGGAACCAAACTCCTCACTTGGCATTTTTGTGTGCGAGCGGAGGAGGTGAAGGGCGAGAGAGAAGGAGGCTTCTCCCTCCAGAGACAGTGACATCAGCGGTGCCTTTGGCGCCACTTATCTCCCCAGGATCTCCCAGCTGCCCTGGCATTTCCTGAAATGGGCTACACACTATCAAGCTAAAAGATTCAGAGAACCTTTGAGGGAGAATTTCATAGTGAACCCTGGAAAGTTCATGATCACTTTTGTTTCTTTTCTTACACAGTTTTCTTCTGTGTCTCAACAAATTAACAAATAAGATAATGATGATCCATGCGTACTATTATTATGTCCAGGAATGTTCTCAAAAAAGCTTTTTATCAGTTTGTTCTGGATGCCTATAGATCCATATTTTTCAGAGTGTGTTTTCCTGCACTGATACATTCCTTCCCACATTTCCACTGCTGTATCTGATGCATGTTGTTGTGGTTTAGGTGAACGCTTCTTATCTCAAACTTGTCACCATAAATCAAAAACACTTACTTCTCTTTTATTTCTTTGTTGTGACCACTGTTTTTATGTTCTACCAGTTTTCCAGGCTTTGAAAAGGTTTAATAAAAGGTGACAATCCAGCTCAACCTGTTTGTTTCCACACACGTCAAACAAAGGAGATTGGGCGCCATCATTAAACGGATAAAGAGTATTAATTTGATATACGACCTGGCAAACGTAGATATTGATGCCCATCCTGTGTTGTAATCACTTAGTGTCACATCTGTTTCTCTCTGAAATGTTGTTCAGATTTGATTTAATTGTCGACACTAATGTGTTAAGTGTTGTTGCCATGAGCAGAACAGTTGCTGCTCAACAAACAGCAGCCTCTGAGGCCTCAATCAGGAAGGAACAGCATGTTCTCATCGCTGACATGACAAAGTAACTGTTTTATCAATGCTTAAAAAAAAGATGTGTTGTAATATTGATTATCTCCACCGGATGTGAGCCCGAAGGGAATCATGCATTTGTGTGGGACTTTCAGACTCAGATTTGTTTTGCACATTTATTTCTGTCTGCTCAATGATCTCTCATGGTCACGGTCATTCCGAATTTTTGATGAACTTGTTTTATTAATAGTTTTATATCTTCAGTGACAGCTGGCTCCTCACTCCTTTGGCCAGTAGGGATCCAAGAGAAACTGCTTAAGTTACGGTATATAGTAGAGGGGGGAACGGCAGTTCTTTTTCAGTGTACTAAATCTTTAGAATCCATTCTTTAAAAAGATAAGTACAAAAGATTCGTACCGCAAATCATTCAGTACTTTACTGGAGCAATGACTGTGTATCAGTACTCAATGAACTGAAACACTCTCCGTTCTGCTCGCCATATACGAAAAGGCCAATTTGCTGAGAATTAAGTAGGATAAGAATACATTTCGCAAACTCAGAGTTGCAATAACAATTATAAAACACACAGAATACAAGAGTATTAATTGGAGCAAAACTAGCTTACTGTATCAAACCTTGCTAGCATGAATAACTAAAGTTTAATTTCTACCAAAATTTATTTAAACACAAAAAAAATATCAAATATGCAAGATTACATTGAAAACTAACCTTATGACTCTTCGGGGGGTTCTCAGACATAACACAATTAACTTCTTGGCGATATCTTTACAGTTTAATCTCACCTGATTTAGTTTTTCCGATAGACAGGAAGTCTCTTTTTGTCCTTTCAAAATAAAAGGGTCATCAAAACAGGCGATTCTCACAGGGCTCCAGTTCACTGTACCAGTACTTCAGTGAACTGAATGGTGGAGGCAGTATGTTCTTTGAACGTCTCACTGACTGAGTCAGAGAATCAGGAATCTCGTTCAACGGTTCAGTACATGAACTGAAACACTGATGACAAACTGATGTCACTGATGTCCTCAGATAAGAACCTTTAGGGAAAGCTGGTTCTGTTTTCATGTGAGCTTAACCCTGGCTGAACTTGTGTGTTTTTAGAGTGCAGCGGTAGAATCCACATTCCCTCAGAACCAGGCGAGGCGGAGCAGGCGGCAAGGGATGAATGTGTGCGACAAATTGGCTCTATTGAAGTTATTTGGCTCATTTAGAGGATACATCACAGGAGGAGAATTTAATAGTGCGACATAAACCACCTCTGTTTGTCTCTCGTTTACTCTTGTTTACTTCCTTTGGCTTGTTTACTGCCACACATGCTGACACTTTAAATGCCTTTTTTGAATCTTCCAAATTATGATTAATGAAGCATCTCTGCTTTTGGCACTTTAGTGTGGTTTAAGAATGATTTTTGAACAGGCTTACAGAAGTAATGACACTTAAACTCCCTGTTTATCTCTTCATTAGTGTCACCCGCACAATCAGAAACAAACTTCTGAAAGCTTTGCACACATGAAATGTAATACACATGCCTCTGATCTTCACACATGTGCACACACACATAAAGTAATGAACTTTAGAGAGCCAGCTCTGCACAGTAAGACAATTCCAACCCCTCACAAGCTCACACGGCGCTGCCAGCACAGCTTGCCATTAGCCCAGGGTTGTCCGACTCCAGACGATGTTTCCAATCTCTCGCACCATCTGCTCCTCGCCTCAGCACTATCAAAAGGAGGAAGAGTGCAGCTTCCTCTTCCTCCTCCTCGTCCTCCGTACGAGGCTGGCCATCTTGTGTGGAGGTGTGAAAGCTCTGGGACATGATACCCCTGAAAATATTAGTGATATAGTAGAGTGTTTTGCATGTTTGCTATTGTTCCATGAAGACTTTTCATCTTCTCAAATGTATTTTTTAACCAGTTTTGGGTTAAAATTCATTATTATTCTTTAAAGGTTTGATATCTAATGACTAATGACTGGTCACATGCCTCAGACGAACAGGGTGCAGAATTACACCTTTTTGTATGATTTTCTAAATGCAAAATGTGTAGTTAGACAGCTAACAAATCTGGCAATGTCTTTAAAAATGTACAGCGAACTTTCCAAATGTTCAAACTTGCCTCATCCCACACAATGATTCAAAGTGCTGGCAATATGGTGTCAGATTGTTTACTACTGTACACAATCTAAACTAATAAATTAAGCTACTACACTGTAAAAAATAAAATTACATGTGTTGTAGGCCTGTAGTTTATGTTACATCCAGTTTTTGCAAGAAAATAGCCACATCAAAAGCATATATCAACGTTCTGCTAAAATGAATATTGTTGCTAAGGATTTATTCTTGGCTCATGCAAAGATTGAAGGTCAATGACAACAACATGCATCATTGTGCTCTCTCCAGCAAAACTGTGGACAGTAAACATGGACTTTGTACTGTGGAAAAGGTGGAGAGGTGGATGGGGAATAATCTTAAAATCAATCTTTTTGCAGGCTTAAATATGACTCTGCAAGATTCCCAGTCTTTGCATGATTGTATAGTCTCTGTCTTAAATCTCACATTGTCTTCGGAAGTGATGGAGTGACTCATCGGCATTAATGTAGAAGAAATGTTGCGTCAAACCTCACCAAGGTTGTTGTCTTCAGCTGTGGAAAGCCATGCCAACTTTTACTTTTGTTCTGCTTGTTTTGCAGCTGAACATGGTTTGTTGATAGAAATGGGTGGTTGTGATGGTGACCATGGCTTGTCAAGAGCTTCAGACATTTTTTCTGATTCCTGTTCCACTAGACCAGACCAGACCAGATGCAAAAGTGGCTCACTGCCACCTCTTGAGCAAGCGGAAACCTCCGGGTCTGAGCAGGGAGGCAAACCTGGAAGTGCCTTAAGCTGCATTCTACCAAAAATTCCAACAGGGGGTGCTGATGGTGGCTGCAAAAGCATTTCTTTCCATTCATTTCAATACAAAATGAGAAAACTTCTCACTTGATTTAGTACCTCAGAATATTTTTTAGGACAACACTATGGTCTCAATCACTGGTAAAAAATCTTCTTCAAGACAATTTGATGTTAATAGTGTAAATAACGGCCCCATTTAGAAGAAAATAGAAGATAAAGAATCTTATGATTTGGATCGTGGCTACCTTTGATTGACAGGTCACTACCAAGGCGAGCCGTCATCAGGAGAGAAGAAAAGCAGTGCGTATCCAGCCGTGAACTTGCTTGTTGTTGTCCGTGTTTCCGTCCGGTTTGGTCTCATAACTTTGACCCTTTCATACTGTATTTTCACTTAATGACAGTTTCTTGGAACGTTTTGTTCATTAAAAATGTCTTGTTCGGGGGCGTCCCAGTGGCTCACACTGGTAGAGCGCTTACCATTAAGGCTGAGTCCTTGCTGCGGCGGAACCGGGTTCGAATCCGGCCTGAGGTCCCTTTGCCGCATGTCCTCCCCTCTGTCTCCCCCTTTCTAACTATCACTTTCAATAAAAAAGCCAAAATGCCAAAAAAAAAAATCTTTAAAAAAAAAAAATGTCTTGTTCGCCGTTAGGTTGGATTAATAGACACTCCGAGGAGTAGCTGTTCATTTGTTAGTATCATACATATTGTTTTTGTTTTTGTTTTTTGCCAAAACTAACATCCCAGTTAATGCTAACATGAATTAGCAGCGGCTTCTCTCAGTCAGGTTGAGGTGTAGAGAGGCTGTAGTCAGTGATCAGATCCTTCTCGCTCCTCCACAGTCCAGATATGGTCTGCTCTCCATTTCCAAAAACAAGATGGCGACGAGTGTAACGCCAAACTCAATTCCTCAAATGTCAGTCCACAAACCAATGGGTGACGTCCATTATTTATACAGTCTATGCTCTTGAGGTACAAGTAGTATTACAAGACAGAGGCTAGCTGGTTAGTGTGCTCTTTTCAGTAAATATCTCTGCAACATAACTAAAATTCTCTCCAAAACTTACAAATTGCCTCTTCAAGTAGTCTTAGCTCATTGTAATGTCACTGGCACGACAAACCCTCTAAAAGCAGACAACTCACAAAATCAATAGAACTCTATAGAAAGGACACTGAAAACAAAGCACCATTATCATCATAGATATTTGCAGGTAATAGCCCAATAACATCAATAACAATTTGCCATTAATTTCCTGTAAACGGTGACTTTGATGGATTTTTATTCCTCGAACAGGAATGTCAAGAATAGCTTTCGAACTGTCAATATTTCGCTAATTGTCACATATTGACAAATGCAGGTTTTAATGGTGATAGCGTGCAAGAAAAGCAATGTGTATGATGATGCAAAGCCAGGAACAGACTATAAATGTTTTCTAAATCTGAATAAATAGATGTATATTTATTTGCTGTTCAGTCTACATGGATGCAGTGGAAGGCCTCGCCATCCTTCAAGGCTGAGGACTGAGAAATGAGATGGATGCTTTCTGCTGAATATAAAGCAGAGGACGTGATGCGTTCTGCCAAGAGCTGACAGAAATACTACATGAATCATATGTGGTGATATTACACAATGTACTTTCATTCTCTTTTCCCTGTGCAGCTAATTTTCACACGGCCTCGCTGACGTCAGTTTCTACTGTATAATTAGGAGGATAATTATCTCTGGAAATGATATGTTATAAATATGGGGGGTGTTTTAAGTGTATTTATTTATTTGTGAAGTAAAAGCTTTATGTTTTGGTGCTGAAAATTGACATGTCAGCAGCATAATAAGTCATTTGTTTTCCTTCTGCAGTGTTTGATTTCTGTCTTGCTCTGTTGAAATATGAAGGAAAAGCTACAGAAGATGGTTTTGAAGCCCATTTAGCACAAACTTCAAGGACAATCTCTTTTGTTATACATCAGCAGTGTGTGATGCTCGCTAAAAAAAACCCATTGCAGTGAAGTGTAATTTATTTTCTTCACCTTCCCTAAACTTTTAATTCAGTTAGTGATTTCCTATACTTCCCAGAATGCCCTACAGCAAACCTTTACAAGACTTGAACCTGTTTAAACATTTAAACTATCCATCTATCCTGCCATCAGTCACTGTTCCTGCCCAAATGTCCTTTTTACCCCGCAATAACTTCCTCCATCTCCTGCTCGGGGACACGCGGTCGCTCCCAGGCCAGCTGGGAGTTGAAATCCCTCCAGCAGGTCCTGGCTCTGCCCTCAACTCTTGGCCCTCCCAGCTGGTCAGGGCCAGAACAAGCAGCCAGGAGGCACAGAAACCAGTCGACCATTCGTTAATTGTTCTTTGTCTTGCATTAAATCATGATTTGCGATGCTTGTTTACAAGTTGTCAAAGGTGGAAATGCCACAAAGCATCCACCATCAAAGTAACTTCACAGGGCTCGTAAAGCTCGATGTAGCTGTCAGAGCTAATGGAGAAAAAGAGACGGTTGTAATACTTTTTCCAAAGCCTCACTTGTCTTGCCTTCCGCCAAGGAGGTCATATTTTTCAGCACGGTTTGTCTGTTTGTCAGCAGGGTTACAGAAAAACAACTGGTCCAAGGAAGCAGATCAGAATCACAGGTGGATAAAGTTTTCTTTTTTAATTTACTTTAGTTAACAAGATATTGCAAGATAGGGCATTATTGTTGTGTTCTTGTGGGGTTGGAATAACTGGAAAATGAGCTCTTGACTGGGAAAATGAATGAGAACAACATGCCTCAGTAGCGGTCTTTGTTCTCCGAGTACCCCTTGTGTAGATGCATTTGTTTGCAAATGCAAATAGTTCAATATGCATAGCATGCAGAGACCGTTTACTGGTGCATCTCAATACATTAGAATGTGATGGAAGAGTCCATTTTCAGTATTTCAAGTCAAATAGCCGAGGCCAACATTTCCATATTAAACATGCTTTTTAAAATGTGTCTTTTGTAGTATTCATATTTTTTGAGACACTGAATTTTAGGTCTTCATTAAATGTAAGCCATAATCATTATAAATAGAAGAAATTAAATAAACTAAGACATGAAATGATCCATTCTGTGTGTAATGGAACTATATAATGTGTTATTTTCACTTTTTGAAATTAATTACTGACACAAATAAACTTTTCTATGATATTCTAATTGATTGAGATGCACCGTCAATTGTGTTGTTTAGAGGGTTAAGGGGGCTAGTTGCATAAAAATACAGTATGTTAGACTGCAAGAATGTAGGTATATTTCAGCCTATTTCTGCACGCAGACTAGACTTGTGCTTCAAAATATGACAAAAAAAAAGTTGTATTCTACATTCCCTGTTATGCAACTTGATGACATCTTTCAAAAATGTAGGGAACATCTATGATTTTCCTACAGATGTATTAAGAGCAACAAGTCCTCCAAACGACACGACCACATAGGTTGTTTGTTCCTCAACATACGAGCCACAGGAGTGACTAACCCTAAACCTAACTCTAAATCGGTGACCCTACCAGTGGCAGGAGATCAACACATCCTCATATCTAAACATAACCGTCACCACTTTAAACACTTGGGTAACCCTCTGGAGTCATCGATCACACTAGCATAACAAAATGTGGATCCAGTAATTCAAAGTGAAACAAATAATGATAAGGTCATATAGGTGGAGGTGGTGCTAAAAAATATGGTAAAAACATGTTTAAGTGGTATATACAACAAAATTGAAAAGGATAAAAAAAATAGACAAATTGGCTAGGGTTCATTTTGTAAAAGAGTCACAGGCTTAGGGAACTACTTCCTAGGTTAGGATTAAAAAAAGGACATTGATAGGCTACAAAATCAACTGATGTAACTATTAGGAGTGAAATATTGTTAAACATTGCTTGTTTTAAGCTAAAATAAATACATGGATTTGTTTCATTAACCCTCCTGTTATGTTGTGGGTCAAATTTTCCCATTTCAAAGTTTTTCAAAAAAGGATTTTTTCATAATTTCTTTTTTATTCAATATAAAATTTAAAAAATTTAAAAATCAATGTCATGTACAACCATTGTATTTTATATGTAGGTCTTTCAAATGTACATAAAAAAAAGTTTTAACAAAACGAGTTAATTATCCACATTGAACCATGATCTGTGAGAGGTAAAGAACACCATTGCACTTAATATGGATTGAAAGGGTTAGTAATGGAGTTTTTGTAAAAAATCCTAATTAAACATGCCCCTGGTCAAATTGACCCATGAACAGTATTGCTGTTCCTGAGAAATGAACAGGAGGGTTAAGATTAAGATGTGGACATTTAATTTATTTCCCCACAAAATTTGCCATAGCAGGTCTATGGATAATGGTTTTGAAAGCTCAAGTTTTACATTTTCCCTGTGGCCATCGTAAGAAATGACCATGTGGAGATGAGAGGGTGGAGCTAAGGTAAGTAGCTAGTTTGGTAACTTGTTTTTGTTGAAGTTGAGGTCAACTTAAAGCAAGAGTTGCAGAATTCATCTGAAATTGAAAAACTGAAAGTGATTAATTGGCAGATTTGATCATTTTCCTTACTGGGCAAACAAATGGTGCCTTTATCAATGCATGTTTTTATTTGAAAAGAGTTTACTTTGTTTATGTTCTGACGAAAGAATAACTGAAGGGAGTCAAGGAGATGGCTTTGTCAACTCATCTGTCTTGAAATGTTACAGCCAGATCTGAGCTGCTGTCTTTCAGTCCTTGCCACTTTTATGTTCCTCTATTTATTTCTTCTGATCATAATTAACAACTTATACTGACAAATTGAGTGTAAGACGATATCACACTGAAAAAATATGAACTTGAGTTTGTTCACTCTGCAACAAAAGAGAAAGTCTGAGTCCCTGGAGATCATTTTCTCGTGACATTTGAGTGAAATGAAACACTTTAAAACCATGCTCGGCATTTGGGAAGATATCTGAAGCTTGTTATCTTAACAGTCATCTAAATTTTTCCATCACCACGAAGCAACTTCCCAACATTTTAGAATCTATATATAGTGCTGGTGATGTATCATTTAGTTCTTTAGTTTCACATTTCTATTTTTATATATTCTTTGCTTTGCTCTTTGATTCTCAGGGACAGAATCTGACATTTACCGTCAATGTTTAGAGCCTCTTCATCAAGATGATTCATCGGAGTAAAGTCCTGACCTTTCTCAGGGATTAGAGGATAATCATTACTTATATAAAATCCCAAGATAATGCTGGTCCCATGCAAACAGGTCTGAACGACCCAGCAGAAATCTACCTTCCTCATCCTCCTGTATCTTCTTCTTTCCAATCTATTAGCATCTGTATTCTACATGCAGACATCACTTTTCTCTCTTCCAACCTCATCTTTCTCTTGTTTTTCCGTACAGAGTGGTTTGTTTCTCCATTAGCTCCTTTTTAATCAATTTTCCTCTCTTCCACTTTCATTTTCTTTGGATTCTCCTTTCCCCCTCTCTTCAAGTATTTACCTGTGTCTTAAAGCCATCTATCAGCCGCACATATCCATCTCTGTGAATAATTTATAAGTGCAGACTCTTTCTCTCTCTTTGCTCTTTCAATCTTATTTCCCTGTCTCCTCTTTTTTTCAATAAATGCAGACCTTTCTGCCCTTTTCTGGCTCTCTTTCTTCTTTAAGGTTAATTATTGCTCTTTCTTCATGGATGTGTCTCACTGTCACGTTTCTGCTGCTTTATGTCGAGCTCATTTTTCTCCTTTTGTTGATAGACGCAGGCTTCCATCTCATTTCTTTCTTCCGTGCAAACGTGTCTCATCTTTCTCTCTTTCAGGCTCATTTTCTCCCTGTCTTCATGAATGTGCACTTCTATCTCTCATCTTCACTTTTCCTCTTTAAATACAAAACAAAACAATCTGGACTTTTTTTTTGTGCTTGCTTTAGGAGGTGCTGTGGCTTTCAAAATCACTTCCAATTGTAAACCATGTAGCAAAGAAGTTTTGGGGTCGGGCAATATGGGGATATATACTGTGCAGAAATGTGCATCTCCATGCTTCATTCTCCATTGCTGCTCCCACCCTCTGAAATTCACTCCCAAAAACCATCCGCGACTCCCCCTCACTTTCCATCTTCAAGAAATCCCTTAAAATTCACCTCTTTACATCTACCTACAACCACTGAAAAGCGCCATATTAAATTAAATTAAATTTAATTTAATATGGCACTTTTCTTCTCTTAACAGAAAAAAAAGTCAGTGGATAAATTTATTTTTAATTTAATTTAATTTAATTTAATTTAATTTAATTTAATTTAAAGTAATGCATTATTATTATTATTTGTTTATTATTATTATTATTATTATTATTATTATTATTATTATTATTATTATTATTATTATTTGATCTGGACATCATCACACTATAAAATAGATGTTTTTCAGTGTTTATCACACTGTAAGTAGGGGCCTTCTATTAGCCTGATATCAGCCCATTCACTGTTTCCTTGTATTTCAGTTTCACACCGAAAAAGGCCACTGTTGCTGTTTCTGTCACTGCTGCTTTGGGCTACAAAACTACTCTAAAGTTAGGGCAAGAAAAGTTCCTGGTTAGGCGTTATAAAAGATGGTTTAAAAAGTAAATTAAACAAACAGAAATGTCGGAAGTTAAGGTCTTACAAGGACGACGTGAGCATGGAACGAAGTAAAAAAAAACTGTGTAAAATATGTAAAATTTACCTTTGTCTCTCCTGAAGCAATATCAGCCTTTTATATCAAAGTCAATTAACACATAACACTTTGTATTTTTACAACCTTGACTTGCAGCCTGTTCTGTCATCTCCTCTCAGCTCTGTGTAAACAGCCAGTTTGCAGTTCTGTCGGATTTTCAGTGAATATTTGTCACATGACCGTTGGTCTCAGCTGATTAAATTTAAGGCTTTACAGTCTTGCTGAGGAGTTTAGAATTTAATGTTTTTAACAGGCTTGAGTTATTCCAAATGATTGTGAGACAGAATAAACTGATTTTGATAGAAATATCCCAATTTTAAGCTTCATTTTGGTTATTTTTTTTAACATAAACATTCATAACCTATTGTAACCTGTCTGAAACTTCAAATCAAGTAAAGTCAGCTTTATTTATCAGTGCTGCCATATGTACAGGACAAACAGAGAACTGAAATTGTCTCTTATCTCTTATCCCCAGTGCAAAGAGCAACAAATATGAAATAAAAAAATATAAGTAAAAGATATAAAATATAAATGTAAAAACATATACGTATACGAGCAAAAAGACATAGACGAAAAAGACAGTGGCAAAACTGAAAGATGTAATTAGTATAAATTGTATAAATATGACAGTATGAACAGGTTAACAGTATAAATATGGTGAATAGTATGGCAATATGGCACAATATAAACAGCATTATCAGTTTAAATATAGATATAGCAGTATAAACAGAATTTACAGTATAAACAGTGAAGTCTATCAAAAAAAGATGTATCCAGTGAAGAAGAGTTAGTGTACAGCAGTTGACTGTACACAGTGTAATTTGGTTTGCAAGACTTTTTTTTGAGTTTGTAAAAGTGGCTGGTGCCCTTTCAGGGAGAGGGGGAGTGTCAGTGTCCAGAGTATGTGGGGTCAAAGGGCAGAGAAGGAAGGGGGAGCAGTGCTGGGAGGGAATTCAGCATCCTGATGGTCTGGTGGGTGAAACTGTCTCTCAGTCTGCTGGTTTTCAACTGGAGGCTCCTCCTCCTCCTCCCAGAAGGCAGGAGGTTGAAGAATAACAATAATGCCTGGTTTTACAGTTTCTTTCTACCATAGATGGTGTATTTTTGGCAACATGGTCTCACAGAAATCCGTGAAATAGCCACGGATTTCGCTTAACTCAAAATCCGTGGAATAGCCACGGAATCGCTCAAATTTCCGTGAAACTGACACGGATTTCGCTACAATGCAAGTTTATGACAGTCATATCCCGTGGCTATTCCAGCATACAAAGTGATTATGTACATTCACTGAGTGAAGATTTAGAAAATAAAACATATATTTCTCGCTAGAAATGTGATCAAAATCCACTTTTATGCAGAAACTAAGTCAAAATATTGATTTTTCACTAAAAATGAGAGAACTGTCTGCCATGTTTTTTGTTCTGACCGCTGGGACCTTGAAAGTCACGTGACTTGGAACAAACCAATAGCCACGGGATATGACATGTCATTAACTTGCATTGTAGCGAAATCCGTGTCAGTTTCACGGAAATTTGAGCGATTCCGTGGCTATTCCACGGATTTTTAGTTAAGCGAAATTTGTGGCTATTTCACGGATTTCTGTGAGACCAGGTTGATTTTTGGCTATCTTTCAAAGAAACCATACGAGTCAGTGGTGGGATTCTGAAGGTTAATAGTCTTATAATGACCAAATCAGCTGGAATAATAACGAGCAACTTTGGATAGAAAATATCCTTTTCTATCACATTATTTGTATTTTTTCCAATAACATATCCAGGTACAATGCTCAAGATTACTGTACATGGGTTATATAAAGATTATAGTGCCTTCTTCTGACGTATAAGTTTGAAGAGTGAATGAGAAAGAGCCTGAATGAAAGAACATGTAACTCAGTGTGGCTCCCAGATGTGTTTTTAATAGTTTTTGGACAACAATGGAGCTCTATACCACAGAGGGAGACAATCTCACAATACTTCTTCATACCTATACTTCATTGTTCTTTTCACAGGAAGTGCTGACAATGAGAAAAATGTAGAATATAGCGAGACCAAATCCTTCCCATCTTTCCTCCAGGATGGCTCAGCCTCACATTATGTATCTGAATCAGTTGTATAATATCTCACCTCAGATGGAACACTGTGTCCCGGCCTGACCCACCACCAAGCAGCCCATCCAGCAGCACCCTGCTCGCGCTAAAAGCATGATTGTATTTGTGTAACTGCTTGTCCAAGTGTGTGTTTGCGTCAATTTTTACCTCTCCTAGTTGCCCCACAGACTCTGAAAGGTGCTGTAGAGTAGTTTTCTGTGAAAGATGATAACATATCTGGATGCAGAAAGTATAAAATCCAACAAGTCTGTCTTATAAAACACATTATATAATCAGAGAAATTATCAGGAAACAATTAACATTTGATCGTCTCTTTTAGCGAACAGCGAGCCCAAAATGTGTGACTGTCTCGCGAATTGGAGACTGCCAAAGATTTGTGCTTGTGTAACACAAAACTTCCTTCAGAAAAACACATTTTTGATAATCAGACCTACTTTACTCTCAGTTAGAGCTGAATTGTGTAACTTTCCAACCAAATGTAGGTGAAATGACATTTGCTGTTTGTTTGAATGAGTAAAAACCTGCACAAATGTGATACTACAGAGCCCGATGCTGCTGGTTTTCAGCGTGCTGGCTCTGTTCGGAGCACATTTTACCAGGACAGGTGCCAGCACACATGCTGATCAACATTTCTCAATAGCGCTTCCAACCACAGTTAATGTGACAGTTTTTGTGTTTTATAACACTCCAACAAAGAGATGATGTATTCATTAAAATACATTGTGGCTTTGAGCTTTAGAGTGATGAAGAGAGAGCTCTGGGTCCTGGAAATTAATGAAAATACTTATTTTATAATTGTTATTTCATTGATTTATTCAGTGATTTCAATGTAGAATTGTGTAAATGCAAACTCTTTCATAACATTCATTACATCCTAAACCTCCACAATGAACTATTGATGTTACATCACTCATTTTCACATTATGCTCACCAAAACCAAGGCCAGTACGGTTTGTTGTTCCTGTATTTTCAACACTAATTATATTACACAATACATTTATTTATGATGCGTCGTGCTGTCTGTGTAATATATAACTTAGAAAAATATTTAAAAATATTTAATATAATTTTCTTCCGTATTTTATCACTTAAAAAAAAATAAAGTCTACACTAAGGATGTTCTAGAACGCATTTAAATATAATCTTATGCTGCAGACATGTATACCTACACTATGGATATTCCAGAATACATTTATATACATTATGTTATGTCTTTTGTCGATATGAACAGATACATTTAAAAAAAGGTTTTAATATATTTTGTTACCCCCCCCCCCCCCCCCCCCCTTTTTTTTATAACTATGCCAAGGATTTTCCAGAATGCATTTATGTATAATGTGTCATGCTGTTGTATATATGAAGGTATATTTTAAAAAAATATTTTCATATATTTTTACATTACATACTTTTAGTATTTATATTTTTAAAAATATATATTTTACAATACACTTATAAACTGGCATGTGTTGTCTATGTAAATGTTGAGTTTACAACCATATAATTGAAAAAATATTTAAATATATTTTACATAATGTGCTTAAATTTGTATTCATTTTTTATAACTACATCACAGATTTTATAGTATAGTAATACATTTTGACATAATAAGCTCATTTTTTATGTGGATGGATTTTGATTATAGTGGATTTCTGTGTAAATATATACGTTTGACCAGAGTAAGACAAGTTGGCAACGGAACCGCGTTCAGTAGCCTCTACAGACATTATGACAGTAGAGAAATGGAGAGAGTGACCGAGCAAGAGGCTGCTGGACATCTTCAGACTGACTTTTAGTCGCCGGGCTCAAATTAAAAGCTGCAGACAGACAGTAAGCTTGACTTCCTGCTGTTGGACTAGTGAGTGATATTAGCTTCTGTGACCAACATATAATGTTAGTGCATATCGTCTGCCAGTTCTTGAGATCTCAGGAAAGATACATCGCTTATTTGTCTGTTGATGCTTTTTGTTGTGCAGAAAATAGAACACAGTAATAAGGATAATTTGCACAGGACCCTGTGTTCATAATTGTTGTCTAGAAAATTTGAATGTGGATGTTCTTGCACCACATTTTCGCATTGCACTAGTTTTATAAGCCACCCAGTTGAGCAGGAAATAGGCACATTTCTTGGGGCATAACATTTGTCACCCCATATTCAGTTATTTTCCACATGCAGCCAAGCGGAGTAAAGTAAATGGATACACACACAACACAACAATAAGAAAAATTATTTTTAATTCAAATATGTTGGTCACGACTGTGCAGGAGGCGTGGCACCCCATTGGCCTTAATGAATCACATGGCACCGTTCACAACATCATCTACATGTTTAAAACTGCTACTGTTTCATGGCTGTGTTTTTGTGAGTCACTAACAAAGGACCTGTCTGTCTGATGATGTGTTATACATTTCATGTTGTTATGAAGCTGCTAATTGTGCTGCATCCCACAGTTTGTGTGTCATTTCTGTTACCTGTCGCCTATTACTCAACCATGACACACAGAATAATATTTATGGATGTAACATTAGAATTTATGGAGAGAACATCACTAGCTGCTCTTCATTCAGTTCATCAAATTTCAGCTAAATAATTCAGATATTTTGCATCATCAGATAAACAAAATCTCCTCCACCTTCCCTTGCAGAGATGGTGTGCAGACGCACACTCATCCATCCATCTTTGGTGGTTTCTCTGCAGTAATTGCTGCACAGGGTGCTTCTACAGGAGGCTTTTGCTTCCTCCGACTGGGAGGGAGGATAAGAGGCGCCAGCCTGCCTTTAGGGCTTTAAGGCTTCCTCAAATCTTTCTCCTCTCTGCCTTTGAAATAAGACACCCTCCCTCGGTTGAGTACAGACCACCAGCCATCACTCACAGAGGTGTCAGGGACCCCTGCCGAGCGAACCGAGGGGGCCGCAGACCTGCGGGTGTCAGGTTTGGATGAAACGCCTGTCATGGTAAAACGCAGAAGTATATAAAGGGAGCTTCTTTTTAAAAAAATCTTTTCATTTTCAGGTTGGTGTTGGAGGGTGGGTGAAGCATGTCCGCTTGATGAAACGGGATGTAAAGGAATGTAAGAACGCTTGAAGGACAGCGGTGTGATGAAACAGGTGACAATAAGAGGGGAAAAAAAGAGAAATATTATTGGGAGAACATTCCTAGATACGGTTGTCAGCGCTGAAAGTTTTTGTACACTTGTAGTCTGATGCAAATGATGTGTATTATATATAGCTGCTGGTGTTCAGGACTCGGCTGCAGCTCCCTCGGGACACTGTTTTTGTTGCAGGATCAGGTGAGGCACTCACACTGACAGGTGTGTGTGTGTGTGTGTGTGTGTGTCACACACACACACACACACACACACACAAACACACGTATATATACACACTAGAACACAAAGTTTTATCTTTGCTGTCTCAGGCGATGGTAATCCCGACTGTCACAATGTATGTTACTGTATTTTAACAGCCTTGAATCTATTTTTACATTTTAATTCAACTGGGTTACACTGAAAACAAAAGGGACAAACTTTAAATATAGAACTCAGAACTTTAGATATTTTCCGGTTTAAACATTTACTGATAAGAATAGGTCCTCTTGTTTTAGTTAAGCACATTGTACGTGTTTTACAGTGAAAAAAAACCCAATTTGATTCATGAAAAATATGTTCTATAAATCAGCCAATGAATAACAAACCGATCTGTAAACACCTTCAGAATATAAATAGGAATTAAACTGAATGTTTGGTTTATGTAAGTGCTACCGAAGCGATACTTTTTAAAATTAAATGTACTGTGAAAAGGACTGAAGTAAGTATTTGCAAGTGTCTCACCTTAAATTTAAAAAGTGTAGTTGATAACTTCTTTTTATTCTATACTATGTATAGTAAAGCTAGAAACCTGATTTGTTGGCATTCAAAAATGTGACACAAGATAAGGATTTTTTGAAAGAAAAGAAAACTTTTTTTCAAGCTTTAGTTAACAATTAACAGTAGCATATCTAAATAAAGTTTGTCATTTTTTCCCAGCTCTCTTATGAGCAGGAAAAGAAGTCTTCAGTTTTCCCTGCCAGGATTCAAACTTCATCTGAAAAGTAAAAGATGTTCTTCAAAGAAACTACAGAAGGTGTCAGGGTTCCAAAGACAGTTCCTTGGGGAACTCCTTCATGAACCTCTGGGCTCTGCAAAGAACCTCAGAACAAACCCTGAAGTCTTCAGAAACTATCATGAAATCCTCAAGGGTAAACTTTAGGCTGGAGGAGGGGAGCAATTCCACCAATACAAGCTCCTCAAAGCGAAAATCGATTCTCCGCCTTCTGCTTCGGCTCGTCTGGAGACTTTCTCTTCTCTTTTTTTTTTCTTAAAGCAGCAAGAACACAAACCTCAGAGTTTGGGAGGTGTTGCAGTGATAATCAATTTTCTGCTTTCTATAGTGGAGCAGAGACTAATGAGGAACACATCTGCAGCACCGTGGGGATCACTTTTATTAATACTATTGTATCTGCAGCCTCAGGACACACAGCTCGGCCGTGCATCAGCACTTACTCAGGTAAAGTTGTTAGAAAACACAAAGAGAAATCATTCGACTCCCTGTCTTCCGTTCCAGCTCTCTGATCCTGTCTCTTTATATTAGCATTGCATTGTTGCTGTGGGTTGAGAACCTTGAGTCTCTGAAATGTCAACTTTATCAATATTTTTAAATAGTCTATGATAAGAAAAGATAAAGTTCTCAGTCAGCAGAGAATAATCTAAGCTTCTAGTTGGTAAAACATGAATTAAATATATAATCAAGATATAAAAAACAGACACACAAAACATAAACTACAGCTCAAAACAAAAAAGTGTGAGAAAACATGAAAAAGCATGCAAAACATGAAATCCAGGCTTATTGAGTATATGTGATAGGGGAAACAAAGCCTGTTCCTGTTGGCGGTGTTAATGCAAACAGAGAAAAAGATTTTAAAGGGTGGGTAGTTCCTCTCAGGGGGTCCGCAGATCTCATAGGTCTGAAAATGCCTTTTGAGCACTTTGTCTAGTCTGATTTTGTTAAACAGATAGTATCACAACCGAACAAGGTACAGCCACCACACCGTACAGGTGTAGAGTTGAAATAAAAAAAAAGAGGCCGAGTTCAAAGATGGGTATGTGACAAGCATGGTAGGGGTGTAGGAAGTAGGGAAAAGTAACATGTATGACCCAGCCTGTCCTCCTGTCAAAACGTCAATATAGGTCGTATGTACAGGCAGCGAAAAACTAGCTATATTTGCGTATTTCACCGTCCGCTGTAATGTGGCCGCCGCCATCTTGCTGACGTAATAGTGACTGACAGCCAAGTGAAGTTTGAAAGGGCGGATTCCTGTGATCTGGAGGATGGGCAGGTGGATGGGTCGAACAAGCAATGAACGTCCACCTGGGAGAGCGGGGTTTGCATCCCGTGTGAAAACAAAAGTAAAGCATTTTTAACTTTTTTTAACATTGTTTACGTAAGTTACATGAATCACATTTTTTTTTTTTAATTGCGGCAGTCACATGACCGTTGTAACTACCTAATTTCCGGCATTTACGTACATTTATTTACTTTATTTACAACCGCTGGCCGTACTCGTGTGCTAATTTTAGAACGCGCCGTTGTACCGCAAACCCGAATGCGAGCCGCGATACGTGCCTGTGTGACGTAATTTGTGGTACTGACACACAACCTCTTCTGCCGTTTTTGTTCGAGAACTTGTTGTGTGACCCCAGATTCATTCATTTTGAGGTGCACGTCACTGCAGTAATTCAAGCCAACACCTGAATCAGCCTGGGGTTCAGAGGGTTAAAGGGTCGATTTGAGTTTTGTGAAGCCAGTTTTGTGAGAAATAAGATAGTTTTACTGTTATAAATTGCCTTTAGTAACGTTAAAGAGCTAAAGAGTAATCTCAGATCTTTAAAATCAAACTCTAAGCTTCTTCTCTTTTCGCTCCCTGTTTGCATTTCTGTCTTTCAACCCCAAATATCAAACTCTCCTCTCTCCTCCTCTCGCTTCATTTATCTGCCTCTTTTCCACTCTCCCCTCCTCTCCTTCCTTCACCTTTAAGTGTCTCATTAATAATTCTTCAGTTCTCCCTCTCCCAGAGCGTTCATTATCGTGGCGGCTGCAACACCTACTCCGCTGTAATCAATCCAAATTAAAAACTTAAAGTCGACTTGAAATAGAAAGAGTCGGAGGGATTTGCTTTCCTCAGCGGCCTTTTGAGGAGAAACGCCGGCTGTGTTTGTCTTTTTTCTTTTTTTCTTTTTTTTTGATGTTGTTGTTTTCATTTATTTCTCGTCTGGCACCTCGGAAAGGAGGCAACAGTAATTGAAATTAATGTTAGTGTTTGCATCAAACTGGCAGGGGTGTGTCTGTGTGTTGAGGGGGAGTGTTGTGGACATACAAAGGAATACACACTGTTGAAAAGGACACACAAACAAGATAACACTCACATATGCATTAACAGATACACAGGGAGCACACGCACACGCACACGCACACACACACACACACACACACACACACACACACACACACACACATACCGAAGACTCCAGCTCTGACAGTGATGAAGTGGAGAGTGTGTTGGAGCCAGGCAGAGAGGAGTGATGAACACGGCCGCTGAGACAAGTGGAATCCACTGGGGAGAAGTGTTAGAGTGTGTGTTTGTGTGTGTGTGTGTGTGTAGGAAGAGGAAGGAGAGATGGTCTGTGCATGGAAGATACTTAAATCTATAACGTGTGAGCAGTTTTTATTTTAAATTATTCAGGAATCTGTCTGTGTATTTATCATGAATATTAAAACTGGGCTGAAATCACATTTGAATCAAGCAAACAAAACACAAAAGTCCAGCTAAAATGTATTACATTTTCTGGTGTACTTGAAGCTGAGCTGCACTAACCACAGGAGAAACTTTCACACACGAGGATAAAAACTGGATGGTGTGTGCAGGGTTTGGTTACATGTGACACTCGAGTCACTGCAGACTTTTTCTGTATCAAAGCAGACCATGATATTTCCCCAATCTTAGCCATGAGAGGATTACTCAGTGGGGCAGCAGGACACCGGCCCAGCAGCCAAATGTGACAGGGACCCCCCTAACTTTCACCTACAAAATGTCACTAGAAAAGACACCTACCAACCCAAAAGAGTCAAAGGCTTTGATATATAAATAGGCTTTTGATATACTCGCCACAATAGCAGGAATGGACAGGAATCTGAATGCAGGGATCTGTTAAAAGCCTTCAGTGACTGGAGCCACGGCTCCACTGCTGTTCAAATCAAATGAGATTCAATTATCGGTTGAATTTACTGATCACAGCAATTCAGTTGAAATTGACTTTTCAAAAACATTCCAAAATGTTGATGTTAAAATGCTGATATGTCAAGGTTTCTAAAACCTCACCAACTGCTAAATTTACAAAGAGACAAGAGGATAAATAACATAATAAAAAAGGAATAAAAGTGAAGTGCAATAATCCACTATTAAAGAAAGTGTGTGTGTGTGTGTGTGTGTGTGTGTGTGTGTGGGCGAGCCAGACAAGGCAAAGGGAGGGGGTGGATGCATTATACTTAAATGTAATGTGTGTGCATGTGTGTGGGTGTGTGTGTGGATGTTTGTGTGTGTGTGTGTGTGTGTGTGTGCAAATCCTTCCAGGAAAGGACAGATTGAATACAGTATGTACTTTGTGTGTGTGTGTGTTCCTGCAGACAGATAATGTATTTTGAGAAGTCCAGTCGTCTTTCTGACTGGCTGCAGCGTGGAGCCGACTGATGGAGGACGCACCTCAATTCCTTCACTCTTCTTTGTTGTAACTTTTTGATATATTTGTATGATTTGAAATCTTTAATCTCTAAATCTGTGATCTTAATATTGAACAACTTGTTCTTTCCTTCTGTGGATATTAATATGAAAGATGTCAGAATCATAAAGGTGAGATTTGTGTAAGATTTGCTCAGAAATTTAGTTTCAAATGTTAAAAAAACCAAACTACACTACTAACAGCATATGAAGAAGTTAATGACATATTGACATGATGTCTAATTCATCAATGTATTGCAGAGATAATCGAGTTCTACAAACCAAACTAACTCATGCAAACAAACCCAGCAGGAGACCGATGTTAATGTCCCATCTTTGAAAGGTATGTACGAAGACAGTACATGCTTTATAAACCTTACCCTGTTCTTTATTTCATAAATAGAAAAGTCGTTCTGCTTCCTAAACATATTTTACAACATTTTTTAACCTTACATGTTTCGTAGGATATCATACGAGTCAGGCAGCAAAGGTTTAGTAAGAAAACATACAAACCTGATCACAAGAAGAAATAGCATCTAACGTACAAAAAACATGAAGAAAAACATTCCAAAGGGCATCTGCTAGTTAGTAATTGGCTTTCTAAAAGAAAACAAAAAACAAAAAACAGATTACTCTAGGCAAAAATTTCACATATGTTTTGGTTATGCCCAAAGCTTACAACATATTGGTCTTTAATTTTTGATCTATTCTCAAAATTGTTAAAGCGCAGCATAAAGCCGTGCCCATTTCTTGCCATCTTTGGAACACCTGCAGAGCCCCTCCCTTGTACCCATAATGAAGTAGACATGATTGCTTTTGCAACGCTTTTAGCCAGGAGAAGGATACGTCTGTCTTGGAAGTCGTCCACTCCCCCTGCATTCTCAGCCTGGCTGAAAGACATGATGTCATTTTTGCAACTAGAAAAGATAAAGTTTACACTAAGAGGATCTAGTGAGCGTTTTTTTGTTAAATGGCAACCTTTTGTCTCATACTTTAATGATTTAACTGTTTTTCCTCCTGATATTTGTGATATTTTTTCTCTCTCTCGTTTTTCATTTCCTTATCCCCCCTGACTGTAGGACACAAAGGATTTGTAAATTATTATATATTGTTTTTATTGTTTTTTTTATTTTACACAGTGATGTTTTTGGAATTGTGGTTGAAGATATTTGCACTAAACAAAAGAGTGAAAACCTCATTATATTTGTTTATGTCAAGGGCCAGATAAAGATCTCTTCAAGATCAAATGTTCAATTTTGACCAGCATCTGTAAAAGGTTTACGATGGGCGCTCTGTACTGTGTTGTTCTTACAGTTCACACCAAATACCTGCAATCCAGCAGGTAAAAGTCCATCAGAAGAGAGCTACAGAATGGATTTCTTTATGCACAAGAGCAGGAAATAGACCAGAATCCAATGCAACTTTATAGGAAAGATCTTGATTTGGAGTATGGAGATACGATCCTATCTGTCCAGGGGGTATCCCGCCTCTCGTCCAATGTCAGCTGAGATAGGCTCCAGCCCCCCGCCACCCGAGAGCGGGTAAGCGGTTAACGATAATGGATGGATGGATGGATGGATGGATGGATGGTTGGATGGATGGATGGATGGATGGATGGATGGATGGATGGATGGATGGACGGACGGACGGACGGACGGACGGACGGACGGACGGACGGGATGGATGGATGGATGGATGGATGGATGGATGGACGGACGGACGGACGGACGGACGGACGGACGGACGGACGGACGGACGGACGGGATGGATGGATGGATGGATGGATGGATGGATGGATGGATGGATGGATGGATGGATGGATGGATGGTTGGGTGGGTGGATGGATGGATGGATGGATGGATGGTTGGGTGGGTGGGTGGATGGATGGATGGATGGATGGTTGGATGGATGGATGGATGGATGGATGGATGGATGGATGGGTGGGTGGGTGGATGGATGGATGGATGGATGGATGGATGGATGGAGATCCGATCCTTCTGTTGAAGTTGTTTGACCAGAGAGGTAGGTTGAAACACATTAATGAGACATAGCAGTGTCACAACCTATTTGTATGTTAAAATCAGGTTATTGGAGGGTTCCAGGCTGAAGCATCAGGCACCAGGACATCAGCTTCGTCCTCCACCTACAATCCTGCTCATCTGCCCGCGGTGCCCTCGGCGCTCGGCCAGCTTTAATTGCGTTTGGAGTCGAGTGAGAGCATCGTCTTGCAGCAGTCTGCCTCACAGCGCACAGACTTCACTCTCTCTCTCTCTCTCTCTCTCTCTGTTTCTTTTTGTCTCTCTTATGTAATTAAGCAAATGTGGTTACCATGAAATGACTCCCTGAGCTCCCAAAATAGGAAGGAGGTGTTAATCGAGGAAATGTACATAAGCTGCCTGTAGAGAAAGCGCTGCAGAGAATAGGATTAACACATCAAAACGGCATTGTCCAGGCCATAACACCTCATCTGCAGATGTTTTTTATCTACGGGATGAAGAACAGAAGGCGTCTAGTTCCTTTTTTCCTCATGTGTCTGACTTCACACAATGAGGCTAAGGGACTTTACGGCTCAGTAAGCTTTTACTTAGGATATACAAGGACAGAAAAAGCACCTACACAGCGGTTACATGATCTAATGAAAGCCTGAAGGTTCGGTGCAACTGGTTTCTGAGTGCCATACTGTAAAAAAAAAATAAAGAAAAAAAAGAAAAAATAATTATTTCACAGGTTTTTTTACTTGTTTTTTTCTACAGTAAGTGCAATCGCCATGAAAAAGTAAATAACTTTTATTATAAATATTAAGGATAAATGGGACATTGAAATATATAAATTAATAGAAAGGTTTTTTTTTACAGGATTATTCAATTTCTTAATGGTCTTGAATGGTAAATTACAGTTAATTATGTAAAAATACACATCACATTGCTGAATGTAAAATTAAGTCAACTTTCTGTTTTTTTTACAGCAGAACTTTAAATTTAATGTAAAAAAAATGTTAAAAAACATCGTGAAAAACATATCAGTAAAACGTGTCAGTAAAAATGTCAACATCATATAACAGCAAACAAAAAAAAATTGGGATAATATTAATATTATTTTCAGTATTTTTGATGGTAAGTCTTTGGCAAAGTTTGTTGTGAAATGTTTTCAATTTTTGTTTTTTACAGTGCGTGCTTGAGGGCTCTCAGGTAGAGCAAGTCAAGCAATAATGACTCAATAAAAACGAATTGCATGTATGTGGATGAGTGAAAACAGTGTTTCTGAAGCTCAGTGCAGGTTCAGTCAGGAGGGATATCTTCATGCTTTATTCATTCACCACTCTCTCTCATGCTTCTTCTAATCTGCTGATATTTGGAAAATCAATCTGTTCATTTAAACGCACCAGATTTTGCCAAGATCTCCATCAGTCAATCATGTTGCTGCTGTCAAACATTAAATCTGTTCTCCTCTCCGCTCCCGTCAGCTGTCATTTTAGGCAAATTCCTCACAGTATGGCAAGCGTTCACATTACCTTTTTGTTTGTTTTATCAGTTTCTGTTAGTAGCACTGAGCCAAATCTGATATTTTTGTGCATGTCAATTATATATTGGTTCACTTTGAGTGAGTTTTCTCTTGATTGAAGTGTATTTGTTTTTCAATATTGGGATTCCTTCTGGGGCGTTATTTGAGGGAGGTTTATGTTTGTGTTTTTGGTGCTGCTAGATGACAGTGGGTTAAATGTTTTGGATTGCTGTGGGTGAACAATACTATAATGGGATCGGTCATGTATTCATTCATTCATGCACCACAATGCAGCATTTTCCCCTCATTCTGCACTGAAGCAATGGGTCGACAGTTTAAATGAACACAGATTGTGCTCCTTTTCTGGAAAATGGCCTTTTCTGCAGCCTGTCCTCTTCATGCCCAATCTTACCTGGCGCAAAGTGTAACAAGTAAACACCCATCTGTGCCCCCAAGGGTGTTTTGGCCTCATAATGAGGTGTGGTCAAGCCTGCTGTTTAGTACATTGCTATCTTGAGGCAGCAGAAAGTGCTTACACTAATTTAACCAGCAAAAACCCGGTCTAAAGCATAGACTGTATTTAAATAATGGACGTAGTGACCATGACGTCACCCATTGGTTTGTAGACTGCCCGTTGGAAGCATCGAGTTCAGCGTTACACTCGTCGCCATCTTGTTTCTGATACGGGGAGCAGACCATATTTGGACTGTGGAGGAGCGAGAGGGATCTGATCACTGACTACACGACTCTCTACAACTCAACCTGACTGAGAGAAGCTGCTGCTAATTAATGTTAGCATTAGCTGGAGCATTAACTGGGATGTTAGTTTTGGCTAGCAACAAACAAAAACAAAATGTATGTTACTTACATAAGAAAAAGTTAAAAGTTAAACGTTATTAAATAAACTGTCATTAAGTGAAAATACAGTGAAAGGGTCAAGGTTATGAGACCAAATCAGTAAACATCCTTTTTTATAACTATATAAGTTATATATAACTTTATTGACACGTTGCCATACGCATTATCTGCTTCTCTCCTGATGATGGTTCGCCTTGTTAGCCACCTGTCAATCAAAGGTAGCCACGCCCCAAATCACACAACTCTTTATCTACTATTTTTTTATTTTTTTTTTCTAAATTGGGCCCTTATTTATTGTTCAAATTGTCTTGAAGATTTTTTACTAGCGATTGAGACTATAGTGTAGTCCTAAAAAAAATTTCTGAGCTAATAAATTAGTGAGAAGTTTTGTCATTTTGCACTGAAATGAATGGATAGAATTTTTTTGCAGCCACACTTAAAAGGGATTTAAATGGAATTTTCGGTAGAATGCAGCTTAAGGCACTTCCTGGTTTGCCTCCCTGCTCAGACCAGAAGGTTGCCGCCTGGTCTAAAGACAATGGTGCAGTACTTTTTTCTGCTATTTCAATGGCGTACATGGTTCACAATGTGCACACAGAGCAGTTATATCTGTGGGAACTGCAGGTTGGATCATAAAAAAGTACAGTTTTGATTAATAACAGATAGGTTATGGGTCGGTGAGAAAATACATAATTAATGAGGGCAATATTAATTAAAACAGGAACCGACAGCAGAGCAGAGCTGCAGCAGAAAGATACTGCACTTTTACACATGATGGGAAACAGCAGCTCTTTGATTATATCAGAAGCTTAAAGTTTAGTTCTGTTTCCTCTGTCAAGTCTACAGACACAGTTTTACTCTTGCCTGTTAAATGTCCCACAGTATACGCTGCAGTCTCTCTAATCATACACTCATACATCAAAATAATACATAATTTCAGGCAGAAGGGGGGCTGTCTCTGTACGTGTGGGTCTCTAAATCAGAGAAAATAACAGGGGAGTTGTTCAGTGGTGTACTCTGTCAGTCTGAGAGGCAGGGGCAAATAAAAAGGGCACCAGCTACATGGGCTGGGCCACCAGAAAACACAACGTTTATAGCCCAACCAACAAGGCACTGTATCTTGCTTTTTCAGTTTTAAGAACACTTTACAGGGCACTGCATCATGTTTTACCCATTTAAGGGCACTGTAAAGAGCTCCACATTACATTTTTTCCGACTAAAAGTGCACCTAGAGGGCACTGCATCCCTTTTTTCCACTGTAAGGGCACCCTAGGAGGCATTTCATCATGTTATTTTTTTTTTTTCATTTAAGGGCACCCTAGAGGGCATTATATTATGTATGGGGGCACCAAGGGGGATGGTCACCCGCTCCATCCTCCCTCTGAGTCACCCAGTTGAGACACAAACCCTCTCACTCCACTAATTTGCAGAATCCACCATGTAGATAGCAAAGCGCTGGTGCAGACACAAATTCATTCATGTTTCGCCCAAAACACAGCTATGACTATTTAAGAGGTTAAATACATGTCTTTTGCCTGTTGCGCCTTACTTTGTGCACCATATTAAACTACTCTGTAACATCTGACCTCGTCTTTTCTACCTGCATTGAATATTATACATCACACTGTGAATCATATCTCATGTGTCCTTGCAGCCCTCTGGCATACTTTTCATTTCCATTTCCACGCATTCAGCTGCCTTCTGGGAAGGACCTTGTTATCTGAAAAGCCAGTGTGGAGGACGACATGCAAACCCATGTACTTAAGGGTGAACACTCAGGGGAGCCGGGAGGCTGTTTCACCTCTTTCACCAGCTTTATTACACTTCTTTTCCTCCCTTTTGATCTTCATTTCAAGCTTTAATTTTCAAAACGGGTCACACATTTGCATTTAGATTTTTAGCTGAACTCTTGAACTCGTCAATAGTGATTTTATGGTGACCTAATTTCCAAGTACTGTCGCTTTCTTATGCTTCTGTACGAGTAGGAAATGGCATTTGTGCCTTCCTTTAGATTTAAACAAATAGAAATGTCTCACAATTTTTTAAAAAGACTTTTTAAATATTAAATGATGACATGTCTCCACATCTTGTACTACCATCAATGAAAGTATGAGCTAAAGTAGTGACAAACATGAGCATGAAATGATGAATAAAACATGCGATTTGAAGCTGAGTTTGTGTGTTCGATCAGATCCATTTGTGGAGGTTGGGGGGTTTTAGCTCAGTGGTACAGATCGATGTTTGCTTGAGTGTCTGAGAGCACAGGGATCCTTTTGTTGGCTAAAAAAGCTTCTCGCTCTCCCTTTGCCTTTCATCTTTCATTTGGGCTTGGGGCATTGATTGAGTGAGCGGGGAGCCATTGACATCAAACCTGGCCACTGTCTTTTATTCCCCCCAGTTTTTTATTGAAGCGAGGACTTACAGGTATTCCAGTCATCGGTTTGCAAAGCTGCAATGCAGGATTTACTTCAAAAGGCGGGATTATCTGTCATATATGTCAGAGAGAAAATGCCCTTCAGCAAATGTGAAAGGGGGATTTATAGTTAAAAACATCAGTGGCTCAATCTTTATTAACGAAAATTTCGCAGGCGAGTGGTCCTAGAAGAGAAACTTTGCTGGAACTGTTGCTTCTGTGGGCCTACTACCAGTACTACAAAGGAATATGTTACTTTACAATATAATCATAAAAATTATTATTTGTATTATCTAATAGGGTTTTTCTTGTATTCTTGTTTTGTTTTCTTGTTCTCCTACACCAAGTGCAAATGGCATAAAAAAGGTAATTTACTTTTATTACAAACATTAAATATAAAATAGAAGTTGAAATCTGTGAATTAACATAATAATATTTAACATATATAAAATTATATAATATATAAAAAATAAAATACAATGTATTATTTTTATTATTATTATTATTATTATTATTATTATTATTAATAATAATAATAATAATAACAATAACAACAACAACAACAACAATAATAATAATAATAATATTAACAATAATAATAATAATAATAATAATAATAAAAAAATAGATTATTTTATTCCTTAAAAAATTGGCAAAAATTTGAGTGATAAAAAGAGAAAATTCCCTCTGTACATTTTTTTTAACTATAATAATTTTGACCTTGCTTGTATCCAATGTTCACATTTCTGTTCTGGAAAAATATACAAATTAGCACATATTTTTTAAGCTAATGCCTCATTTGCATATTTAAAACTTTAGAATAATGGTGATATCAACCACTAAAATGTTTTTTTCTATTCACCTGTAGTGCCTCTACTTTAGATAATTTGCGTGAAGTGTTTGTAATTTTTCATCATCATCTGTTGTATTCACTGCAGCTTTTAATGCTATTTAAATATAACTTAGGGCTTTGATCTTTAAAGCAATGCATCATTATTAAAATGCCATTTCTATGCAATAACTGACGGATCTTCCCATAAAATTTGAGCGTGAATTTAATGTGTAAAAAATTAAAAAGTGCACTCAAGGTCATGATGAACAAAGACGTCGCTCTGTCACTCGACCCTGAATCACCAAATCCCTCTCCAGATGTTTGCTCTGACACACAATCAATGTGATGAATATGTTTGCGTGCGTGTCTTCATTAGGCTCTGGGGTTAAACTTTAACCAATCAAATTGCTCCCTTAATTGCGAGCCTTATTGGAGGATTGATAATAATTAGACTTGCTTGATGGGAAGTTAATATCCGTCAATTATGCAAGAGACAACAGAATAACAAAGATGAAACACCGCTCATCGTTATTCCCCTGCTGATGATTTGTTTGGAGCAGAGGATGACAGAGACTCCAGGCTGGCCTCAATCTGTCTTCAAGAAGAAATACATTTGAATATTAAATACTTAAAAAAAAATAACAACTTGATCTCTCCGGGGAGGGTTGCCTTAACAATGTCTACACTTTAAAAGCATCTGCTTCTTTTATACATTTACACTAAGACCTGTCAAGAAATATTAATAATAGATAATCCTTCTCATTTTCTTTCTGCCCTTCGATATTTACTTATATTTTCAACACAGTTTTCAAATGTTGGTGCACGGGACTCAATATTTATTCTCACAATGAATAAGCCTGAAGAGTCTCGTTCTTACGATACTTCAGGTTCAAGAGAGCTGATGACTAACAGGAAGAGCGAGTCATAAGGAAGGAAATGATTCTGTCCTTTATGATATAAAAAGACCCAAGCCTTGCCCTGAGGACCTTTAGAATCGTGTGGGCAGATGTACACATATATACAGAAAGTTGGAGGTAACAGGAAGTTTAAGTTGAACTCATAGAGTTGCATCAAGTTTTCTTTCCTAGCATGGATGCAAAAGATAGAGAACTGGGCTCATATTACCTTTGAATATTTCCCATCTTTGCTAAAAACTCCAAATATGTAGCAGCAGTGGTGGGCCGTCAGGGCCAGCAAGGCCTTCTCTGCTGGCCTAACATGAAACCAGAAATCATGATTATAATTATGATAAAGGTTAATTTATTTTTTTATTTTCTTTCCCTAAATATCTAAAAGTATTCATATTCTCTTCATTTCATATGCTCCTTCCAGTACTGTTGTTTTTAGGTTAGAGTTTTTATCCAATCAGAATTCAGCTATCTTATGTTGCCAGGCTGTATGAAATCTGCCCGGGCCTTCAGAATCAGCAATGCGGGCATCTGTGCACTGTAAGTGAACGGGCAAATACAGTTGATAAATAGTTGCGATAGCCAATCAGATCATGAGTTGTGTCAGTAAGGCCCTCTAGCTGGCCTCACGTTGAATGTGACATTTATCCAATCATTCCTGTGATTGGATATGGATACTTACTAGTTTGAGCCACGGCAGTGCTATGCAGATCAACAGAGTCACACCCGGGACTGTTAACGGTATGTAAATAATCTGGCGCATTGGCGCAGCTGTGTGGTTGTACTCAAAGCAACAGGTCACAGAAAGTCGTGATACGTCACGTTTTGACATGAAAAAGTTTTTTCACAAAGAGACTTGTTTATTGTGTCGCTGTCGCCAAAGTATGGCCGTCTCGTTACTGTCTTTCTGATATTAAACTGCGATTTTGCAATGTATTGTACAAGCTTGTTAAAGCTTGCATATTCTTTGTGGACTCATTTAATAAAACTTTTTGGAAAGATAATTTTAAAGACCCTTTTATTTTTAAGTTTTGACAGTTGCATACCAGATATGCTGATGCGCCGGATAACAGCCCATTTTGTACACAACTGAGGTGATGCAATGCCTAGTAGTGCTTAAGTGTGTTTCTAACTACTCTCCAGTCCTGGTGTTATAAATGCTGGCAAAATGAAAGGTATTTATTGACTAAGTTGGACATCACTGAAGGCCTAAGTGTGAAATGCACCGCCCGCCACTGTATAGCAGTGGTTTCATTCATGGGCTTCATGCCCTCCAATACCCCTTTTCAACCAATGCAAACCTAGTTCTTTTGCTGTGCTGGTGCTGGTTCCTATTTGGTTCAACTTGCGAACTGTCTCAGAACCTGTTTGCTTTTCCACAGACTCAAGAGCCAAGTCATTACGTCACTGTATACATCTGGGAACATCTCCGCTCTCCGTGACTATAATAACAATAACGGCAGACTATATTATCTCTTTACAAATGTTGCTCCTGGCTCTGTGAGCCTACATTGCATCCAAAAATGACATGTACAACACATTTGTTCTGTTCATCTTGAACGATATGGATGGCTAAGTTAGTAGCCTTGTTAAGTTAGTAGCCTTTCTCATCAATGCCTGCCTTAACTCGAGTCGGCATAAAGGACCACAGAGGACGCTGAACAACTCATACAATTCCTTTCCTTTTATTAAACCAGGATGGTAAGTTATAGGTACAGTATAGTATAGCAGTTGTCACATGAGACACATGCAACATGGTTTTAGCGACAGTAGTCACATTGAGAGTGGGTTGCAGCAAAAATATATTTAATATAGATATTTAAAGTTGTTAGAAATGTGCAATGCCATTTATTTTGCCAACTGCTTTGCTTAAATATGGCTTCAGTGAAAATCCCTTTGGTTGAACTGTTCAGTACTTGGAGACTTACTACTGTGTTAAGGTGTTGATTTTTTTTTTTAATAGGTATAATCTAAAATTTTTTGACTAGACGTATGTCATAAGTTTTGTTATGTATTGTAAATATATATTAAACCCAGAAAAATCAGTCATTCTAATTAAGATAAAGGAAGTAAGTTTTCATGCTCAGGTTGTTTCTAATGTATACTCATAAATTATTAAATAATGAAAAAGTATGTATAAATAAATTAATAAAATTAAGATAATAGAGAGTACAGTTTTGCAACCTAAAGAGGCAAGACTATGGAGCTAATTTCCTGCAAAAATATAAACAAACAAAACATATTTTATAAGTTCCTCTACAATTCAGTAACAAACACTGCATGGTTTGCAAATACGAAAAAATCAAACCACCATTAACAAACCTCAAATCTAATAAACTAAAATTATATTGCAACAAAAATATCATGCGAAGGCCATGCCCTTTCTTGCATTTTCTTGCAGTGAAAAATTACCTAAAGCTACCCAAATTTCACAAAAATCTGCCTAGTTGACAGAAAATTATCAGAAACACAAGAGGTAATAAAAAAGAGAATATCCCGAATGCTTAAGACCAGAGCTGGTCCTTAAGAGAATATCAATCAAATTTCCCCCCAATTTATTAATTTTATCCTTTCAGCCACAAAAGGAAAAGTTCAGCATCTGTTTACACTGACAGCTGCGACTTCAACAAGTCCGTCAGAAACACACACACACACACACACACACACACACACACACACACACACACACACCAGTGCTCCAGCCTGTGCTGCAGGTGGAGGCATGCAAACGTGAGAAAGCCACAGTGTGAAAACGCCTGTGGTCGACTTAATACACTGCAAAATATGGCGATAAGCACGGGGCATTCACAGCGAGCCGGTGGGTCGGGCTGATTACACCCTGCAGACCACAAGACAACAACACCAGCAGATAGTCTCTGTGTCAGCCTGCAGCTGCAAACACACGCTACGTGAGTCTACCCTAGCGTGAATTATGTTTTTATATTCTGTGTGATGATTATAGAGATTGATTCATAATTTGAATAATTATTCTCATTTACAAATCCCCTGAAGGGCTTCTGGTCCTCTTTAAACACATTTTTTTTTACACCTTCTTATATGCCGTCAGGTGGTTTTTACTTGACTTTTTTTTGTGTCATGGAGAATCTCACCAGAAAGGTAAAAGGTCATCGCAGCAGCCTGGTGATACAGTGTGACTGGTTGAAATAAGGTGAGAGGAAACACAGACACACACACACAGACACACACACAGACACACACACACACACACACAGATACAGACACAGACACAGAGACAGACACACACACACACACACACACACACACACACAGACACACACACACACAGACACACACAGACACACACACACACACACACACACACACACACACACACACACACACACACACTCTGTTGGCTGCCCTCTGTGTGTGTGTTGGTCACAAATAGAGCTGTGGGATTCCTTCCCTCTGGCCAACCCGATTACTGAGATCAAAACACTTCAGCAGGCGAAAGGTGTAAGTGTGTGTGTGATAGAGAAACAGAGAGAGATCTTGTACTTCTTTGTGAGGTCCAATTTTGAGTGTAGGACCTTGAGAGAGAGAGAGAGAGACATATTTTGGAAAAGTGAGGTTTTCTTGTTATCTAGTTCTTATTTATGTGGGCAAAAGATTTTATATTTAACGTTTCTGCATTTAAATGTCTAAAAACAACAAGTCCTCCAAACTAGATGGCCACATATGTTTGTTCTTACCTTCAAACTCAACCTACAGGAGTGTTACCAAAATTAAGGCCTTAAAACAGTCTCATGCCTTCATGTTACAGTCACCCTTTTAACACATCATTAACATATTTAAACATTTAGGCGTTTCCTCCCTTTACACTCCTTGCTTCAAGGAGGTTAAAAAAACAGGAGTACACTTGCATAACACAACAGGGTGTGCAATCTCGCCTCGGTGAGTCGGTGTGACTTTTTAATAGGCAGGGTTTCATTAAAAGTCATGTCTGATAATATCATGATGATTTCATCTTCAGAGTTGTTAAGCCAGCAAATACATTTATACATCAGATTTATTATGACAATTTGTAAAGTACTGAAATAAATATAAACGTTGCTGCAGATTGGACAACACATCTGACACCAAACAGGAGAAAACGTACGTCAGACCCTGCACTACGTTGAACCAGAGAAACTGTAGCAAAACGGTGCAAACCATTTTCAGTTTGAACATGACCCTTCCCAGTCTGAACAACAGAAAGTTGAGCCACTATAATAGAGCAACTTTGTTCTGTTAGGCCCCAAAGAGTACCTTAGCTGAAATATTAGAATATTATTAGAATTAGAATAGAATTAGAAGAATTAGAATATCATAGAAAAGTTTATTTATGTCAGTAATTCGATTAAAAAAGTGGAAATAACACATTATATAGATCCATTACACACCGAATGATACATTTAATGTCCTAATTTGAAAAAAAAGTGAATATTACAAAAGATCCATTTTAAAAAGTATGTTTAATATGGAAATGTTGGCCTGTGAAAAGTATGTCCATCTCTATGACTCTTACTTGGTTGGGGCTATTTGACTTGAACTACTGGAAATTGACTTTTCCATGATGTATTGAGATGCACCTGTAGTTGCTTCTTCTTTTTTCCCTTTAATAGCAAATTTCAGGTTAGTTTAGCTTTTTACTTTACTGGAAGAATCACTGCACCTATGAGCAGTGGTGGAATGAAACTGAGTACATTTACTCCAGTATTATACAAAGTACACTTTTGGGGTACTTTACTTCAGTATTTAGATTCGATGTTACTGTGTACTTGTACTCCACAACATTTTAGAGGCAAACATTTTACTTTTTACTCCACTTCATTTAGCTGCCACCTCCAGTAACGTTTCAGGTCAAGATTTAACATGATATATCACTGCCTTTGAGTCGCATTCTTGCAATTTGTTGAAATAAAGGTCCCTGCAACTTTTATGGTTTTATTGGAGGGGATAATCCTAAATATTGTTGAGGAATACAGCAATACATTTGTGCATTCAGAATAAATTAATCCAATGTCTGACTTTACCTAAAACTGACTGAGAAGCCTGCAATACTAACTGGTTTCTAGAGCCCAACACTTCACTATTAAAATATATGATTTAGCCTGAATGTAAATATACAGGATTCTGCTCTGAGACTCGAAGCCCCCTAGCTGTCAGTGTTATTGATGAGCTGTCGTCTATCATGTGTCTGAGGTAACCAACGTCCTTAAAGCCTCTGAATTTAATCTGAGATGGTTGATCAGTGTGTTTGTGAATATTCTTTGTCCTTCCTTTGCCTCCAGGTTGTTGTTGGCAAGTGCACATGACAAACCCACAGGAGGTGAAATATGCCCCAAAACATCTGGGTATGACTGAAAAAGCCAAACTGGATAAACCAGGCTGAGAATGCAAACCGAATTCATATCATAAAAGATGCACATTGCAGCTTTTAGGCTCGGTCGTGTTTTGTTCTCTCTAAAATAGATACATAGATGTCCACGTTTGGCAGCAGCACTTATATTTCCCTGATTCCAACAGGCTTCAACCTCGAGCTCCAGCCAAAAGCCAGACAGGCGCCACACACACACACACACACACACACACACACACTCAACACAGCTGGTCTGAGGCCAGCTTCCAGCACTCCCTGTTTGTGCCAGCCCTGTCATCGCCGCTCCAAACACGCTGCTTGATAACGCCGGAGAGAGACAGAGAGTGCCGCTGCCAGCACTGTATCTGATCTAACTATCGCTTCATGCTATTAAACCACAGTGATCGTCTTATGTAGAAACCTGGCGCGGGCGTTAGAGGGAAGGTGGGGGAGGGCATGTAAGTCATTGGTTTATTCGATTAGGCTCCACCCATCACAGATGCTTCATTGATTTAGTCCTGCAGCACCTCCAGAAGGCTCAGCAGTGACTTTTATTATTTCACTTAATAATCTGTGACACTTTGATACAAGAAAATGCCTGTGTTGCTGCTTTTTATATCACTGGAACATCTTCGATAAATGCAATTAGGAACAAGCAAGAATGTGTTTTTTTATGACCTTTAACCCTCTGAACCCCGACAAGCCGTTTGAGGGTGTTTTACATTTTAATTACTGTGGCCTTGTATTTCACTGCAATATATTAAGTATAAATAAAATAATAAAGTCCTGCACCTTTATGGAATTAGCTCAATCATGGTTCAAAAATGTATTTTGAGCAGAACCACACAATTATAACGACATAAATCATAAAAAAAGAAAAAGGTTTTTAAAAAAAGTTTTTTTTAAAAATTGGAATAAAATGGAATTTATATCATTTTTTTCATGTGTCCACAAGTGTCATGACTATTTGAAAATAAATTGGGCCCCCTCATGCTATACATATGGAACGATTTCCGTTTTCCAGGCTATCCGGTCCTCTCCTCTCAGCTCTGTGTCAACAGATTTTCTGTGAATATTTGTCATGTGACTGTTGGCTCAGCTGAATTAATCATGGCTTCACAGTGTAGAATTTAATGTTTTAACAGGATATAGTTATTCTAAATTTAGTCAATTTGAAGATATTTTATGTAAAAAGTGCCAGAATCAGCCTTTAAACACCACTGTGTTCAGAAATTATAGAACACAAATTGCTCCTCAGGTTGTTAAAATCTCAAATTCCCAGAAACAATATAAAAGACATGACCTCGGTGTCCTCTGTGTAAATGTTGTGAAAAGAGAAAGTCAGAGTGAATCAGCCACACTGCACAGATGTGACGGACCCGCCCATCCCCACACTGTTTGATTAACAGCTCATCTCGTGGTGTGAAGCTTTAAAAATGCACCCTGATAGAATTTAAAATAAAACGCCAAAGGAGGATTTCTAATCAATCTACACTGCCTTACAAAGACATACATCAAGTGAGACAACTAATCCTTCTGGACAGGACTACAAACTCAGTATTGACCTGAAGATGCAGCTTATCCTCTCTTATTTATTACACCTATGATATTCCTGCACCCTGCCCCGGACTCCTTGCTGCCTTGATCTGCATGCAACCTTGATTTTTGTTGTTGTTATTCAGTCAATGATCCTGCTTCCCCTCGCATCATTAAAGTTTAATCCCATCCATATTTGCACATTCCTGAATGTTGGACTGCAGAGACACAGATGTTTTGCTGCTGATATTGAGCCGCATGTTCAGTTAAAATACATGCAAACACAGACTGTAATTTGGTTGACTCTAATTCCAGGCTCTGACACGCTCCCTCTCGCTCCCTCTCTCTCTCTCTCTCTCTCTCTCTGTCATGAACACAATGTACCTTCTTAAAGGGCAAATGATGCTAATCATATCAGCGTGTGTGTGTGTGTGTGTGTGTGTGTGCGTGCAGCAGATGAGCGGTGAGCGATGCCCAGTTCACCTTCTCTCGACTGAAGAGAAGTGAAACAAGGACACAACATGGCGCCAGTTTGGGGAGCAGCTGAATTTGATGACACTCTCTGTCAAGGTCAAAGTTCATCTTCCTTCCTTCCTTCCCTTCCTTCCTTCCTTCCTTCTTTCCTTCCTTCCTTCCTTCCAACCTACCTACCTCCCTTCTTCCTTACTTTCCTACCTCCCTCCCTCCATCCCTAACTTCCTTCCTACCAATCTACTTACCTCACTCCCTTCGTCCCTCTCTATCTCCCTTCTTACCTCCCTTTCTCTCTCCCTCCTTTCCTTCCTACCTCCGTATCTCCCTTGGCACCTACCTCCCTCTCTACCTCCCTACAATGCTCTTATATTGTGTCCATTTCCGTCAGTTCATTATTCTTGGAACAACTGGTCGGTTCATGTTGGGTAAAAGGGCACTCGCACACACACACACACACACACACACACACACACACACACACACACACACACACACACACACACAGGGGTTGAAGCAGAGCCAAGCTGACAGCTTTACAGCCTCGCTTGTGTACAAACAGCGTCCCGAAGCGCCAGCGACCTCAAGAGTTGTGCATCATTTTTAGATATTGTTATTATTGCCACTGTTTCCTTTACATAAAGACCGCATTTCCCAGCAGCCTCATTGATTCTTTTCTCCACTGCCCTGAAGACGAAAAATGTCTTTAAGAAATTATATATATCAGCTGCATATATCAGCTTTCCACCACCCGCTGTCACCAGAAACTCAAATCTTTATGTCCACACTGCTGGACCGATCAATAACACAGTAAATGATGCTGTGATACTAAAAAGCTCTTTAGAAAAGAGATCAGGAGAAGGAATGCTGCTTTTGTGTGCAGGTCTACTTTAAAACAAAATGTAGCCTTCAAAACAAAACAAAAATAATAGCCAACACTTTCAAGTGTCTTTCAGTAAAACCAGACGTTGAAGATATTTTTAGGTGACCAAAAGCTTTCATGAGCTGAAATCACCAAAAAGTAGTAAGTTGTAAAGTACAACAACCAAAAAAAGCTATCTTAATGTACACAATGTCACAGAGACAGATTTATACGCCTCTATCCTGAGAGATAGCTGTGGTAGTGTAGCCCCACCCTTCCCTGCTTTATCTTCTATTTTACTCTAAATGGGACCATTATTAACAAAATTACATCATGCTTCAGTGAAAAAGACTTGAAACTGGCAATTAAGACCAAAAAATAATTCTGAGAATGTTTATTGAGGTGATAAATCAAGTGAGAAGTAAAGTCATTTTCTGATAGACTTTTATACAATCTGACTTCTTTTTGCAGCCAGTGGACTCGCCCCCTGCTGGCCAGTAAAAAGAAGGCAGGTTAAATGGGACTTGTACATTGGCTTAACTTTTTCAAAGGCAAACTAGAGTCAGAAACTTGTGCATCAGATGTTGTTGTTGTTTTTAAATGAGATGCAACTTTCTGCTTGAGCTGAGCTAAACTAATGTGATGTCAAAACAGAAAGTGATTTTCCTGCAGACAAAATGTCAAGAAGTATCTTTTCTCGATGTCTGTTAACGGTGGACATTATGTCAACTCAGGCCTCTTTCAGGGATTGATGCTGTTCTCTATTTGAAAACCTCTACCTCATGGAAAGAACCCCTATTAAACACATCACAGTGATCTGAACGCCACTCGACCCTGTGACCCCAGCTTGTCCCCGTTCTCGAGGTGAGATCCAGCTCGTGTCACTCTGAGCCAATTCCCACACGTGAAACTGTGCGACAGACGCTGCTCTAAAAGCTTCGTGTCAGAGAGCAGCGGATTGGCCTGTGGTGACGTAATGTACCTGATGAATGCCTCCGGCTCCTCCTCCTCCTCCTCCTCCTCCTCCTCCTCCTCCTCTTCCTCCTCCTCTCGTCCAGGCAGCCGGCCAGGCAGCATGAGCTCATACGTCCTTGGGAGAGAAAAAAAAAAAAGGGCGGGGGGGCATCTTTCATTCTTAAGTAGCCCCTTGACAAATGAAATGGGACTGAGACACTTTTTTTCATAACACTTGAGAGAATAAGAGCTCTGTAAGGCTGCATTTACATCTTTGTGGTTAGTGAGAGTCGTATTAAATGCAACAGTAGAAATAAAGCTGCAGCTGCATATGAGCAGTAAATATTGCAAATATTCAAGAAGAAAATTCTAATTTACCTTTTTTACTCATATATATTTCTTCAAACAATATTGTTTGAAAATGTTATAAATTACTACATATATTTGAATGTAATCCCTTGTATCTTATTCTATTTTGTATATTGTCTTTTATATTGACAATTTGTAATAAAATTGAATTTTATGATATTGTATGCATGTATTCTCTGTGGGTATTTGTATGTTCTAAATATATGTGTTTGAATAAAGTAAAAAATAGAAAGAGTTTGTGGTCCTTAATCAGTGAATTTGTGATCTGTGGCATCTTCAGTTTACTTCTCACATAATATTTTTGCATCGTGAGGTAGGCTTTAACCCAGTTCACATTTAAACTGGTCACTCACTCTATTTCCAAATTTCGAAGTACTAAATTAATAGTTTAGTTTTAATTTAACTTTTAATTTAATTCAAGTAAAACGGAAAATATGTCTGTTTTTATCATTTTAAAAAATCCTCTTTATTTCTTTTATTTCTTTTTAAATGTAATATTTATTATTATTCTTTTTATTCTTATATTTTTTATTTATTTCATTTGCATTTAAAAAAAAATTCTGAACAAGTGAAACCCACGTGCAAACGAGAGGAACCCTCTCTTTTTTCTTATTTATTTATTTTAGAATTTTCTGCTTTTTTCAGACACTCATTTAAACACTTGTTGACCTTGATGCTAGAGAGCGATATTGAATGATGAATTAATAATGTGTTTTATCCTCAAAACACTTTGGCCAAATTATAAAAAAGGAGTCTTATTAATAAAACAGCGCTTGCCCAGCTATTAATTTCACCAAACACAGTCCTGGTAATAAATTCTTAAAGCTAATATATCTCTCATCTGAATGTGAGTGCTTTATCTGAGGCACGATGCTTTGTTAAACACTGACCTCTGGTGGCTGAATATTTTAAATTCAGCAAAATTAAAATTAATACATTCTTTAGCTCAGGCATATCTTCTGTAACGTTACTATAACACAAATCATATAAATACATGTACATAATAATACATTAAGAGCTGATTCAAGTAGCAATAAATATAAATATAAATATTTTTAACAATGCAGCAATTTTAAATGGAGATTAAATAATCTGTGTGGTAAAATACTACCACCTAGTGGCCAAATTAAATATCACAGCAGTTGAGTATTAAACCTAATTTAGAAAGGACATGAAAAACTGTAACAAAAACAGATAGGCTTTGGTTATTGTAAAAGTTACATTTTCCTGTATTTTGATTAATCAGCCAAACTTTCCAGGGAGACAAATAGCTATCCCCCCAAAAAATATATTTAACAAGTGAACTATGATATATTAGTATAGATTTAGTAAAACAAGATTTTTATTTATTCTCATAATCCAATAACCAATGTAATAATGTATTTATACCCATAATCAGATAATTTACTGAATTAAAAGTAGCAGTATCACAATGTAGAAATACTCTGGGACAAGTAAAAGTACAAAAGTATATTCAAAGTAAGAAAGTACAAGTACTAATTACAGAATAGTGCATATTATGTTTTATTTATTTTATTAGTTGTTGATGCATTAATAATGTTTAGCACTTTAGTGTTGCAGCTGGTAAAGTGGGGCTTATTTTATTATATATGCTGTTGGGTAGCCTGTGTATTTCACTTTTTACTATTTACACTATTTATATTTGGCTATAAAAATACATCATATTTGATGTATTGATTATAGTTTTATATATATATATTGATTATAGTTTGAATAATTAATCTGAAAATGCTAAACAACTACAGGTACCAAATAAATGTAGTGCAGTGAAAATTAAATAATAATAATAATAATAATAATAATAATAATAATAACAACAACTTTATTTGTATAGCACCTTTCCTTCAAGCACACAGTGATTTACAATAAGGAGAGTACCTGAAATAAATAGACATAAAAAACAAGCAAAAATAAACGTATAAACATGGATAGAATGCCATGATAATTGTAAAATGAAAATAAATATATAATTGAAATAAAATAAAATAAAACACACTTGATAATAAAAGTAAAACTAAGATGAAAATACTATACATGACATAAAACATAAAATAAAACCACTAAATAATAACCAAAATTGTACTTACATAGGTTACAGTAGGCCTACTTATGTAGATATAGAAAGTTGCTTTCTGAAATGAATCGAATGGCCTACTTTCATTTTTCGTACTTTAATTATATCTTGATGCTTAACATTTGTGCTTTTACTCAAGTAAAACTTTAAAAGCACGCATTTTTGCTCGATTATTTCTGCACTGTGCTGTTCTATAGCTAATAATACCTCAGTCAAAGGTCTGGACATTTCTTAAGGTGTTCAGATTTTTCTTTACAATAAACTCACCTCTTGCCACGTGAATGTGGCACGTGACCGGTCAATCAGTCACAGGTGTGCCGCGTGGCAATTAGCAGCTCTGTGAAAATTACGGGTGAATATTAGCTTACTTTAATACCTTTTTAATGAAATAAATCATAATTTACTCGGAAGAAGAGCACATTTGTCGACGCAGACTGACTTGGAGAAGGTTTGTGAGTTGTTTTGTGTGAATGTTTCCAAACAAAATGTTAATTGTTATTGACCTGTTAGCCTGTTACTACTCTGATAGTAGCCAGGCTAAACTTTGGCTAACTTAAGCTAAATATCGTGAGCTAGTGCCACCCTAGCATCCACGGTTGAGCAGCATCATTAATAAAACATTAAGCCGCCAAGTATTATCTTCAAAATGTAGCAAATTGTCTAGCAAGTGAAATGTTAAATAACAGTTGCAAAACATTGTAAAAATAGATGAACTAACACCATTTATTTGATATTTATCCTTGTGTACTCCTAAAAAAAGTATAACACCCATGGTCCTCCAGACTGGTTTGAGGACATGTAGAAAAAAAATATTAACAACTTTTTTTTTTACCTTTTATGGCAACTCATGACCAAAAAAAAGTATATATAATTTTCATATTTTTTTCCATTATTATTGGTAAATTTCAGTCAAATATACAAAATTAGACCTCATTTCAGGAGAAAAAAAGTAATAAGACCTGAATATTTTTTTTAAATAGATATAGTGAAATAATAATTTCTTGAAGAGAATGGAGTAGGTTATGTCAAATTATATATCAATGTGTTGGTCTTCACATGCTGTAAAAGGTGAAAAAAAAGTAAATTTTTTTCTACATGTCCTAAAACCGGTCAAATGTCATGGGGTCCTTTTTGACCCCTGAGCACCATGGGTCTGATTTATTAAACTTTTTATTTTTGCTGTCATCTTAAAATGTACAATGTTTTCAAAACATAAGTTTCACTAAAAGTTGACATAACCTACTCTGTACATTCCCATCAAGAAATAATTATTTCACTATATCTATTGAAAAAAAAAATCAGGTTTTATTACTTTTTTTTTATTAAATGAGGCATAATTTTGTATATTTGACTAAAATTGACCAATAATAATGAAAAAAATATGAAAATTATATATCAATGTGTTGGTCATGAGTTGCCTTAAAAGGTGAAAAAAAGAGTTGGTAATCATTTTTTTCTACATCGTCCTTAAACCAGTCTAATGTCATGGGATCGTTTTTGATCCCTGAGGACCATGGGTGCTATAAAAATGTATAAAACACGTGAAAAAGTGGACGTGTGCACTGTTGTGTAAAAAAAGGATAGGTTAAATGCAGAGTATGAATTTCCCCATTTTAGGACTAGTAAGGAATCTTAATTTAACTATGCAATGCCATAATCAATGTAAAAAAATCGGGATTAAGATAAAAAATATTATACACAAAATGCATAACATAAGATTGAAAATAAACCGCCTTTATAGTAATTCAAATATCAGAATAACTTGTTTTGATTTGATTTTTTTAAGATCGAGTGCACTCAGTATATAAACACAACAGAACCTATTTTTATAACAATGTTAAAGGGACACATTTTTTTCTTAATTGTAACATGAAACGTCTGACTTCATCAGGAATACTGTGTAAATATAAACACAATATAGTATAATAGTGTAGCTGTTGGAGCTCCTTAAAGAAAGTTGATTATAAACATCAGATTTTTAGTTCTGTTAAAATATCCAACTCTGACTTGCAGGAAATGTATTATGCTATTTTGTTAGCATTTAAGTTAAACCTAATTTGTGACAAAAAAGAAATGGAAGCTTTAATACAAAACATATAAAGTGACTTGTTCTGCTACTACTTCTAAATGTTGTGCTGTGTAGTGACCTAATTTGACTTGGACATGGTATCCTGCAGTGCTGTTATCTTTATGTATTCATTGTTTGGATATTTGAGCTCCTCAGTGGCTGAAAACTGAATAGAAATATCTTGACAAGACTGGTGATTGATGAGATGTGGAGGAAATTAATTGAGCGTCACATATGGAGGTTGATCTCTCTATCTGTCTTCCTCTCTGTTGTTTTTTTTTTTTTGCAGTTCTGTTCTTGTGGAAATGTGATGTGTTGCAGCCACGCTCTGGTGCACAAACCAACTCCACAGAAGAAGCACACACAGGTAAACCACAGACGTCACGACGAACATTTTCACCCAGTTAGAACATAAAGTGTCGCCCAAATTGGCAGTTTCACTGCTGGTTCTTCAACACAGATATAAAAATGATTTAAAAAATACAAATGTGAAATCACAGTTTTGTAGAAATGCACTGGTGCACTTTTCTTGGCTGGTTTTGTATTGTTGCTTTGTCTTTTTTTTTAATAACTTTTAATTGACTGCATACAAAAACATTTTTTGATTTTTTTTTTTTAAATGGAAAATTCAAGCTTGTGTATACAATGTAATGAAACTATTCAATTTTTTTCTCAAAACTCTTTATGCATAGCTGCTCAACGTAGCTTTACGATTACCAAGATGATTCCTCAAGGTGAATAAACGATAATTATCTGGTTGTCATGGCCAAGATAACTGATAACGTAATATTTTAAAAGAAAGTTCATAGTTTATACACACCTGGATTAGGCCCATAGTCTCTAAGAGGGTCTGAAAAGTATCTACATCTAGTGATGAAGTCACCAATTTGGCAACACTGTGTGTGTGTGTGTGCCGATGTGACAATAGTTGCTATTGGTACATCTCTACAGTTTTGATATTGAAATAAAATGTTAAACATTCCTATTGTAGTACACATCAAGGGGAAGGATGAGTACATCCTACCTTGCTTGACTTTATCTCTTAATAATGATCAAAAGGCTGCAAATTCCTATCATCTTCTCCTCTTTGTTCTTTAATTTAACTAATACAGTATCTATTTGGTTAAGTGACTAAGTGAGATGTCGGATTTGAGCGCCACATTATACATGTAATAACAGTTTAAGGATACAATCCATCACTGCTGTCCCGTGTCACATCAGCCGGTGGAGGAAGGAAAAAAGAAAAAAAGAAAGAAGTTGATCCGTCTCCTTGGGTCATCGTTTTTCAGCGTAATAGATGACAAATAATTGGTCATTCATCAATAGCAATAGATGAGAGCTGAAATGATTTATTGCCTTTACAATAAAAATTGGGCCAGGCCTGCAATGATGATGGAGCTCTCGGGTCAGTGAAGCAGAGAGAGAGAGGGAAGAGAGGCGGGAGGTAAAATATGAAAAAAAAAAAAAAAAAGATGAGGGCAGGAGTAAAAGAAGGAAGGGAAGTGACAGGAAAGGAGAAGGAAGTAAGGGAGATAGGTAAATGTTATGGAGAAAAGGAATAGAATGAAAAGGGAGAAGACAACAAGAAAAGGGAGGAAGGAAGCAAGAGTGTGTTGAACAAATGCCTCTTTAGTGCACAGTTCAGTTTGGTTCAACTGGACCCAACTGACTATGGTACCAGGTGCGTTCGCTGTAGATCAACCCCTCTCAGTCACAATTTGATTGAAATTGCTGCTTTTCTGCAGAAATTACATTGGACAGAAAACAATAGGAGTAAGTGTTTTGTTTTGTCCATTTAAAATGGATTTTGGTGAACACTAAACCTAAGTTCATATAAACCATATTAGAGAGAGGTTAAAATATTTTACTGGAATTCTTTCCCTTTTTTTGAGGACTCAATCGCATAAGAAAAACGAGTATTGAGTAGTTTTTCCATGTCAGTTCTTTATCTTTCTATGGTCTTTTTTTAAATTAATTATCAATCATGAAAAGTGAACAATACAAAATAAATTAGTGAATTTTGGAATTAGAATTAGTGAATTTTGGACAAATTGACTTGAAATGATAGACAACAGTACAAAGAAAATATATTTACCTTGAAATGCCAGAAAATCAAAATCCAGTGAATTGAAGATGAAAAAAAAAACAAAAACCAATAATATAAACATAAATAATATAAATAATAAAATGGACGGATTAATAAAAAGGTTTAGGGAAAGAGATAAATAAATTTATGGTAGTGGATTAAAAAAAGCTGCTCTAAAATGACAGTAGTGGGTTTCTTAAAAATTGTTTAGAAGGCTTTTTTTCTTTGGCTTTTCTGCACATTTAGCTCGATTCTATTTTAAATGTATGAACTCATCAGGTAGAAACATAATCTGCAATGGCTGTGACTGACATACATCATACAAACTTCTCCAACAACAAGATCCTTTTGAAAAGTATACGGTCACAAGCAACATTACACCTCTTCCACTTATTTAGTTCCGGCTGCTTTGCCACTGAACACCTTTCAAGTCATGATGGATTGCCCCCAACCTGATAATCCTGCACAGTTGCAAGATGTGAACCCACTGCAATCCTTTTATTGATCGCTCCAGTGAAACACAGATCCCTGCCTGATTACCACCTTGCTGTGATACTGACAGAGGCCTCTCCATCTTCTGCTATCAGGACTCTTCTGGATGAGGTTTGGGGTTCAAGCTGGGTGATAAACTGAGAATGTAAAGACTTCAACATAAACTTGGTCACTTGGTAACTTAATTTGGTAATGTTAGTATGAACTTTTTTCGTGTTTTCCAAAATGAAGCAGTGTCCAACTTCATGAATGCTTACTCTTTTAAGGAGAAAAATCGAAATACAAGTTAAAAACAACAAGCGATTTTCAGTCATCATTTGGTCACGTTGGAAAGCATTTTTCGTTTTAAAAATTCTTTGGACTGGAAATTTGTGTCATGCACTGTACCAAAGTACTCTGAATAAAAAAATAAATAATTAAAAATCGAATGATCTAAATGAAAAAACAAACATATTGCATGCAAAATATATGGTAGCTTTCTTAACACAACAGTGAAACAACCAGTGAGAATAGTTCTTGCAGATTTTGCTTTGACAGTCTGCCTGTCAACTGTGCTTTGGATGCAGCCATTTTAGCAGATGACCATTCAGATTCAGTTGTCCAAAAAATCCTGTGTTGTAAAATAAATCAGTTTTGGAAAAACCTACTATGAAGACGCTAAATGCACCGTTTCATCCACAGGACTTGGGCTGCATGGCTGCTGAGGGACAGAAGTGATTGATGAAGACTTACTGGCGTGCCGATCAATCTTAAATTATATGAAGGTAACGTAAAAGTCCCTTTAAACAGTTGAGAGTGATGTTCTCCACTAACAAACCCCTGAATTTGATGATGATAGAAATAGTGCTCCTTGTCATTTGTGAAAAGCTTGTTTGAGTTGCATTTCTTTAAGAAGTCCTGTTGCCTTCAGGGATGTTGCACAAGAATTTAGATGGAAGTTTAAAGCTGGAGTCGTTGCCTAATTTAAAATAGAAAACACACACAGTCAGAACTAAACAAAATTTAATCTATACAATTCAGTCTTTCCTCTAGGATTTTTTTCAGCAGCTGGGGTAAAGGATTATTGCCCCTGGATATCCCCCAAGTGTAAATATCAATCAGCAATTTAGAAAGTATAGAAAATAACACTTGACTGCAAAACAAGCTTTAGAACCAGTGTTTCCCACAGGATTTTCTGAGACTGTGATGGGGGGGACCCAAACAAAGTAGGGGGGCATGCTCCCCTGGAGAAAATTTTTGCAGTAAAAGCCTAAATTTGGTGCCTCTCGCATATTCTAATGCCACTATTCCATCTAAATCCTTGCATATTTTAATAAATTATTGTAAATGAGAATAAGGGTTCTCTACGTTTTATTTTATATTTTTAAAAGTCTTCTTGTAAATTATGTGGTGGACTCTGTTAACAAATCCATTTGCTGTGTTTGCTTTTATTTTGAAGGCGTTCTTACCGTTACGCTTGGTAAATACATGCACCGGGAAAAAAAGTGGAGGTTGACTGACTGCAGCGTGCTTTGTTCTCTTCCAGTATTGTTAGCTAGCCATTTGCTCTAACAGGCAGTCTAACCTCACTCAGAAACTGAATGCTATCAGAGTGCTTGCACTGTTATTATAACATCTCAATTCGCTCATCCCTGCGGCGAGAGGGTGAAAGACTGTTCGGCGAAGCCTCCCGCTGTGGTCACTGCTACATAGTTGAAATATAAAACAATCCCCTATTCAGAAGTAGGGGCGGGCATAATTTGCCAGCGGCTGGCCGCCGCTACTAAATGAATATAGTGGAGACCGTTCACTTAAACCATGTCCAAAATTATTACATTGTTTTTGGGCATATCAACAAAATATAATTGCAGCCAAAATGAATCTGCCCTGTTTCTGCTCTGGTAGTCGAGTTAGGAATACAACTCACAAACACCGGTGTTTGCTTAAAAAAAGTTATTTCATGAAAAGACAGTAGGGACTGCGGCCGAAGAAGAGTCATGGTCATGGCATCAACACTAGTATCTTTTTGTACAAGTCCGCTTTGTTGATTCATAGCAAGCTTTTGACCAGGGGTTTCAAACCGATCCATGACAAGGCCGGTGTGGCTGCAGATTTTTGTTGTAACCAAACAGGAGCACATCTGATAAAACAAATAAACTGAGTGAAGACAGTTCAGGTGATTGAATGAGTAGAGTCAGGTGTGCTCCTGCTTAGTTGGAACAAAATCCAGCAGCCACTGTGTCCCAAAATGTCCCTAGGACCATCAGTCTCGGATGCTGATAGTATAATTTAGTCTCATATCTGTAAAGTGGAGGATAACTTCTTCATTATGCATTCAGGGTAGAATGAATAATGAAGAAGTAAGCACAGCAATGTAGAAGGTATGACAGCAGTATTATGCTGTCTTGGCTAAATTGTTGAGTGTCTGTGGGATCAAATAACATAATTGTGATCCCATCCTGGCATCCAAAAATTGAGCCAAACTAAGCAAGTAAACTGACGGTTGGGTGAGGGGGCACCTTTCCCCAAGGGAGGCCCTCGGTCTCAACCCCTCTAATCGATTTCCTTCACTTACGAAGGTAGATTTAATCGACTAGTTGGCTAAGTTTGCACATTCCTAGTTGTCATCTGTGATGGACTAGAAGTGCAAATCAAAAATAATCCATGACTCTTCATGATCAAAGCGACTTGCGTTCAAATTATTCGCTGGCCTGTTGTGAAAAATAAACGCAGGTGAATAATTTGCAAAAGATGTCATCAAAAATTTAAAAAGACGACCTACCCCAGTTGAATGTTTATTTTTCTGAATCTTAAATCCTATTTTTGTGTGTTTTTTTCTGTGTAAAAATTATTTTCTTTCATCTTATTTTTTTTATAAATGTGAAAATAAAATAAGAAAAAAAGTCAATCCACCTTTTCATAGAGTCAAACCATGGATATGTATCTTTACTTATAAAAAAACAACAACTAGTCTCGGTCTTTAAATGTCAGGTGATGTGCTGCTTCCTTCTAAAAGTCAGGGAGACCCATTTGTTTTTGCTGTTAATTTGTCAATGCACTTAATAAACGTACATCGGAAGAGTGGTCATGCTTCAGTTCATAAACGCCAGCATCACAGCAGCTACCTCATCTGAGTGTAGCGCTTTTCTGGCCTGTGTGACGCAGTTATCAAAAGTCATAATCTCTGTATTTATTTGGCCGGTGGCCGAGCTGGCATGTCTTCAGTCACAGAACAAACTGGATCCTCGGCCTGCCAAAGCACGGTCCGAATCAATAGATCCAGTTACAGTAAGAGGCTGTTTATCTCGTCATCTTGGGGAGGAATTACAGCCAGGCTCGCTCTGTCACTCTCTCGTTGCATTCTGGGAAGGCTGACAGACACTGGGAGCTCTGTGGTGGATGGTTGTTGGTTGTCTAGGTAGGGGTCCAATTTTGAGGATGAGTGATGGAGGATTGTTTTACAGCCGTGGCAAGAGGCGGCTTGCAAATCGAGAAATGTGAGAGGTTTCACTTGCTGTAATTTCTTCCTTCTTTCCTTCAATCTACTTTCCCTCATTTCACCTCCTTAGTCTTTTTCTAATTCGGTCATTGAAGATTTTTTTGTTTTAAGTTCAATCAAACCACACCTTCTGTCTTTCTTACTCCCACTGTCCTTAATTTCTCCTGAATTATTATCCTTTTCGGTTCTTTTGACCAAATGTCTTTCTTTCAACTTTCTTTCCTCTTACGTCCCACCGTCTGCATTTGTCCCTGTAGTGGCCTGTTCTTTTAAATTCTGCAACCTTAAGGGGCTCAGACTACAAGAGTCTCAGGACGATTTAATTCTGATTTCCCCCCTCCCAACAATCGGCTGAGAGATCAGGTCTAAACTCTTGGTTAAATGTTCGATAATCTTAATATCTTGGGTGATGTGCCATTATTTTCAAAACTCTCTATTGTAGTGAAGATTATTCACTCTTGTCTTCTCCTAAACAAATGGACCTGCTGATTAAAGTGGTAAAAACACTAAATTAAGTGCTTCTCTGAAGCTGTTCGGTGGATGTCCGTGAGGGTCTGCGAGCTGGGCTGCTGCTAACATTTACTCAGCTTGTTTCTCTGATAACTTAGGATCTAGACGTCTGATAAATAAAATCCTTCATCCGGTTAAAAAATTGTATTGTAAAGATTATTCCTGGATAAAACATCAAAATATAACAGGTTCTGGCAGACAACAGCAACGCTGACGCATGCACAACAAGGATGAGACGACATTGACAGACGACTAAATAAAACTGACGACCAAATAAAATAGACCCCTAGTTTGGTTAAAATAAAGCCATATCTCTGAGTTTGAAAATGTCTAAAATATTTGGGTTAATGTGAGATCACAATATCTAACATCTAGGCTCATGACACTCACATTTTAATACAGAAATGTTTAATTGATAATTATTATGAACAGCAAATAAAAAAAGCATTATGAACAGTGAAAATAGGAAAAAGTAGACCTCAGGTCAATAACGTTGTTTTTTGATCTCCAAAGATGACAAATATATCCAGAAGCAGAAACTTAACCAAAAAATATTGAAAGACCTTATAAAGCACATTAATACTCATGAATACAAACAAAACAATCATGAGAAATTCACTTTTTTTCTTTCCTGCAGAGCCTTTATGTACCAACACAGACATTTTTATCTTTATCGGCAGTTTTCTACAGCTTTTTGCCTTTTTTCTCACCTTCCTTCATTGTTTCCTCACTCCTTGCCTCCTCTGCCCTCAGTGTCATTTGGACTTCCTTGCAGATCATGGCCTCCTCTCTTCTGCTTCTCTGACTTCTGTAATTCTGTTCACTCTCCCCTTCCTGAGTAATTGAAGTAATTTCCCACCTTGGCTATGATGAATGTGTCCCACGCTCCCGCCATGCCCTTCTACTTTAGCCGGCCTAATTAAAGAAAACATTCCATGATTGCCTATTTTTCCTCGAGCGTGACAACCTATTATTCTCTCCAGCACCTGATTAGAGAGTTATTATGCTTAGATTTAGATTGATTTAACCGGGCAGCCTAATAAAAGACTACTTGGGGTTTGATTTAAAGTGGGGGAATTGCAGGTTTTGGAGCCAGTCACGGTGTGTAATTGTTATTACTGGTTCATGATATGAGCGGTGTCGCGAGGAGGGGAGTTCTCGAAATTGAATTAGAAAATTAGAAGGTCACTCTGCGAACAACAGGTGACATTTTGGGACATTCTTGCCACGATAGAGCTGTCAGGAGGAGGGACGTTCAGGCGCAGATTTGTCCGGAATGATAAATCGCATCCATCACAGCCTGCAGAAACTGACATATTTCTATCAAAGCAAGATTAATCTCTCCATCAACTGCAGCAAGGCGGCTCATAATAATCCACCAGAATTGGATGCAAAATGGGTAAATTGACTGGTGTTTGTGTTGTGGCGCTCTATCCTGGGTTGATACTGTCTCAATAAAAGCCAAATGGGAGGATACAGTCATATGAACCCAGCTGCTCCAATTTTTTCTGAAGGAAATAGTGGGGTCGGGTGGCAGACTTGGCATCTTTTAATTGTGGTGGATGATTGCTTGGGCAAGGAGTTAATTTAATTTGGTTTAACCAGATAATAGTTCATTGTTTGAAAGAGTCATTAGACAAAAATGTTTTTAACCCTCAGAGAAACAACATTTGTCTCTCACTGCCCACCCAGCATTTTGACCAATTATTTTTAGTTGAACTTTAATATTTTTTAGGTGTTAAAGGTCTTTACTGATAAACTAAACTTTAATAATTACAGATTATATATATGTATGTGTATATATGTATATATATATATATATATATATATATATATATATATACTCCTGATAAAGGTCTAACATCCGGAATATTTCAGTAAATATATGTCCTGCTAGTTAGACAGTATGCGGGAGTCTTCTCGTTTTTTTCATCCACTCATCCGTCTATGCACCTGTCTATGAAATATATAAGTGCAAAGTTGTTCGTGTTGTAAGAATTAAATAATTAAAATACAATGTTTAATTCACATGATTTAGAGGGAATCCTCAGACATCAAAAATCATAATGATGTTCAAATAAAGATCAATACATAAATATGAAGGAACTCTAGTGGACTGATGTGAAGAAATATCACCTTTCCAAGGTCAAAAATAATGTAACCATTTACTTTTTAACAGTTTTTTTAACATGTAGAAATGCTTTATAGCATAGATTAAATTGTCAAACTGTAGATTGTTACATTCACTTCTTTGTATTGTGCTATGTCAAACAGTTTTATATCTAAACAATTATTTATGATTTCTGAAAGATATGTTTTTGTTGAATGTATTGAATCATTAATGGTCATTAATAATCTATGAACTAAAAATTGGTGATATTTGCATTTGCTAAGAGAACTGTAATTTTGTAAGATGTTTCTTTTTTTAATTCAATCTTTTTTATGTTTTCCAATACTATATTGCTGCTGACCTTGCAACTTTTGGAAAATCGTCTAAAAACAAACACATTTTTATATCTATAAAAAATGTATTGTTGAGAGGCTTCTTAAAAATATATATTTTAAATGTTATTAAGTATTTTAGTACTTTTAGAAAAGTTTAAGGGTTAATGCCTCAAAAAAGAATTCTAAAGGGAAATAATGAATCCAATATTAAATCTTAAATATGTTAAATATATTTTCCGAAACTATATTATAGTGCTATTTATGTCCTCCATTGATATTACAAAGGTCAGAGGTCAGAATCAATCAGAAAGTCGACGTTTAAGAAGTATCCTCTTCATATATGCATAATCTTCCCTATTTAAACCTGAAAAACACTACTAATGAAATAATTTTTTTTATCCTGTTTATGCAAAAAGTAACTGAATATATTTTGATTGGTACCTGCTGCAACTAACGTGTTTTGGACCCCCCCGCCCTCCCCACCCCAAAGCTGAATGATGGCTCGTCCTCTCCGTGGCCTCGCTCAGATCTAGTTAGCATAACTGCACTTACTGACGCGGCTGAGCAGCATTTTGATAAATGGCGCGATTAGAGGTAAAATGAACAATTTGACTTGGGCCACGCCACGAAAGCACAGAGGCTTTACACTCGCTGTCAGAGGGGAGAATCAAGTCCATCTTTCATGTCTGAAATCCAACAGTGTCAGAGTGAGCTCTGTGTGAGTTGAGTTTGACATGTATTCACTGTTGGGATTATTGGCAGTCACTTCTTCACTGTCACTGTGAGTAATGGCTACGTACTGTAGTGCAGCTTATAACTGCATGTACAGATTGATACATGAATGGATGAAAATACTGATGGGTAGATGCACATACATACTGTACAGGAATGAATGTGTATTTTAAATAGATTAAGTTATATGATGTTTGAAAAAGATGGATGTGATGGGAACTGCACAATCAAACAGAATCCATTGATTATGTTTTGTGGCGCTGTGTCATCCCAGCAAAAAAAATCAGTAAACAAACCTTGGTTAAAATTACAAAATGTCAATCTTTTTTTAACATACATTAACAACAACATTCTTCTATCTAGTCTAGTTAAAGGGGTCAAGGGTCAAACGTATAATAATTTGCTTTATTTTGCCCCAGATTACTTGAAAATAGAATATATATTTGAAAAATAATTGCATATTGTCAAAAAGGTAGCCCAGTATGTAGCAGTCATGAGTAGAAAAAAAAGTTTTAGTAGTTTTGGATCGGTGTGTTTTGTCATAGATTTTAAATGTGTTACTTCTGCGAGTGGCTGCAAAACCATTTTCCACTCCCAAGGTAACCCTTAACTATGGAAATAAATAGTTTCTAAACCAATCCCAAAAACCACAACCAACAAAATGCAATATTTCCACCTGAAATGAGTCTTGTAAATCTCAAATACTCAAAGAATTGTAGAAGAAGTTTTACTTGGATAGATATTGACTTATGCACCTACTTAGACATTATAAAGTTCATCAGAAGTGAGTCTGCTGAAAAACACTCCAACAAAATGTTCTTAAAATGACATTTTGATATCTGTACAAAAAATAGCCATTGACACAACTTCCCTGCATGATAGGATCCCTTAAAAAGTTGTTTTAGTGACATATTAACTGAAATGCAACTTCTAAAAACAAAATAATGACTTTGTATGACTTGTATTATTTATTCATAACTAGAAAGGCATTTCTATCTTTCTATCGTTGCTATCCTATAATGCAGTGTTAATTTAAAACTAGAGTGTGTTAAATATCTGGCCAGTCATATTTTACTTTTTGTCCATTTCATTTCATTCTGCAACCCAGGGACTTGGGCCCACGTCACTCTCCCTCTCAGACCACTCCCACTACATCTACCTCAGCATATGCTGGACCCCTTCTTTAGCTTTCTGGAGTGAGGTCTGCTCACCCAGTCAGTGTTTCCTCTCCTTTCTTCTGCTGCAGTTTCTGCATTTGCCTTTTTCAGGTGCTGTAGCTGAACCACATCAGAGGCCTGTGTTCTTTTTTTCTTCCACAGCAAAGTTCTTTAATAATACTTAGTTAATACTACATTACTGATATCATGCCTCTATTCATGTTCTTGTATGTTCATGTATGTTCTGCTCTCCCCACTGTCTATGGGTTGCCAGTTATTTGAAAGACCTGGTCATATTCCCCCACAGTTTATCTGTTACACTGGTTATTAAAGCTGTCTGCTGCCAGGCAACGGAATGAATAGGAGGAAAATTGTGCACAGATAGATCCTCTATTTGTCCAGTCAAGCAGCAAATATAGACCTGAAGTGGCACAGCATGAGTGAAGTGAGATATGGAAGAAAGGAGGATGGTAGGGAATGAGAGATGAGAAGAGAGGGAGTGGAAAAATAGAGAAAAGAGGAACGAGAATGGGGAGAAAGCAATAGCAGAAAGAATATAGAATAGAGTTTTTGGGGACAGTGAAGAGGAAGAGATGAAGAGAAATGAATAGGATGGAGGGAGACATTTCATACACAAAGGCAATAAGTGAGTTTAATGAACTTCAATAAAAAATTATACAAAAATACAACATAAAGCATTAAACACACACATTCAAAGAATATTAACGACTAAAATAGACACTAAAATGATAAAAATAGAGATAAATGCATGTGAAATTGAAATGTAAATTCAAGGTGGATGATGATGCTAAATCCAGGTTGGTGATTAAAAACAAATGTTTAACCTGGATTTGAAGTAAGCCCAGGCATGCATTTGCTTTTTCTGAAGTTTGTTTCAACATTCTACATAATAACTAAATGCCTGATGTTGTTGTAGTTTTGACTCTGAAAACAATTTTGCTCTTAAAATATTGAGATCTATAGACAAGCAACAACACTTCAAACTGTAAATCAATGCCGAGACTAGGGATGCCCTGATTCAACTTTTTCAGTCTAGATATGACACCTGGACCAGGTTTTTGCTGATAAGCACCAATCCGATACCGATGTTCAATTAAAAAGTTGTATGGAAGCTGTGTGGAAGTGACTGGGATCATTCTTTTATATGTAAGGCAACTTTAGGCTCTGTTTAAACATTTTTTTCCTAACTTGTTCAAAGAAAAAACAACTTATTGTACACCACACACACGCCACTTATTGTTACACAACTTGGTAAAAACTCTCTTACAAAACTATCAGGAATTAAAATTCAAGTGTAAACCTTGTACATGCAGCAACAATTTGGTCAAAACTTCAGTACAAAACAATATAACGGCATGAAATGAGATGAATTAACACAAATTCTTCTGCATTATGCTTCTGATTGTGATTGATGAAGTGGGTTGTGATATATTTTGCAGAGCTACTCCTTCAAACATGACGATAAAAAAATTGTGTATCTCTAGCAAAGACCTTAGAAATGTGGTGTGATGAGGCTGGGAGCAATGGAGGGATGGATGGATAAAGGGGACGAAGAAAAAGCAGGATTGAAGCTGAGAGCAGGGATGAAAGGTTGAATAAAAAGAAAAGAGTGAGGAGAAGGAAGATGGTGTAGGAAGAAATGGGGAGAGTGGAATCACGAAGCAGAGGAACAGGTTGAAGAGGGAGGAAGGAGAGATGTGGAGGGGGGGGAAGGAGAGAAAAAAGGAGAAACTGTGTTAAAGTGAAAGGTTGTCAAAAAAGCATTAAATGAAAGCAGAAGAGCAAAAAGGCATGGAGGGGAGGGAAAAGGGATATAGAGAGAGATGTAGGAAAGCAATGCAACTTAATTACATGAGAGTAAAAAAAACAGCAGTGAGAGAAAGAGAAATCATATGTGTATGATGTTTATTAAGTCTTGGATAAATGAGATGTTGCAGCAGCCGGCTGGACGATAAAGCTAAACATTAAAAATAAAGAGATGATTTCTTTAAAGGATTAATAGCACTCTGAAGTCACTGATGATCACTCACTGAGGACTTCATTATTCCAATTAATGGGCCCCTCTGCTACTTGACCCGACCGTCAAAATTAGTGGCAAGGAACCTTTAAGTCAGATGGATGAACTGCCACAGCCTCGCCGCCTAATTGGCAGGCACAATCAAGAGCGAATATGTATCAGGAGAAGAAGAAGAAGAGGCTGAATATATTAGCAGAATAAGAGAAGAAGAAGAAAAATGAGGCTGTAAGCAACATGGCAGCACCAACTGTCTGGATGTCAGTGTCGGGGAAAAATGGTGATGGGGGCGAGAGATGGAAGAAAAAAAATGAGTAATTAATCAAAGATTGCAAAGCTAATGTTTGTTAGGAGTTGATCAGAGTTTTGAGTATCATAAACATACATCTCAGAGTTGCAGAAGGTATAATTTTGTTAAAGATGACCCAATCCAAGCATATGATGTGATGTACTTTATATTGTGTTTGCACTTTTGATTAAATAAAAACATAAGAAACTAGCCTTACTTGCAATGTTAATGAAAGTGTAAAACAATTTGTGTATTCGCCTTGTAATTCAGATCTGCTCCAAAATGTTCGAGATTCTTCCTTTACATTTTACACCCTTTTCACTAAGTTTCTAATAATAGATTACAAAACTCAAAAAAGGATTCTGCTGTCCAGGTCAAACAGAAATCGAAGCAAATCTGGCCTGGAGATATTTGAGGATGAATGGAGTGTGTGAGTGCCAGGCGAGGACAACAAACCGGAGATCCTGCAGAGAATTCTTCTGGGAAAACATAAGGTATGTATTAACTGAAATGGAATTTGGGTGGTTAATGCGACCGCAGAGGTGGTAGAGAATTTTCAGAATTATTTTTTTTCTCATCATTCAGCTAACATGCTGTAAAAAATACACTTAATCTCTCAACCAGATGCAGGTACCACAGATTTATTTCAAGTGAATTGATACTTGGAATGTTTCTGGTGGATCAGCATGTCCGCCCACTTGGACAAAATCCTGAAAAACTCAGGGACCAGAATGATGGATTCATAAAGTATTTTTTCTTGCGAGCAAGAAGGCCATCACATGAGCAAGTTGCTGCAGGCAAATATGCCTATAAAAGTCGATTGGATTGCAGTCTTCAACAAAATACATTTAAGAAACTGACCTTTTCCATAAGACTTGAACATAATATTTGAGTTCTGGGTAGTTGCAAAACCATAATCTTTACCAGTGTGTGGTTCATCCAAACACTTGTTCTTTTCTGTCTTTCTCTCTTTTCTTCAACCTGACAGCACCAAGAAAGTTCTAAGAAATAAATGTTGTGGCATGAAACTGGTCACACTTTCAACATATACTAGCTCAGAATTGTGGCATTTTAGTCCACAAACACAGGTTTCTCTATTGTTATAAATCGATTTCTACCTTATGCATATAGATGAGCCTTCGAATGTCCGATACTCTGCTCACATGCCTCATTTGAGCAGCATAGATTACATTTAAGAATACTACAAAACACACACCTTCTGTGACAGTTAGATCCCTGCTCTGTCTGAAGTGATGTGTGGGCGAAGAGTCGATCCTACCAGTGTGGGTGGTGCATTCAGGGCCCTCGGGGGCTCCACGGAGCAGAGACGAACGGGGCCCAGGTGAGTCGTACTGCGTGCAGACGCAAGCTTGTTTCCCACTAAAGCAAACATAACCGATGGCCTCTACGTGTCCTCCCATCGATTTTCTCTTTCAGGAGAGAGGAGGAAAGAAAAGGGATAAAAAATGGCGCCGCACTCGCCTTCTCATGCATCAGACAAGTCAGGCATAAAATAGTCCGTTTGGATGGGTGATCATGAACTGGCAGCAACAGGGAAGTTTACCAGAGCTAAATGGATGCCCAGACTCCACTTTTTATCTGCCTCCCACCTCGCGTTACAGCAGTAATTTATGGTAATAATATCCCTTGAAATGGTGGCGGGTAAAGAAGCAGATGAGAAATGGGCCTTCTAGCAGCGTGTTTACGTTGCCTATATGATTGGGGAAAACAGTACTTCCAGCGCTGTAGGGGGGAAACTGTATCACCTCAGGCTGATGGGAAAAGGTGATTCATCCGAGGTTGTTCACAGTTTCAGTGAGCTTTAGCCTTCATTAGAGGCATTGCTCAAGTAAATTCAAATGCTCAGAGGCCCTGTTTGCCGTCTATTCATTCTTCTCAGCATGGGCTGTCTTGTGTCATTCACTGTTAGTATGCTGGTAGGGCAGTCACCGTGCCAACTTTTGTGCTTTTTTGAATTCTTTAAGGGCTTCGTGAAGTTTGAGTCCATGCTTTTTGTTTGTCGGTTTCTTCTACTTTATACTTATTCTCTCCCCTCGGTTTGCAAGTCCTGTGACTGCAGGTGTTATTCTAAAGAAAAACCCAAGTCGTGAAAAGTGCAGTATATGATGACTCATATCTTAGTTGAAGCCGTAAGGTGATAAAACATGTAGGTTTATCTTGTTGTGAGCAGCCCACGCAATGTACAACAGTCACCTGAATGCACACACCTCCTGTCTTCAACTATAAATAAATGTTCTGTTAAATCAGATCCTTCTCCTGTGGTTTAACAGAATCACTGCTTTTGACCACCACTTAATGCTTAACCATTACAACTCTGATTTTCTCACTAAATAATGTCAATTTATGAAGTATTTTTCTCATTTTGTACTTAATAAGCTTGTCACACTTGTGCCATTTCTGCAGTGATGATAATTGTTCTTGCATCGTCAAAAACTCTTATTTTCTGGCAAACTGGCTTTATTTATTGTCATAATTTTTGGTTTGATTTAATGCAATACTATGGCTAAGACGACTCACAGTGGTGAAAAAGTAATGTTGCCCTGCGGTTTTGCAGCCCCCCACGCACACACACCCACTGGACGTGTTGTATTTAGTCGAAGAAAAGACAGAGGAAGTGGAAGAAAGTGAATATGAGTAGAGCAGAGGAAAAGTTGAGCAGCAAGTTGTGAGTCTCTAATTAGATGTATTAACAGGTTACAGTCACAAATTAAAATCTCACCTGGCTGGCTGAGTAGATTAGCAGCTGAGCTAAAAGTACCATTATGTTGATCCAAGGAGGACTGTGGTGTGATTGAATCCTGTTGGGAAGCCGTAATCCAGCCTTGACCTGCTTTGTCTTTTTGATAAAACAAATCCATAATGATAAATTTAACACAAAATCTCTTATTTATCAAAGTATTAGCAAGCCCCATACCATAATCTCTCCCAGGAAGACTCTTCATTTTAGTTCGGAAAGTTATACTAGCTATACCTTTTTGAGGACATTGCAGATTTATTACTGTCTAACTGTACAGAATCCAAACAAGTGTAATCTCTGCATTTAGTAAATCATGCATCACTTGCACAAGGTAAAATACTACCCCCCCCCCCCCCCCCCCCCCCCTTTGTGGAGCATGTGGCGAGTAATTGTACCTTTTAGATAAAACACCTTAGAGTATCAGAGGTGCATTTTGGTAGGAGTAAAAACAGCCCATGCTAAGTAGTAGGGTGACTCATATGAGCGCCCTATACTTCCTGACAGCAGACAGAGAGCTAGTTAAGATCATTAACATCCTGGCCATCAAGAGTTTGAGATGGCTCATTAGCCTCTAGCTTGTAGATAAAGCTCCAAATTGACAAGTGCAAAGTATGGGCTGCTCCTTCAGTTTGGGGAGAACAGGAGGAGGAGGAGCTGAAGCCCAGGAGATTGATGCTCCTACATCCTCTTGGCTCCTGTGGCTCGGCCTGGTTGTTCATCGGCCACCATCCGACTCTGCTGCTCTTAGACAGAAGGCCAAATGTGCTCTAACTGTAACCACTCTATTACCATGATGATTAATGAGGTTGTCAAAAACTTAACTCCCAACACCAGTGCCTCTCCCTCCTTGGTTTTATTTTTATTTAACCCACAGCCACTTTTAAAAAAAACAACAACCTTTTTCCAAAATGTTTCATCAAACTAATTTATTCTAATTATGCACACTGCCTACTTCTGTGCTGCGTTCCCCAACACCCAGCTCCCCCTACCCTGCTCTCCTTAAACCTTTTGGTGCAGATTAACGTAACAAAAAGTCTATTAATTAATGTTTTGTGGCTTTTAATTTCTGGCAAGGATGCCGTCTTGATGCAGCTGCCTGTCGAGGCCCGTCACTGTTGAACCCGTGCCAGGGAAGTGCAGATGTAATTCTGTTATCTCTTGCTTAGTCGTTTACGCAAATTAATTTGAACAATTAGCCCTCTACCGGCCTTTCATGAATCATGCAAGAGAAGCTGCCAAAAAATTAATGCTCAAAGATTTCCATTTCAAAATGAGATAGATCCCATTTTGGGAATAAAATGTTACACCTGCTCTGGTACAAAATTAAACAGATGAAGGGATCACATGTGGTTACTCAAGTCGTTGGTGGATGCAATGTAAATATGGCTACAGGCTCTAATCCTTGCATTTAAACTGCATAGATACACTGTTTCTTTTTAAATCACCTGTGTGATGCTGAGATTTACTTTATGTGGTCTTTTATAAAAGAGAGGTTTATCACCAGTTACTTTGCAGGTACCAATGCAGATAAAAAGATAATTAGAAGCAGGGAAAACCCAGAGTTTCCATTATACTAATTAAAATAGCTGCCAACCTTTAAGAGAGTTTCATTAGTTCAGGTTTTACTGTCCCTCAGTTAATGCTTAATGCTTTATCTGGAGCATTTTCAACCGTACAAAAAGTAAAGTCTGGGGTGTTCTCAATTGTAGATTTTCATGAAAATGGGCAAATATTAAGTTTCATATCCACACAAATACCATTTATTGCCACCTTAAATCAAATGATAATAAAATATCAAAAGCAAGAGGGAAAAAATAAGGCAGACATTAGTGCAAACATATTTCTTAAGGATAAGAATGGACAACATTTTATGGATACAAATGCACTTATCGATTCTGCTTATTGGTTCAATTCTTTGATTCTTGATCAGTTTTTTATGTATGAAACAAAAGTAGGCTTGTATACATAATATTCTGCTAAGCTTGCCTGCATGTGCCGTTATTGTAACAGGATATCTGTGTGTATGCATGACATTCCTGGATATTAAGCCCACGTTGTGTATAACGATGTTTCAGCATGTTGCTGTAGTTTCCACACTTACTTGAAATTGTAAAGTAAGTTAGCCACGCTTTGGACCATTTCTTCATCATTAAGACATTAACTCATATTGACATAGACATTAACTCATATTGTTCCAGCAGCATAGACACAGATGGAATTGGAGAATTTGGTAATAAAAATGGACTGTAAAATCAGAAATATTGTGGAATTTACTTCATAACATGTATGTATCAACACTTGTATTCTCAACAATAACGCTCATGAGATCCGCTGGTAACTAGCATCAGACTGTAAAGTAACGACAAAACGCTTCAAAAATGTTGTTTTGATTAATTATTCTACACAGTTTCTGCATGTCAAAAATCTTTCACCTGGTGTTTCCATGCTAAACATCAAGCAGCATATTTTTTTTTTAAATTAAAATGTCACCTAGAGATTTGCATATTAATTATAAAGCAGGTAGATGTGTGTGATAGAGATTGCTCAGGTTGAAAAGTAAAGTTTAAAAATAGCTTACGTCCCAAGTCCGGGCAACAGTAAATGTCCTCTAAGGAAAACTGTCAGTGCGTAAAGATGATCTTTGTTATCTCTCCCCATGCCTAAGTCCACCACAGTTGCGCCAAGGGAGTATGCCCGCTATCAGCAAAAGTGTCACTGGCATGCTTCTGAAACACTGGGCAGATTGCATCTGACTGATCTGATCCACGTATGTGAGGTGGCATCCCTGGTAGTCAAGAAGAACAAAATCAAAACTCAAAACTGAAAAATTTTGCATGTTTCTTTCCTTTTTTGCCCCCTCATCTTAAACTATGATGGTGCATGGTGAAGTGTCTTTTCATCGTGAATAGGCCCAATGAACAGTGCAATCAAGTAAAACATAATCTAATGCACAAATTAAAAACAAAGACTCATTCCTTCGTGTGAAAACAAGTTCAAAACTAACTAAAAGTGTTAAGAGAATAATGTTGGGTGTAATCTCTCCCCAAAGACAGTGCAAAATATTAACAAATAAGATATTATTAATGTGAAATCCTCACTTTATAAATGAAGATGAATGTTATCTTCTGCGGTGACTGACTGCTTACTGATAATGGCTCCACTAAAGCGCTATCTAAAGGATGTAACTCGAGATGTAGTGAAATAAATTTGCATCACTGATGTCAAAATTACTGAGAAAAATACAAGTACTCTGAAGGACTACTCAGTTACAGTGGCAGATTGAGCTTGTGATGATTGAGATGCACTTTTGTTTGGGTGCTTTCCTTCTAAAGGCCAGCAGGGGGCGGCTTCCCTCTACTTGTGAGCAGCCGCTGTCACTCCACTCAGATCCTGTCCTGGCTGCAGTAGAAACAGGCCTTTCTTGGACACGGAGCCACAGTGTGTGTGTCATTAATGGCTGCCTTTCAAGCTGTCAGCCCTAATGAGCTGATTGCAAACGGATCTAGAGGTTTGAAATGTAACTGTATAAGCAGATTCTTGCTTTCACTGAAAAAAGAGGGAGTGGGGAGGACAGGAGGGTGGGCAAGATGACACCCAAGCATCCTCCTCTACATTGTCTTTAAACACCGGCTAACCACATTTAAAAAAAAAAAAATAGGCCATTAGGCAACAATAAGTGGAATCCATACAATCTGCTCAATAATGACATGTAATTTTGTGACAGTTATGTGGTCTTACGCAAATGTATGGGGCAAAGCTTCTCCCCTGTAAGTGCCCGCTAACTCAATTGTGCTTGTGTATTTCTTCAGCTCTGTGTTTAATGTCCATTAAGAGTTGAGAGACGGTGACTGAGGAATGTAATGGTGTCCTGTAGCATAAGCCTATCTTTTTTTTTTTCCTGTTACAGACTTTTAAAAAGGACAATTTACTGAAAAACCTTGACTCGTTAATTGTATCATCAATTACACAACATCCGCTTAACTTCTTTCAGGGTCATTCAATTAATAATTAAGTGCATTTTGCTCAAATAAAACAAGCTAATTGTTTAAATAGGATTGATAACTTAAGGAAAATGCCCTTTCAAATGCCCAAGCAAGTGACCTGCATCCCTTCAAGGGAAGTTTAATCATTCAGACTGTATTTCAAGTAAAGTTTGTTTTTGGGCAGTCTTTGATTGGTGCTGCAAAGAGCAAATCATGTCCAGTGACATAAATGAATGTGGGAAAATCACAAGTATTCATTGTTGTCCAAAATTATGTGTTTTGTCACGATAACCAGAATGAAATCAGAGGAATTAGAGAGTTTTGTAACATGAGTTTCATTCTCATTTTCTGCTGGTTTTGTTGTCAGTTTGACATTCAAGTGGGGTGGTTAACCATACACACACTTTTTATCTTTACATAGAATGGGAGGCGACACAAAAAAGGTGTTGTTGGGTTTTGTGGTTGACAAGTACTATCTGGCAAGTTTAGTGAGTTCTTAAAGGCCAAAAGCCAATTTTTGCAAAGGATTTTTTTGTCTTGGTCTGTGGAAGATGTGCAAGAGGTCAGAGGTGTTGATGGCTGCCTATACTTTATTAAGTAACAGTATTTCAGAATAGCAATGTGATGTTTTCATTGTTATACTTAAATACTTGATTTCTCATGAAATCACATGAGAAGGAGGGTAAGCTTGTTCTGTTAAAGATAACAGTGCCATTTTGTTTTTCATAATGGCTAGCTCAGTAGAAACACTACTAAAGTCAAAAGTGGGCTGATATTTGTCCCGGTGAATGAGCTCATACAATGATCCTATTGTTACTTCTCTGTATGTAATATTATTTGAAGTTTGAGGATTCACTGAACATTTTTAGGCTATAAAAGATGAATTTGATGATAAAATACTTAAAAAACTGCAGAATCTGAAAAATGAATGAAAGCTGTGGCTTTAAGAAGCACAAGGTTTTCAGCATATCATGAATACAGTAAAAAGAGTACTTTTTAAAATATAGTATTGTTGGCCCTTTGGGATTTCAGCCACTAACCTTGACACTGTTAGTTCTTTCCTCTGTTCAGAGAGCCCCACAGGGATTTCAGCTACTGGGCTTGGACTAATAAAGTGAATCTGATATCAACCTTTTATTGAACACCAGATATGTCCATGTCAGTGTTCGTCTACCTCTGATCACAGATCATCAGAGAAAACATTTATAAAAACAGAAGATCCTGACCGGATGTTTAACAAAATATGATAAAAAATTAATCATACCTTCAACATCACCAGGATGGTATAAATATAATTCGATATCACGTTGATTAAGTGTTAAGTGCAACTGTGTGAACAATAGATTTCACCCTTTTCAGCTTTGTGAGGTTTACCAGGAATGATGATGAATTATTCCGAGTTTAATGAAACTTTTAGCGTCCCATGATGCTATAGATGCTGATACTGAAGAAAGACTATTTCTTTTTAAAGAGAAAACTAGAGGAATTACAATAATAAATGGCTACCTACATTTGCCCAAATTATTCCATAGTAATCCATCCATATAGCAACCTTACTGTTTTTGGACTTAAACCGAAGGAAACTTGGTTAGAGAACAGGTGTTAGACTAGCCAATGACAGTAATGCACTAATGACAATGACCCGCAGCAATCTGTAGTCAAATACGTTCAAATCATATTTCTGGAAAATACACACAAATTCTGTCACATACCATAAACCATGGTGAAATGTAAGGATAGTATGACTGCATTAAAAAGCAGGTTTCAGCACTATTTATACCTACAGGTATGTTGTTCATATGCCTAGAGGTATGTTGTTCATGTTGTCCATCCATTTTTGAGAATACAATATCTCAGGAATGCTTTAAGGAAATTGGAAAACATTTCTGATTGCAATTTGGAACATTAACCTAACTGATACTGATCCTTTAGTCCCTTCCCTATGTCTAATAGGTTAAAATGATGACATTTTATACCCAAAGAGTCAAAGGTCAGCTTCACTGTGCCATCATAATGTTCTGCAAAAACACATTTCTGGCCATTATTCAACGCCATTCAAAAACAGATAAAGGCAGATTGTAACCATATTTTAAATTTGGTCTGATACTGAACTGGTAACACTTATCTTTGATGCCCACGTTGAAACTGTGCTGCTTGTATAGCTCTTTTTTGCGACTGGGTTGAAGATGTGTGTAAAGCGTCCGTGTTGCACCTTTTTAAATTTGTTGAAAGTCTTAGCTTCATATAGCATATGCGCCTGGAAAGACATAGATTTTAACTCCAACTTAACCAGCTGGCAGGGGCATACATCTGTGAGGTGGTAGTTCTAGTTAATGAAAAAAAGAAAGACAATAGATTGAGCCAAAGAGAGAAAGACTCTATTGAAATAGTAAGTGGAAGAATAAGACCTACGACAAATATAACCGTAGGTATGCACGTCTTTGTACAGCATTGAGAGAATTCGCTCTGAGCTGCACACGGCCTCGCCAGCTAACACGGGTCCAGGTAGAGCAGCTGCTACCGTATCATCATCTCATTATTAACATACACAACACGGCTCAGGCTCTTCTCATTGACTGTAATCACCTTAATGCAAAAAGCTGATGAAGTTGCCAAGGCGCAGAGTGCTCTGTCTCAGACCTTTTCTCTTTTTTGTGTATGTTTTTGTAATGGCGCTGTCATAACCGCTCTGCTCCGTCTGGGCCTAAGTGAATCTGAGGCGCCATCTTTTAAACGAGGCTAACAAATGAACACGTTTTCCCCCCATCAAACGGCTCCTGACAGTGATGCATGGGCTTCCAGATGAGCTCTGAAAAACTGATGGATCTGCGACGGTACAAGCGCTTAGATAAACTAATGCATGTAATTATGTTTTCCATTCCCTCTCCATTGCGAGGCATCTTATTACAATATCATTAGTTGAAATGGTCGGCAAAAAAAAATGATATAGTTTGCAAATTTCTTTCTTTTCTTTCTTCCTTTTCTCTTCCTGTCTTTTTTTGTGCCATGTGGGGTAATTACTGGAAGTTGATTTCTTTGACTGGAATAAAAACGAATTCAATTTGTTTTGCTTCTCGGGAAGACATTATCGGGCATCTCTGTGTAAGTGTTGGTAATTGTTGGAAGTCTTACTCACTGCTGTCGTGGATAAGGAGACCATCGAGATGGTTAGAGATGCCCTGTGTGGGGTAAGCCGCAAACAATGAGATAGATGTGCATTGGGGTGTGATTTAGATGTATCAAGCCCGATTCTTATCCTGCTTTTATAATTGAGTCCAGTTCTTATCCCGTACTCTCCGATTCTTCTTCAAGTATGGAAAAAAACAAACAAAATAGCCCTAGAATGAAAGCAAAAACATTTTTATTTTCAGGAGATTTTGATTCATTTTTAACTCCAGGGTCATTATGCCTATCACTGAGATCATCAATAATGCTGACGCCAGGCTTTGTGATTACATTTCACTGTATTGCTGTCTTAGACACATTTTTGGAGATTGCACTGGTGCATGATGCATGTGTTACTGGTAGGGTAACTTTTTTGGCACACTGTCAAAATTGTTGATTCATTCACATTTTCTGTTGACTAATCAATGAATCGTTCAGCTCTAGTAATCGGTGCTGCAGACTAGAGATTGAAAGGTTCAAGGTTTCTCTTGGTTCCTGGGACCTGGGACTGAGTTGGGTCAATTTTCTTGTTAAAGTCAAGTCCACTTTGGGTCCATTCCATTCCTTTTGGATTGATTCTCTTATTTTGAAGATAGATTTATGCACACCAGGTTTTGTAGGTTTTCCACAAGACGGTTTTTGGATCAGACCCATTAAGACTAAAAAACACGCTCCTTGAAAGTCTTCTTAAATTTTTTTTTAGAAATAATTAATAACTTGAATTCTAAAACTGCACTTTTAAAGAAATTCTCAGTCCATTTGAATCATTTCTAATTCAGAGCCAGTTCTCCACACCCTACTCTAATGACACTACATCCTTGATGTTGCCTGCTGTTTTTGTGAGCCTGTATGCATTCAACGCGTTTCTATTTCATACACTGTGTAACCATGTTCCTTAAGTTGCAGTTCACTGCAGCTCACTGCAGTCCATGCTTCAGCTGTAGAAAACAGTGTGTATCTCCCACTTATAAGTGTGTATATGCATGCATATTGCTTCTCTCATTTGCTGTCTCACTCTCTTACTCTCTCTCCTTATTGATTGGCTATGCAACAGCTGTGAGGTGTGTGTGCGACTATTTTTGCATCCACGTACATGTGCGTATACTTGTTAGTCTCGGACTGTGTCTGTATGTTTAAACATGCATATTGCTGCTCTCGGAGTGTGTAATGTTCCTGCTCCATGCTGCAGCTGCGTGTTTATATGTGCTGCTGCTCTCTCGCCTGCTCTGTCTGAGTGTGTGTGATGTTGTGGAGGAGCGAGGGCTCATGTTGGGAGCAGCACTGGAGCTCATTAGGGGAGTACCAGGGGAGATTGGCCGCTGCAACCCCCAGCTCCCAGTGCTCCTCTCCGGGCCGCCGTGCCGCCTGGCCGGGCCCTCAGCAGCAGCCCTTCATCTGCACACATCACACTGAAGGCTTGTGCACAGCGCAGTGGCAATATGCTGTCATATGCTGGGTGACGGGTGCACTTCACACCAGCGTCAGGCTTGTTTGTAGTGCTGATTCTGGCTGTTTTTTTGCAGCTATTCAGAAGAAGAATCGTATCTTAGAGGAATTCTGAGTAAATGATGAGGGTTGTTTGTTTTTTGTTTTTTTTACATTGAAACAATATGTATGTGGGTGGCAACTAGATATTGTTTTCATTTTTCTATCAATCCAGATTGCTAATTTCTTTGTTGTATCAAAAATGTAAGAAGATAAGGAGAAGGTTCCCTCAAGCTCAATAACTTTTTACTTTCCTAAATCCACAAATAAAAAGCTGAAAGGAGAGAAAATTAGGCTTTACTTGGCAAATGATTAAATTACTAATTAATCGTCAAAAATGGACTAATCAATTTATTCTGTTATTGTGTCAACAATGTGGTAGAAAGATTTGCCAATCAGGACAATTTTTGGTGGTGGAGTCATAAGTAAAACAGGAAGTTGTGGATGATTTTATTCTGAGAGAACCACTGTTTTGACCTTGACAAAAGGCCCATCACACACAATGAATCTCCTTCAGGACTCATGTTGGCTTTATATATGCAGCTGATGTTTGCTGATGTCTTTTAATCATTTCATTTTTTTTCTGCAAATATGATCACAAATGGATGGAAACTGGGTCACCACAGAATTGGCTAAAACAAGAAAAACAGGACATGAACAGAAATGCTCAATAGAAACGTGCAGCTGACAAATTCAACACTACAGCGTGTTCACTTGATAATATTTTAATGCAGTGCAGCGTGAAACTAGTTAAATATTATTGCTGTATGCTGACAGCAGTAGTCGTACGTCATGGGATACTATTGGCTGTGACAGGCGTGATGAAACTATATCACATTTGGATATTCATGAGGTCAACAAAGAGAAATATACATATAGTTTTCATTCTTCCCAAGCTCAGTTGTGAGCTGTTAGTAGACATTTGTGCCTTAATCCCTTTCCTGGAGATCAATGAGGTGAGAGAAGATAGTAGTTACAGTTTTTGCAGTCTTTTATATAATTCAACTTGCATATATTACAAAATAAAAAGAAACCAAAACACTCAGGAGCTCATTTTCTTTTATTTTTACTGAAACTCTGATGCAAGATTTCCAGCCTGAAAGATTTCTTGAAACCAGTGAAATACCTTGTAATTCCTTACCTTTCTTAATCTATATTATACCTATTGTATACTATGTTAAGCTATTACATGTTTGTGCCATTACATGAATGCATATAATAATAATTAAAAAAAAAGACTGGAATTGGTCTTATTTTTACAGAACTACTTCCTTTAATATTTCTTCAGCATATTTTTCTAACTCAACTAAAACTCAGCTCTGAGATGTCAAATAAACTGTGCTGAAAGTTAAAAGCAACATTAAAGAGTAAATTTTTAACGTCTAGTATTAATTGAATGAGCATTATGTTTTTGGTGAGTAAACTTCATTGGTCAACCTTAAAGTTTCTCAAGAAATGACTCAACAATTCTTGAGGAAATAAACTGATTGACTAAATCTCTCAAAAATGACCTCCATTCCATCAAGAAAGTTGCTATAAAACAGTATTACAAATAAAGACAATATGTTAAGGAAAATAAAACAATGTGTTATAGTATGGACTGAACTGGAAGCTTTGCCTCTCTCTCTGTTTGACAAATGAGACTTTCATTGGACAATTATCGTTTTCAAGATCGCAAACGTGCGAACAGAATTTGTCACTGTCACTTTGTGTGTTTAAGGGCATATTAATCAAGTGATTAATTGCCATATATTACCCACTGAACATGGCCTGTGTTCCCATTCAAGTGCTACTTTGCCTCTGAGCGTTATTGGTTAATGATTATGTTTTGGGTTTTGTTTGCGGAGGGCTGAATTGATTTGTTTTATGTTTAGTGGCATGTCCGGGGGCAGCTTAGACAGTTTTTGAAATTAAATATGAAGACTGGAGGATATTGTTTATTTTGTTTTGACAGTGTTTTCTCCCATCATTTGGATGGATCCACATTTTGAGATCACAATGGCTGACTTTTTTAAAAGACCAGGGATTTAGGAATTCTAGGAATTTATATTAGATAAACATATATTTTAATGCATTTTTATGTTGTGTTGCAAGAAGCCGAACAGCTGGATAATTCTTTTTTTTTGTGAACTATTGTACATTTTATATAAGATAGTTATTTCCACCTTTCTTCAAATTCTTAATATCATGGTTTTTCATTTTAGCTACAAATGATACAAAGCTGGATGTTGCCATTGTCCTTTTTAGAAGTATAGTGCTCTGTAGATTCACTTGTCAGTCACAGTTTCTTCCTCTAGTTTGAAGACATCTGATCTCTTGTAACATCAAAAATACTTCTTCAGGACTTCATCTTACTTTGGCTTTTATTGTAGTTTTTTTTAAATAGCACTGGCATGTATCATCCATTAGATATTAAAAATTGAATCACAAAACGTCAATACTTCAAGTATAAGCTACAGTTCATGGATTGTCACTGGTTAACATGGAGCATGCATAAATTATTGGCAGATATTGGCGATATATCAAAAACATAATTTCTATCTTCTGCTATGTGCCAGAATGAAAACCTTTTTTACAGAATATAATCATGTTTTGGGGTCATTAACAAACAGTGTCATATTGCTATTTATTTTTTTAATTTATTGTTTATTTAAAAGGTCAAACATATAAACATATAGTGCTATATAGCTAATTTTTAAAATGTATTATTAATTTAATTTTAATTTATTCACTGCACATTCAGTACTGATGTTCATTTCCCAGTGTTAATTTATTGAATTGGTTAAGCATTTAAAACATGGTAATATAATGAAAAATAATGTGAAATATTTTTTAAAATGTATTCATTTAAGGGAGCAGCCTTTTGAGTACCTTTCCAGAGTCATATTGGTGCTCAGTTCACATAGATATATTAACTGCTATATTGGTAATCAGTACATTTCTTCCCCTCTATAATTAGTATTGTTATCGGCCTCAAAAATCCCAAATTGGTTGACTCTAGTTCACCAATGAGGTTGCACACTAATGCAGAACAACTTTAAAGTAAAATAATAAGTACATTTCAGGACACATCAATGGAGATATCTCTACTATTCCCAGGGATATATAATAATAAAATGCACAAAATAAACTTCTTACTTAGCTTATTTTTTATACAGTAATGGAATATTTAAAATAAAATAGACTGTGCTATTACAGGAAATCAGGCTATTTCACTCAATTAAATCATATTAATTGCATAAGGAGCATATTTCAAATAATACATTTAATTAATTAAAGTCATCCTAAAGCATCTCTAACTCCACTATGTCCACAATAATGATAATTCAAACAAATAAGTGAAAAATACACATGAACACATGTATTTGTAGTTGCATAGTTTGATTTTAAAAAGTTCACCAGTGCTCTGATTAAACACTAGAGGGAGCTAAGTTAATGTATGATGTGAGCGATTGCAGCAGGGCCTTCTGAGTCTCTCTCTCTCTCTGTCTCTCTCTCTGTCTCTCTCTCTCTCTGTCTCTCTCTCTCTCTCTCTCTCTCTCTCTCTCTCTCTCTCTCTCTCTCTCTCTCTCTCATTCGTCAACACTTTGGCTTTTCTGCTCCAGTTCAAAAAACAATTCTAATTGGGCCTTTTTGCTCTTCTCCAACTCTGCGAAAGACACGTACGTCTTCTCTGAACCTCCAGTCTTAGATGCACAATTTAGTTTTGACAAATGTGATGTTTCAGTTAAATTGTTAATGGTGCTACAGGACTCTGCAAGCCAGACATCAAAGGGCATACATTAATACATACCGCTCATGTTATTTCTTGTTCTGTTTAGTCTCCCGGGGAGAGGAATACTCCGCGTGAGAGTCTAAGAGATCCTCCTGGTTTTTTTTTTCTTTGCCGTTAATAAACCCTGATATTTCTTTTCCTAAAGGTAAAGCACCTCGGTACGCAAATGAGGAGTTGAGCTGATAAAATGAGGGATCTGAAAACGAGGGGGCCGAGCCGGATGATCCGCCAACGTTAAGAGGCGTGCTTTGAAGAAAATTCCATCAAAGGAAAAACAATAAGTGAAGCGGTGTGTGTGTGTGTGTGTGTGTGTGTGTGTGTGTGTGTGTGTGTGTGTGTGTGTGTGTGTGTGTGTGTGTGGAAAGCTGGTGTTAAATACCTCGTGTTGTTCTGAAATGCTTAAAATCTCAATTGGCTCCGTTAACTGGCATCTGGAGAACAATGAGTTGAATCTGTTAGGGGTTTGTAAAAGGCTTTTAGTGTTTCCGTCTCCTTCCATATGCTGTTGCATGATTGCTTTGCATCTTCATATTAGGCTGCACACCTTGTTTCCGCCTGCCGTGGCTGGATAATGAACGCTGGGGGAAAATGTGTTTGAGTGCGGGTTTCTGATGTTTGAACAGCGCGAGGCGTGCTTGATTTACGGTGTGGCTGGCAGCTTCAAGAGAGGACACACGACTTACGAGATGGGAATTAAGTGCTTCTCACATCTACTATCTAGACAAATTCTAACATATTTATTGTACTTACAAATAGAGATACAATAGGTACTAATAGTTCTTAGGAGACTTTGCTGGGTCCTTAGGGGCAAACACCTGTGATTAATATTTTAAGATGTGTCATAATTTTCTTTACAGTTTTGAAAAGCAGATACAAATTTGAAACCATGTCTTTGGGTTCATTAAAACACCCTAAAATGACCCAAACCTTTTCTTTGACAAACAAACTTTAAGGTGTAAAAAACTCCCTTTTAATCCAATCTGTTTGCATGAAGCTCGTCATCAGCACTGTGGAGAGAGAAAAAGGCTTCCTGCCTCTTGTTTAGCAGATGTGTGGAGGAGCTGAAGACATGTTCGTTTCTGACATTTTCCCCAACCTGCTGTGACACAAATAGACTCACTGTCACATGATGTATAGTCAACGATACATCAGGGACCAGGGAAAAACCAGGGAAAATGGTTGTCGACTAAAAAGAGCAGTAGACATTTTATAAGGCTCTGCGAGGAATTTATAAGTGCGTTATATTATGTGGCACCATAACTCTATTTGAAAACCAGATGAATACTTTAAGATTTAGGTGCTCTTTGAAAGGAGTGACCCACTTCTTTATTGTCTTTTAAAATAAAGACTGAGATGAATCAATTGCCAAGAAAATAAAATATCATGACCGTTGTTTTCTGTGCATGTGATCAATAAGTAACTTTTGTTATATGTACATGTATTACCATTTCAAAAGTCAGATTTTATTGAATTTTTTTATTGTTGAACCAAGCCCATGGAAAACATTACAACTGATGACAGTCAATGTTTTTCTTATTCACAAACATTTTTACGGTCAAGAGAGTAAACTAAAGAGACTGAAAGAGTAAACTAACTCTAAGTCTATTTCTTTTTTGGATTTTTTGGAGATAAAATATGTCAGTTTAATTCTAATATCCCTTATTTCCCCAATGTTTTGCCCGTGTCAGCTTTTTGTTTTGTTTTTTTGAAGTAAAAAGGCCCATCCTTGTCCGTCTCATGTTTGTCCTCTGAGGTCAACGACATCCCTGAGGCTATATCACCTCCTCCACTTGCTGCTGTGCTCACAAACGCTCGCCAACGAGCCTGCCAACTGTCTTAAGCATCTCTTAACCAGGTGAGACACGGACGACCTCCCCTCGCAACCTCTACATCCTCTTCATGACAGCGGAAGAGGTTTGTGTGTTTGCCTCGATTGTGTTTGGCATTTTGTGCTGTGAAGTCTCGGACCTCACCGCAGCGCCACGGGCCGTTACCCGTCAGGTCTGAGACACCGTCGACGTTGATGGGAGCGGGAAGGGGCCAGGTAGAGGTGGACCTGTCAGCGCTGATTTGTCAGGCCTTCACTCACCGCCCTCTTAGGTGCCAACAGAGGCATTGCTGCGCAGTTTCGTTGAAGTCTGCACTTAGTCAGACACACACTGACGGCCATTTGTCTCCTCTCTGCTGTCCAAACAAGAGATAGTCTCTTGAAGAGTTAATTTATTGCTGTCGTAGTGGATCACCTTCTGAAGAAAGATAGTACAGGCTGGTACAGTTGAGCAATATTGTTATAACAGTGTATGTGTAGTCAAAGGACAGTTTTATTTATTAATTGTTTTATGTTATGAAAGCTTTGTAGGTAAAATATTTTCAGAGTAGTTGAACCTCCTCTCAGCTAAGTTATGAACAAATAGGGATATATTTGTATGTATCAAAATATTTATCAGGCTTATAAATTGATGTCCAGTAATTGGATATTATATTATTATTATATTATTATGAAAATAAAGTTATAGCTGATAAGTTATCAGACAATAATATGAAACCTAGTTGCTTTAATTGACTTAACAAGTGTAGCAGTAATATAGGTGGTAGAACTGTAGGTGGAGTTATGCTTAGAAATGCATTTTAACAATAGATTTACATATCTACATGTAATTTGAATTTTAGGACAAAATACTCAATAAACCAATATATTTTTGATGTACTAAAAAAAATGTTTTTGTTGTGTTAAAATAAGTAGTGTCAGTTAGATTTGGTTAGGTCAAAGCTATATATAATAATAAATCATACATTTTTGCTCACTACATCTAAGCCTTTCTTACCCTCAGGTGTGTTAACTACAGGTTATGAACTTCCTTTTGAAATTCAAAAATGTGATGTTACTGGTTACCTTTATGGTATTTGCCATGAGAAGCAAGACATTATCGGTTAACAGCAGAAAAAAAATCATGTTTCATTCAATGTTTATCTAATATCCATATCTATCAACAGTGTTGTGTATTCTTTAAAATATGTATTTCTTTGCCTTTGGTGTACTTTATTTATAGCTGCACAATGAATTCATGGTGAAGGAAAAATGCATCGCATAAATGTCAAGTAGAATAATAAAGACTTCCTCAACAACTTCCTTGAAAGCAACTCCTGCAGTTTGAGGGAAACAAGGCTTTCTCACAACTGCCAGAATATATTTATTTCTACTGTTTATGTTATACATCCACGTTATTGGATCGTCTTGGTCAGCTATGTTCGGAAGCTTTGCATGTTTGTAGGACTGCAAATTGGCGCAGGGCTGATCTTCAGTGCGGGCCCATTTGTTTGATGTCATGTTGTGAAGTACAGAGCATTTTTGCAGCAGTGAGATAATAAAAAAATAGAGTGGTTGAGCCTTGTGCTGGAACTTTTCACAGCAACACATTACCAAATTCCCGACAGAATTGCTTGTGTTTATTGTTTTAGCCATATTTTGTGACTTTCTTGCACCAAATTTGTTCTTGTTGTTTCTGCCGCTTAGCATCTATACAGGAATGTTTACTGTACTGTCTCACAGACTCGCTCATTACGGGGATTTCCCTGTTGTATTTCTCAAAACTTCATTATGTTTGAAGTTTTTGCTGCATATTTTTCCTGAACCCCCTGCAGTACCCACCGCTGCAGCCTAAATGCACTACCTTTACTCAAATGAATGGGAGAACTGACGTTTTTGCTGCAGCACCTGATTTGGTGTGAAAGCTGCCTCACAGCAGTACAAGGCCTCTTAAAATGTGAACTTGAGAACCCAGAAATCATTGTTACTTCATCAAACTTCACCCAGCATTGTAATGTTTAATGCAGCTGCTCTGTGATGATTCATACAACGGCAGCCAATGAGAAATGAGAGGGAAAAAAAGTTTATTTTGAATGGAGCGTGCCTGTTTTGGTGTTTGGATTGCACCCTTTAAATTGGAATTTGATTCAATAATTGACTAAAGTAAATAACAACATCAAACGGTGAATCTGCAGGATCTCGTGGGAACGGGATGCTGCTTAAAAATGATGGATAAAATAAGACAAAATGGAAAAGTTTTTTTTGTTTTTATCTGAGACATCTAAGAAAACAACTGTCTAGGCAGGCATGTATCTGCATTTTTTCTTCCCGGTGTTGTGGTCTGTTTAAAGAAGTCTGGGATCCGTGCTGTAACCTTTTTTAGCCATTCAGCCTTCCCTTCCCTCTCCTGCCTCTTGATTTCCCCAAAGTGCTGTGTTTTATGTGTGCTTTTCCTTGGAATCGGGGAACTGGCAGGGTCGAGAGGAGCAGAGACGACCGTCCGAGACGTGGGAGAATGAAATGAGGTGGCTGTTTATTCTCCCCGCCAAAGCCACATACCTTTTTAGAGTGGCTTTGGAGCGCGGCCTAAAACAACACCAGAGGCCATGTACACAAATTACACGTCTCGCACTGAGCAGAGGTTTGGATGGAAGGATGGGAGAATGGAGGAGTGTAGTTCCCAGTAAAGAATAATAGTGGTCAGATATCGTTTTTTTTTAATACATAGATGTTCTGAGTAGCTGTAAGAACCATAACCACTTCCAAAGATTATGAGACAAATGTGCCAAATGAGCTTTTTGTAAAAAAAACCCTTTATTTTTTTTAGTTCACATCCATTTCTTACTATCTTCGGTCAGGGTTCATCTGGAGGCTGCACAAGATTATACAACACCAAGTTAAAAGCTCATGTTTCATTTTACAGAGGAAACGAACGGTGACTATGATAGATTACAGCAAGGAAGAATTGTCCTAATTGAAATGAATATCATAATTTTTCTCTCAGGGTATTTTTCTTGTCTGCCCTCTAAACCAGACAAATAAGAGTAGACCCACATTGTGTTCACACTGTAGTAATAACAGGGGTATTAGTAATAAATGCCACACCGGTGTTGTGGTTTTGAGATCTCTGGGGGAAAATAACAGCCAGCATGAAATGATGGGGATCCAACAGAAATATATGAAAAAAAATCAGCTTCAAGTTGCATTTAAATCTTTCAGCATGTTTTACACGTGTTTCTGTCATTTTATCAAGTTATTATGCATAGTAATTAGGGATGTAACAATACACTGGTACACAATTTTTTCTCGATTCCTTGTTCACAATATGATTTTCCCCCAACTTTTCAGATTAGAGGACACATTTTGAGTGAAAAAGATTCCTTTTGTTTCTCAGACACAGATGTGCAAGATATACCTTCTCCTGTCTTCATCAAATTAAACATTTATTTTTATTTATCTATGCAAAACATTTTTTTTTTAAATAAAAGTGAAATTAAAATTATCTAAAAAAACAACTGAATTTAAAACAAATCCCAAATCAAATGTATACATAAATAATAATTAATAAAATATCTTTAGATAAACAAACTAAGGCTTTGCCTTTATTACTACCTTGGAATTAACAGATCTTTTTAAGATATCAGCCAATCTATATTTTTTTGGCAGAAGCTGAGATCTCTGTACATGTTTTTTTGTGTTATCACCAAAATTCATTTTTCTGACTCGTCTACCGGATGTAGTTGCGGTGCAATGCAGCCACTCGAGCTGATTACAGCCACTTGACGATGCTTCTAATTCCTCCAGACTCTCCAAAGTGTGTTTAAGAATGTCCCACAAGCCACTTTTTGCTCTGCCCCGCTTAAAGAAAGCCAAATTCTGTCACAGCCCTGATTCTGAACAGCACAGTGCATCCTGCAGCTGCCATGTTTTCCTGCCTTGATACAGTCGTTGACGTGAGTGGCGTAGGACGTTTAAGTGAAGTCGAAAGTAGATATCGCCATCTGCTGTCCAATAATGATTAATTTTTCATTTCACTGATTTGAATTGTCATATATTTGTATTTTGTCTCATAAAGTATTGTTTCATCACTAATAGTAATATCTACCTCAACCTTTCTTGATTTTTGTGGAGTAATCAAGGTGGAAATTTTGCATGTTGGTTTGTATCACTGCAGTCATTGCCTGTTCTGAATATTCAGCTACAGTACCAGACACCTTGTGGGCTTTTAGTTTGGGAACTTTCTCATAAATGTTTTAAACATTTCCTTTGTTTGCTTATGTCAAGGAAATGCAAAGACATCCTGTAGTGTTTACCTACCCTGAGCTGTGTACGAGGCCGTCCTTTTTTCCCCTCTGTAGCCCCGTTATTAATTTGTGTCTGGCTTATTTATTATTAGGCTTGTCTAAGCACTTTATCTCTGCTGTGAAAACTGCTGTAGCAATAAAAATGTATTATTATTGTGAGTATTCTTATTTACTTTGCGCTTAAGTAACCTCAGGAAAAGTGACAATTCCTGGAGTGTTTACCCACATTAATCTGCTGCACTCTGCTGTGTGAGCTGTGATCCGGCCTCCTAGCTGCCCGCCCCCCCCCCCCCATGTGACTGAATGCCTGGACCCATCCCGGGGCTGATAGGGGCAGGATGGGGGTCAGTGTGAAGCAGGAAATGGGGGTTCCTCAGCGCTGAGCTGATGATGACCAGCGGCCTGGAAAGCATACGCCCATCCATCATGACAGTCCCTATCTTCCACGCCGAGGCGACCCGGCTCAGTGTGTGAATCGATGTCCACAGTGTGTGAACAGGAGTGTAGTTTGTGTTGGGGTGTTGTGAAGTCAACACTGCTGATTGCTGTAATTATAGACTTTGCTATTCCAGTTCAAAAAGAGGGAGAGGGGAAGAGTGTCCTTTTTCTGTTTGGTAATTGTGTGTGAAAAGGTGGAAAAGCAGGGTGGGTGATATCATTCTTCCTTAGAGAGATGAGAGTCAATATTCCCTGTGTGTAAGTGTATGTGTGTGTGTGTGTGTAGGCTCAGTATTGTTTGGCAGTCAAACATTACATTAGTGGTCCTGTGGGCTTTGACACACCCCAGCTGTACTCCGTGTGAGAACGCAGGTTTGTGACTATTTTGGATTTTCCATCCAGTCTGCGGTGCACTGAGACGTAATCACATACCCATAGCAGAGCCCTGGTTATTTATTCTTTTCACCGACAAAAACACACACAATCAAACACACACAGGAACATTCAAAGTTATACAAAGAAGGAGAAACATGAAGCTACAAGAACAACAAGGGGAAAAAAAGCCAAAACCCCGTGCACAAACTGCCCATAGGCCGTGCAGAGGCGACCACAGCTGCTGGCTGGTCGAGCAGGCTGGATGCTCTGAGGCTATGCAGATGTTGGGTCCCTGCAGCTACATTAACGTACCTCTTAACCCCGCCCCCGCCCTGAATCAGCTCCCATCCTGCTCAACCACAGCCGTCTGGAGGGGATGTGCACACACATATGTCCATACGTGCACACACTGAAACATCCCTCCTGTTGGATAAGTGACGTTCTGTTCTCTGGAAAACGCAGTATTCAGCTTTGATTATGCAACAATGCAAATTACATGTTGTAAGACAGTAATGCCACATTTCCACTGCATGGTGTGGCACTGTTCAACTCAACGTGACTCACATTTTTTTTGTTTATGCATAGCAAAAGTTGTTGATGGTTCCTGGTACGTGGAACTTCCTTTGTTACCACCTCGGTCTAGTTTCAAAGCGAGCTGAGTCAATACTAGAAGCCACAAGAACCATGGTTATCCTGCACAAGTCAACAGCAATAAAAAAAACCCCCAAAAAACATTTACTCAACAAAGAGTAAATGAAAAACTTAGAAAACACCACCTTACACTATGCTATACAATTGACAAAGTTCAGTCATTACTCTACTGCACTGGCCAAATGTTGGCAGCCATAACTAGTTCATTGCTGCCCACAGCTGAATAGACAATTGGGGTGGGGCTGACATAATGTTTATCTTCTCAAGTAATTGATTCATTCTTTAGTCTCATGATATTCAGATTATTGTCATATAGGGCTGGACGATATATCGATATAAAAAATATATCGATATATTTTTAAATGTGATGTGGAATTAGACCATATCGCATGTATCGATATAGTTAATTTTTTTCTTTCTTTATATATAAAAGATACTTTTAATAGGGTTTGTCATATTTAGTTATTTTGTAATATTTTATAGGCTATTTTCATTTAAGATATTTTATTATTTAAATGTGCTCTTTATGGAGCTCTGATTTATAAAAAAAAAAAAAAAAAAAAAAAAAAGGGTACTGTTATACAGTATTTATGTTCGCTTAAATAAACAGTTTCAATAAAACTACTTGTGACATGTCATATCTGGCTTTGAACATTTGTTTCTCACTTTGTGTTAAAAATATCGGGAAATACATTGTAAATCGATATTCAGCCTAAATGTATCGGGATATGACTTTTGGTCCATATCGCCCAGCCCTACTGTCATACCTGAAGAACAATTAATTGTTTAATCAACCAAGGCCCTAGAGTGCACAGAATGTTATTGACTCACTTAGAATCTTGTATAATTTCTTACAAAAACCTTTGCATCATGATTTGAATATCCTGCATAACTGCACCACTTTAACGTGATGCTCACCATTTTAAACATCACAATCGCTGTTTAAAACATGCTCTTAATGTTGTGATACAGTTAGGTTTAGACTAGGGCTGGGTGATATATCAATATAAAAGATATATCGATATATTTTTAAATGTGATATGGAATGAGGCCATATTGTATATATTGATATAGTTCAAATTTGCACTGTGATCCTTGCTTCAGGCAAGCTGTGGCTTTTATTTAAGATATTTTTATTTATTTAAATGTGCACTTTGTGGAGCTTTGATTTAAAAAAAAAAAAAAAAAAAAGGTTCTTCTGTTATAGAGTATTTATGTTCACTTAAATAAACGGTTTCAATAAAACTACTTGTGACATGTCATATTTGGCTTTGACTTTGACTGAATATTTGCTCTCACTTTGTGATAAAAATATTGAAATATATATTGTATATCGATATTCATCCTAAATATATCAGGATGTGACTTTTTGTCCATATCGCCCAGCCCTAGTTTAGACTAAAAAACACTTGCAAGGTTTGCCTTGCAAAAACTACTTGCATACATATTTCCCTATAACAGGTCTCCTGGTTGAAAGTCCTCTTCTAATATGGATTTTTACATGACATTGCATCTTTAGCAGACACAATTTATTGGGATACCTATTAATCACAGTGCAGTACTTTTTGTTGGAATCACTACGAAGTGTGAACAGGGTCAGAAATCAACATGAGTAGTTTGAAGAAGAGCTTGCTGCTTGAAACTTAACTTGGTGGTAATCAAATATATTGTTCATCGCAACATTATCTGGTGTGCATACTCTTTTCTGTCTATTTCTGTCCTTTATATGTTCTTCTGTTCAGCACACAGTATTAATTGCTTTGTATTTATTGATTGGACGTCTGCGCTTTTGTCCGCTTGTTATCAGAAATCAACCCAGGCTGATAAAATAGCATTATATTTAATGCATACATATTATATGCATGAAACAGTGTTGAAATGCAGCTTTAAAGTTGATTTGATGTTATGAAATTTAAAAAGTTCTGTTTCTTGTTCACAGAGGTCACATATTTGCAGGCAGGGAAATATGTAAATGTCTTTGTGAACCAAACGAAGGCAACTCAGACTACAGAAAAAAATAAATGTCTGCCCAAGTGGGGCGTGAGGCAGAGGAAAAGCACCAGGGCGGGCAAACAGCCATGAAATCCCTGATGCTTCCTGCCAGTGTGGAGATAGGCCCCGCCAACTGCCCAAATCCAGAGCAAGTCCTCATTCCTCCAAAGCGGGGGGGACACTGCTAAAGCCTCTCCCAATGTCAAGTGGCATTTATTAAATACAGGGAGAGGAGAATGTTTTCATGTGAGTGTCCCCGGTGATCTGTGTGGTCCAAGCAGGAGTGCCAAACCCAGAGCTGCTGTCTTTCTCCTCGTCTTAGGAGCTTCTTCTTGCTGGTTTTGATGCCGGTCCAGCTTTCCGGTAATCCCTCGCAGGCCTGCCTGAGTCTCAGGTACACCTCGCAAGCAAACAAAACGTCTGATAACGCAGCTAACGTGGCTGACAGGGACGATAAATGAGCCATTAGAAGACACAATACCTCCGGGAGATCCATTCAACTCTTCCAAAGAGACGTTTCATGCCACACTCTTGAGAGGATTTGGGTGCAAATCACATTTTGTTATTTTTTTCCCCTCCTCTTTTGTGTGCTGTAATGTTTTGGCGAGGGGGTAGAGTAGGGTGGCATCTTCCATACCCGCCCAGTGGAATCATGGGTGGTAAATCTTCCCCCCACTAGAAATGCTGCGGTTAAAAATGAGTTGAGGTCTCCTCAGGGGCCTCAGATTAGTTCTGTTTTTTACATGTTCGGGGCCGTGTGGTGTTGTGACGGCCCTGTGAAGTCACCGGATCTTATTTTCTGTTCTGCTGCAATCTGCCACTGCAGATGATACTGGCTACAGACCCCGAGTCAACCGCTTATTGTTCATTTTGGCTACAGCTGTCCAGCAATCCCAAGAACATGGGAGTTCATATCCAAGGATAATCTGTTTTTTTTTTTTTTTTCATTTGCCGGGGATGTTTAATGCCTTGTCTCGGGTGTATCCTAGCTTTTGGTCAAAGAATAGAAGTGGTGAAAAAAGAGGGAGGGTTACAGAGAGAGAAGAGAGAAAGCATGCTTAGGAATACAGCAGCCCCTAATCCTTGGGTGACCACTGGCGAGACCCAGATGAGCGCTTACATTAAGGCGACTGGAATAGTTTTCAAAACTACCGGGGCCGTCCTTTTGTCTTTTCAATGCGCCGAAGCACATTAAGCAGAGAGCTGGAGACGAGGCGGGGCGACATGAGAAGCTACATTTATCAGTTCACAGTTTCAGAGGATATTGCAAATCAATTTATTAGATTATGAGGCCTGCTTTGAGCTCTGCTTTTTCTCCCCCCCTCTCTATCCTCTGCCTTCAAACGTAATATTTTAAAGAAAACTCTATTTCCAGATTATAGAGCACTTTATCGCAGAACAAGGAAGTATAAATTCTGGCCCAGACATCCTAAATCCTATTTTCTCTCTTTCCCTTACAGTAACGTGTCTTCATCTTCTCAAGGACATTGACATAATGGAGTTTGTTATGCTTTGGTCTGTAGTGGCTAATTCAACCTTTTGAGATGTGGATTTTACTAAAAACACGAAAAACAAATGTCAACTTTTGATATCTTTAACAGAAAAACACAACTTTTACACATTACTTTTTTATTTAATTGCAAAAACATTTGCAATTGAAAAACTATTTGCAACACTTTACTATACAGCTCTTGGACATTAAATGATCAATGTAATAATAAACAATCAATTTAAAGACGCTGGGGGAAAAATGGCATTAGCTAGCACCATAACACTGATGCCAGTTTTTGCGGCAGTCCAGTCCACATGAAGTATAAAGTGTAATAACACGCAGCCGCAATTAATCTTCTAGCAAGTGATCCAATTATCCAATTGAAGCTGCAATTTATGAACGCTCGGCTTGTTATGTGCTAAGATAAAGCTCGGACTTCTCCAAGATCAATGAGACGCTTTCTTAAATGGTATTATCCATGTTTGGAGACTGTTTCTTACTGGGGATTTTTCTCACTGTGCGTTTCAAAGCGGCTCGCGCATCCCTGCTATGAAAAAGATAATTCACAATGGTAATCAGTGCTCTTTAATTCCGCGCCTCTCGTGTTGGGCTGACTTAGGATAAGACCCTTGAGGGGAAGCCCCTCTCTCTACGCTGACGGATGTCCTTTTTTTTGGATCACGATTCATCTAATACTGAGGATTAATGGGACTGATGGCTCAAAACGGGTTGATGGTTTGAGCCGTCATATCAAGTGCCAGACAATTTTTAAATTTTAACGTATGTTATCCCCAAGGGCCAACCAAGGGAATCCAATAAATGGTACAATAATAACTCTGTGCTAGAGGGCCGTAAACTTGGGTTTTCAGGTATATAGCTATTTGGGCAATTTTGTATTAAAACCTTTTTTTCCTGAATCTTGGAACACTTTTAGGTTCGCAGAAGCAGCATTGTGTTCTGTATTAGGGAGCTTCTTCAGTATCAAACTCTTCAAAAGAATTGTATTAATATAATCATTATAAGCACAACAGAGTTTACCTATTGAATTATATTGTTTTGTCTTACATTTGGCAAATACTTTTCTATTGGAATTGCCCCATAAACTGATTGGAGATACGAGAGAAGGAAAAAAAGGTCCATCACCAAATACACAATGATAAAACTGCTTGGTCAAATCAAGCAAATAAAATTATTTAATCTACCAAAAATAAGGATTTGTTTTACTGAATCCCAACAGGAAATGCATTCTTATCTATTATTAGATAAGTGTGAAATATTTTAAGAACATATGTATTATCAATAAAATATTCCAGAATAACTAGAAAGTATAGCACATGAAGAAAAAGATGGACTAAAAGGTGCAATTTTAGGCTGTAAACTAGTTTAGTGTGTAGTTAAGAAGTTTTTATTTTATTTTACCTATTTTAAATGAAATCCTGACTCAAAAGAACTTTGGACATTGTCAATAATGTGAATAAACATAATGCAGTAATTTACAAATGCTTTGTGACATATACTCAACTAATAATTGTACATAGAGATACACATAGGCTTAATTTTTGTTAAATATGCACCCAAAATTACACAGTAAATCCAAAATAAGTCAGAATGTAGCCCCCCATACCATCATACTTTACCAAACACTCTAGTTTGTGTTGCGTTGTCACTGCAGATCCACATCAGCTCTATGAGACGGCACTTTTCAATCTAAAATAATCATCACTTACAGACTTAATAAAGCCGGGGGGATTTGTAGAGTGGCATTCTGTGCTTTGGGATACTCTGTGAATTAGCTTTCCAGCGCAGCCTCAGTGAGTGGCCACTGGTTTGTGTGTACCTCTCACATTTCGTCCTATTAAAGCAAAAAGACCTGCAGAAGAGAGACAGTTCCTGTCTGCATAAAGCAGTCCCCTGCTGCTACTGTTTATCCAAAACACTGGCGTTTTACTTCTGCTAATGGACTGGGACTCAAATCAGATCTGACCCCGAGAATGAGAGCAAGCATTACCAAAAACAATATGATAATTCTTTTTTTTTTTTTTTCTAAATTGCAGCTCAAAGCCGGCCTCCATTTGATGAAATCTTTTTTATATTTTGAAGGAACAAGAGGATAAGGACAAAACAAAGAGATGTTGATGAAATGGTTTAAATGCCCTTCAAACTAGAGGATATTCAAATTCTTTAAGGTGGATTGTATAGATGCAAACATTCGGTTACATTGGTTTGCCTGTGCTGCCATATGTGTTGATTTAACAATACTATTAAATTAAATATTTGGTTTTATCTAAATTATTATAAAAAACTATACTGCATACTGCTCAACACGGCTCCTTATGATTTCAGTATTTGAGATTTTTATCCTACTTGAATCTTTTTAACATGCACATTTACTGCTGGTGTTTTTATGGAGATATAGTCCTAATAATGATAATCTAGTAAAACAAGAAAAAAAAGATTTCTATCTCGATTTGAGTCATAAAAATTAACCTGAAGTGCAAAGTTTTGATCTGATTTGAGACAAAATAAAACCAGATTGTGTCAATTTATAAGTCACTATATAGGTAAGAATAGGATATTTGCAATTTGATAAAACAATAAAAAACACACTTGTGTGTTGCAGCTTTTTCAGCACACTGTGAGGGAGAAAAAGTGTTGTGTTGATTGAAACCAGTTTAGTGAAGCAGCTCACTGTTCAGCAGGTAGAACAGAGCTGCTGTCTGTTAGTTTACTGAGGTTAATGAAGTCATGTAGAGACAACTGAGCCCATCCATCATCAGCACCTCACCTCTGACGGTGATTCCTAAACCAGCATTACATGCATGCAGCAACCTTCATCACTCATTTATTGACTTTAATCAAAGAAAGCATAGAGGTTCACTTAAATATAGATATAGATATACTATAGTATGATATACAGGAGATAAACGAGAATAGATCAAAATGATATTCAATAAACTGTGCAGATGACTGACAGAATACTGTTTCTCTTAATTTTGAGCATTAATTTAAGACCATTTTTACACAAACTGCAAAATAAGACTATTTTGTTTGCCAAGACCACGCCCGATCTCGCAATGTTAACAAAATTTAATTTAACTTGTGTATTCCCTCATGACTTTGTTGTGGGATCAATATAGTATGATCTAATGATTCATATTTGCTTCAGAATTTAGTGGTTTTTTTTCTTGGTCCATGCTACCCAAGTTTTATGAAAATCAGGCAACAAACAAACAAACAAATCGAAAAACCTCTTCGGCAAAGGCAAAAAATCAGCACATACTATCATCAATCCTTTTCTTCATCCTCATTAAGCTCAGTATCAGTATAGGTGTTAGATTTGTAACAATCGGTAGATGCTGGTTTGATTTTTTTTTTTCCTGGTGCAGGAATTAGTGGTATATCTTTCTGCTTTTTTCCACCCTGTCTGTCACTTAATGTTAAACCATGGTGGAAATAACCTCAGATAAAACAACTGCAAGCTTATCAAAAACCCCAAACACGTTTTAGAAGCTGTGCTCTCAACTGTCCACCTTAAGGGGAGAGAAAGAGAAGAAGGGGGGAAATGCAGAGGAGAGTAAAAAGAAAAAACAAAAAGGAAGCAAAGCTGATGAAAAGGACGTTATTAGCTTGGTCGCGGTCGGAGCCCATTTGCGTCCATTTGCATCTGGGCTGAAACCTGCAGCTGAGAGCATCTCGGCGATGTATAATGACCGGTTGTCACAACAACACGGGAGGTGGCCCCGCCGGCAAAATGACGGCCCTGTCACTCCTCCGCAAAGACGAAACGCTGGCAACCTGTAATTCCCCTCGCAGCGCTCCTTCCTTCCTGCCTGCTGCCTGGTTAAATGGCACTTTTGAAGGAAGTAAATCTACAAAGTTGTGTTTAATAACATTGCCAGAGCCAAATGTTTGACGGGGTGAGGTGTGTTTGTGGGGGGCGTGGAGCGAGAGGCTCACAGGGTTAAGAGGGATTTGTCATTTGTTTGTGCTCGCAGGCCCTAATCTGTTCATTGAAACGGCCCATCTTTTCAGCTAGCCGTGCTCAAAGTAAATGAAAAACAATTATACAGTGCGTGAAGAGGAAGCAAGGCAAGGTGGGATGCTGCTGGCTCAGTGTGGAGGGGGTATCAATGCCAGATCCCCTCTGATAGCATTCATCTGTCCCTAATGTGGTTTCTGATTTTTTTTTTTTTTTTTTTTTTTAACCACTCAGGCTTTTAAAATGCGGGAGTCAGAACATGTTTTTTGTGCTCTGCATGTGTTAAAAATAATCTTGCATTTGCACTGTGCATTTCTATAGCTTACCATTTGTACTAAATTACTATTAAAGACATTATAAGAGTTTGTATCAAAAGTTGAGAGGTTATTTTAATGAGTCATCTACAAACGAAGAAGATAAAACTGAAGCTACATACTTCCACTGCCTTGAACCTTCTATGAGACCAGGCAGGGGAATTGGCTGTTATTTCTCATATAACTATGTAAATATATTGTAATTTACATATTACATGTATATCTACTGCAAGAGTGTAGGCAGTCTATCATGTGTGGCCTTCAGATTAAACATTTCACCTCCCTTGTCTGTCCGTCCGTCCGTCCGTCGGCTTCAAAGTCATTCTGACAATTCTCTTAAAGAAAAAGTTAAACTCCAGAATAGATTTTATATCGTCTGTAATGAGTCAAACACCAGAGTTGACTCGCTTGGGTTGCAGCCTCCTGTCTCTGCAGATGTGAAGTGAAGTGACACATTGATATGCAGGGAGAAAAAAAAAGAAAAAACACTAAACACTAAAACTCACAACCAAAGGCCTCCCCAAAAGGCAAACACATAACTAAACCTGTGCGAAGAAGAAGCAGCGGGGAAATTAGCGACAAAGCATTATAATTTGTCACTGATGCATAAATCTTGCTGACGTGCTCAGTCACTTTAATGGTGCCGCGGCTGCTCGGTGGAAGGCTGTGCAAACTTGCGCAGTTGCAGAAAAACAGCAAAACTATATGTTCGAACATCACCTTATTTGCATAATTTACCAAAAGCCAATGAGGCAGCTCAAGGAGTGCGGGTGATAGTAATAAGTGTTTGGGAAAGGCAGAAAGATCACTAATGGTTTGCCTATGGGGATTTCTCCACGCCATGGGGGAGGAAAATGAGAAATATTTTTCAAACAGCGGGGGTAAAGGTTTTAAAACTAGGAGCACATGGGGAGATAAAGATGTTCCTGCCACGGGGTGCTACGCGGGAAAAATGCAACTGCGAGGATGACAAAAAGAATGCCCCCGTAATTTCGGCATTAAGAGGTAATAATCATGTTTCACCGATGATATTAAAAACGGTAACCCGCAAAGCCGGGGTAAAATAGATAAATATATAAATAAAAGTGGAGAGGGAGAGAGGGGGAAGAAAGAGGAGTGGGCCCATCAGGTAGAGGAGGTAATGAGGTGGTGGGTGGGTGGGTGGGGGAGGAGGAGGGGCCGCGTGCCCATCACCAACTCTGTGTGAGAGTAAACAAAGAGTGAGGCAAGTGGGGGGAAAGAGTTCGGAGATCACGACCAAGCTGCAGATCTGCTGCTCCCCGCTGGGCTGCTGTGTGGAAAAAGAAGGTCTCATCTATTTGAAATATGGGAATGTGAGGAATCTTTTTACACACGTGATGTACATCCGGAAGCGTTGAGAGGGAGTGAGTGTACTGTATGGAGAGTATGAAGGCCTTCCATGATCATAGTGATAACAGCGCGGGGCCTGTAACAATGTCACTGAAGGATAATGCTGGCTCTTTTGGGTCGGGCTGTGCAGTATGGCCAAAATCTTCCATCCTGCAATAAGTCCTTCTGTACCTTGATAACAATGTATATCATGATATTGTACGATTTCTGGTAATTCGATAAGTATATAGTCAATGTAAAATGACTTTCATCGACAGGTGCCATCAAACTCAACTTAAGATGAAAGTTCCTTTAGGGCTGGGTGATATGGACTAAAATTCATATCTCAATATATTTAGGCTGAATATAGATATATGATGTATATCCTGATATTTTTTATCACAAAGTGAGAGCAAATGTTCAGTCAAAGCCAAAGCCAAATATGACATGTCACAAGTAGTTTTATTGAAACCGTTTATATAAGTGAACATAAATAGTACCTTTTTAAAAAAAAATCAAAGCACCATAAAGTGCACATTTAAATAAAAAGATATCCTAAATAAAAGCCGCAGCTTGCCTGGAGCAAGAATCACAGTGCAAATTTGAACTATATCGATATATGTGATATGGTCTAATTTCATATCACATTTAAAAATATATAGATATATCTTTTATATAGATATACCGCCCAGCCCTAGGTTTCTTGTTGAAAAGGTTGAAATACTCAAGTGTAAAATGAATATAACAGTTTTAAGTGAAACATAGTGGAAAAAAACTCTGAGCCGATCTCAACAGGTCTGGCCCATTTTGATAAAGGGGATAGCAAATGTTATACGAATCAAAAAAAGCTAACAAATGCATTTTATAAAATTGGTGGCAGACAAAACAATTTATGCATTCCAATCTTGGTCTGAATCCATTACATGTACATAAACCCACTGATTATAATATTATAATACCAGAGGTTAGCTGTAGGAAGTAGTATTTTCTTTTAGACCAGGATTTTTTACGATAAGTGTCACTGCAATGTACAAGTAATTGACATGTAGTGTGACAGCATCAAACATTCATATCGATCAAAAATGTTCCACTAATTTACTTATCTTGTTATCTGGATGTGTGCACTGCTTCTCCATAGATTATGTTATTTATCCCTTAACTGTTTTATGTTGGCCACAAACAAAACATGTTAACTCATTTTTGTGTACAGTAGAGTAGTAGGAACAAAAAAGCTATGCCTACAGATAGTCTGCACTCCAAATTTGCCTTTAGTGGCAAACTTTGCAGGAGTTTTTCTGGTCTGTGTCTTTCTATTTTTAGCCAAACCACATTCAAGTAATAGAAGTAACACCTAATTTAAGGTGGTCTGATTTTGCACGTTATGCCCTCTTTGGGTTTGTAACACAGCGCTTGTGTTTACTTCAGCAGCACTCCTATGTGCATCATTCAGAATGTAAAGCGTGTATTGTAAAAGTTAATACAAATGCACAGAATTTTATCGGTTTCTTGCATTTATCAGATAGTACAGCTAAAGATATTTATGTCCATTTATGTAGCAAAGGTTTGTAATACTTAAAGAAATGTACAAATGAGCCTTGTAATAACTCAGCATGTCCTACAGTTGTTTACAGATCACACTGTGAAACTTTTAGTACACAACAGTACAACAAACCCACGGTGTAAAAAGTGTCCCCTTTCACCACTGATGGCCACTCCAGATAAGTCATGGCTAGCCACTTGATTCAGATCAGTGCTTTCAACAGTGCTTGTTTCAGGCCCAACACGCCGCTCCACATTCACTGTTTAACAAACTCCTAAGACAGACTCACAAACAGTAAACTCAACTTCTGAATAACGTTCCAGGAATGTGTTTGTCTGACTTGCCGGCGAGAGCTGTGGCGGCAAGAGCTTGGTGAATGTCAGCGGACGCCTGCCTTCAACTTCCCATGAAGAAAACGATAAGCGGAGAGCCGGTTGAGACGGTCGGTCGGCGCAGTACATTGTGATAATGACATTTGGGGAGGGATAGTGTTGCAAAGCTGTTAAGCTCTTTCATTGCACCAAGAAGATTAGTCGACGAGATGGGGCTGAATGACAGCGAAGGTAGCGTCCCCAGCCTCGCCTGCCGAGGACTTGGCATGCAGAGGTCCGTTAAAAGCCAAGCGCTTACTTTACACCGAGGACCAATTGTCCTTCACTCACAAAGTATTGCAAACCCCCACAAAGCAAGGGCATTCTGTTGTTTGTGTCTTTTTCATCTGGCTGTTGATGTCGCTGGATTTACCAGTGATTTCTACTTCTGTTTTTACCTTTTATTTACTTTATTCGTTGCTCTTCTCTCAATGACTTTCACTGAATTATCAGAGTTTGTAAAGCTTCTGTTTTCCCCGTCATGCCAGTGTGCGGAGGTTTATATACAGTCCGGGGTCTGGCGAGGCCTTTCTGGTGAGCCTGTATTTAGTTTATCTACTCACCCAACCCTCTCTCAAACCCCAGTTGGTTGCAAAGTCACCACATTAGGCCTTGTTTGACCGCACCAAAGCAAGAAGTGGGAGCTCTGGACAGCTTGTCCTATTATCTGGGACACTAGCCTGCCATGCCTTTAACTCTTTGTCACATTGCCTATTCCCATTATAAGCCTTTGGGGAGCAGGGGGCCGCCCGCGTGCATCCTAAGTGTATGTGTGTATACATCAACGTGTGTGTTGGTCTGTGGGTTTAACCCGCGTTTCCCTACAGGCTTCTGGAAACACTTTGTCCATCTCTTGATGTTCTGTGTCTCGGCCCTTCTCCCTCCGCCCACGCAAGAGTCATTTTTATTTATTATCTCCTCTGACAGCAGAGGGAATGACGGGGAGTCGGAGAAAGCGTTTTGTCAGTTCTTAAGTGTCTGACAATCCGAATGAAGTTTAGCATGTGAAGAACAAGAGGGCGTCCTATTTTTTTATTTATTTCCCTGCTGATGGAAAGATGGGAAGGGCCACAGCGAGATGCAGAGAGAGAGATGGAAATGACAGAAGGAGAGACAGTCCCTGAACCCACTAGTGTATTAAAGAAGTCTCCTCTCTGTCATCGAGAAAGGCTGACGCTGTGGCGATAGGTGGGGAGGTAAGAGAGGGCTCGGAGCGTCATGCGCTGACCTCCAGCATGTGCCCCCTATCCCCTGGTGGTTGCAGCCCCGGGAAAATGCTGGGCACCGAGTGATGAAACACGCAGGCTGCCAAAGTGACAGGAAAGCCCTCTCAAGAGGGGATCAGTCTCAAACATGGCGACTCCTGGCCTGTCAGCCACGGCTTCGACACCACCTCCTCCCCCTCTCTGCTCCCCGATTTTGTCAAATAAGGAAGTACAGGAGGACTGGATGATGGGGATCAACTTGATTAGTGCTCAAACAATAGACATAAAACACACTGATTTTGATAATGGATACATTTTTAAATTAATATATCAACTAATATATGCTGCTTCTAGCTTTTCAAATGTAAGGATTTGCCATTTTTGCCATTTTATATCATTGCACATTGATAATTTGGGGATTTTAGACACAGGCACAGGCTGTATTTTACAGAAATAAAAGGCCGGGTGTATGTGCAGCTTTACCTCTGTCCTTCCTAAGCCAAAACGGCTGTGGATGGATGTGTTTATTTGTTTATTTTGATCTCCTTTAGCTCAAAGCTTGCCTCCGAGGAGTCCAAGAGCCATATAGGTGGTTTGTGTTTGTTTTTAAGGACACATTTGGCTGTGAGGACACATCTGTCCAGGGCGATGTTTAGTTTCAGTCTCCGTCTGAATTCCCAGGTGTGAGCTCACACTGAGGCTGAGGCCCAGAGTGCCGTCAGGACGCCGCGGTGTGCGTCTTCAAACCAGCATGTTGTTTTGAGTTTGGAGGGTACAGTGAGAGAGGAAAGTTCGGGTGCAAGTTGTGTTTGCGTACATACAAGTTGAGGTGATTTTTTTTTTTCTTCAACTTTGATGTAAGTTTCTTGCTCCACTTAGAAATGTCCTTGATGTTTATTTCTTATTATTGAGCTTCTACAAGACTGTTTTTCTTTGCTCCTGGGAAGTTGATGTTGTGAGTTTCTGTTGACTCATTGCATGCACACTTGCAAGACTGCACACACAATTACAAAAACATATGCTTTAACATAGCATATTGTGAAATAAGGTGAAAAGGAAAACTCGAACTAAAAATTGAATCTAATTGGTTTTTGAATAGAATTTTGAAAAGGGTTGCAGGGTTACTCTTTTTTAACTTCTATTACCTTATAACAACAATATATAAGCATGCATACACGTAAACATGTGCAGTAAATCTTCATATACACATACATGCACAAAGTCATAGAAGCAGACGAGGCTTCACTCGCCTCAGCAGTTACATAAATGTAGTCCTCTCTGTTGTAATTTGTGGCCTCAGTGGGTTTTTTGTGTTTTTTTTTTTAATGTGATGTTTATCCCTGCAAACACAGCAAACAGATTCTGTGAGAGCAACGACAGCCGTGAAAAGCATCGGCGAGCACAGCAGGTACTCCTGAGCTCCGCTGTAACAAATACCTCTTAAAGACTCTTATTTAAATGCCCCATCTGCTTTGACAGGTGCTGTTTGAAATCTAACCCCACGGGGGACAACCTTGTAACTTTTTACGCGCCTCTTTGTAACCGCGCAAGGAAAAACAACGGGGAGCGATCTCTTTTGTCAACCCGTCGCACTTTGAAAAAAATATACTGTAGAAAAGGAGTGTGTGTGTGTGTGGGGAAAGGGGGGTGATGTTGATGCCTTCGAAAACTTTAACTCAAAGATTTCTCTCCATGTGGTGACTTTCTACTCTCTCCATCACCACACACACAGGCACACACACACACAGCCTCAAGAGAGTATAATAGTGAAGTCTTTCTGTTTGTATGTTTGTCATTGTTCCTGTAAAACCCTGATTTGATAAACACGATCCGCCCGTTGGATTATGACTAATAAACCAGCCCTACCTGCTTTTCTCTGCTTTCTCCACGAAGATGAATTACCCTTTTAATAAATAATGACATGCAGTGCGCAATGACAATTACCTGACTTATTTTTCATTTGGGGAGGGGGGTGGCAGGGGTTGGATGGAAGACACCTTACGCTGTCACGGATGGCAGAGCGTAAACTGCACGCTTTAAGCTTTAATTACCTTGTTGTTTTTGTCCCTCCGTCACACTGGCCCCTGCACTCAATCATACTCCTGCCAAAGCCACGGCTCCACTCCAGAGACCTCTCTTACGCGCCCCCCTTCCCCCTCAGTCCACTGCAACACATTAAGAATCGATTAATAAACAACATTAATATCTTTTTTTCCCCTTTGTCCCTCTCTTGTCCTGATTTTTTTCCCCCTTTGTTCTCCAAAAATGACGCCTTTTCTTTATTAAATCTCCTTGTCGGTCCTTGTCATCAGGCTTTGTTCGCTGTTAAAGGTTCACCAAAAAGCATTGCATTTAATTGCCCACCACCCTTGATTGCAAGCTTGTTGGTGTGTGTGTGTGCGCACGCGCGCACACGTGCTTGTGTGTGTGTGTGTGTGTGTGTGTGTGAGAGCTCGAGAGGCCGCCGCCATTAGAGCCTCCTGAAGGATAATTGCTATCAGTGTAATGATCACAGCGCTTTCATGTATCGGGCTCCTCCATCTTCCAGATATGTGCCATTAAGAGCAAGGTTGTCTTTGTTGCAGCTCATGCTTGGACATAGGCCAACCCCCCTCACACACACACACACACACACACACACACACACACACACACACACACACACACACACACACACACACACTGTTGAAGCGTAGACATATTTCTAATATGCCAAGATATTCTCCTTGGGGGGGAAACGGAGAAAACAGAGACCACAGTTCTGTTTTATCTCATCAGTGGAACAGGCCTGCATCATCAAGGTAACATAAATAATTTATGGCGTCATTGTCGAGCCGTCATCTGCAGCTGAAAAGCTATTACCGCACTGAATTAAAATCAATTAAACGCCGTCGCAGAAAAGTAACTCCTGAGCCAGGTAGGCCGGATATTTCCAAAAAGACTATTGAGACAGTGCTCCTGCTGCGGAGAAGTGACACCGCTGAACTTCACATGAGAGACGGAAATCTTAATTGTATTATTTTCCAGCATTAAGAATGCAAGAGCTCTCAGAGAAAAACAAAAGCAAGCAAGGAGGAGAAAAAAGCACTAGCCAGACATCTTGGCATCTGTTACCATTAATTTACTGCTCACTGCTTTCAATGTGATTTCCTCCCATATGTTTCAGATGTGTCTTTGCCTTCGCCCCCTGAAAACAAACGGCTTTTTCTCTGAATTATTCACTCCATCTACCCCCCAACACACACGCATACACACACGTACACAGAAACACACACCCGTAAAAGCACCATAAACAATTCATCTGCAGCTTTATCATTAAAAGATGTCACACTGACTTTTCATGAAAGATACTCTTAGATTGTGGTCCACATGTGTTCAGAAAAAAGGCACACACACTGACACACTCAAATAAACACACAAAACAGTGACAACAAATATAAAATAATTATTAAGTGTCTTAACTCACCTAAACTCAGAGTTTATTATCGTATTGAAACAAATTGAGTTGCACTTAAAAAAAATAAGCACCACTTGACATTTTTAGACACATAAAATTATATTTTATAAAGCGTCACTTCAATAGAAAACACTGACGCAGGCATGCACACACATATGAAAATCTCCCAATATAACAATTTGGCAGGATGCATTTTTTCTGGACATTGTAGCCAGTTTCATTTCCCATCAGATAAGCCTCAGGTGTGTCTTCTCACGCCCTAATATGTTTAGTCTGAACTCGCTCCTGAACACAATCTACTTCGATGGCTCACAATGAAGCAGGAACCGTCCCTGGTAGACTTTGGCTGATAACAGTCTCCACTGTAATGGCTCTCCATTGTTGTGAAAACACAATACTGGTTCGGCCGTGCCACTCTGAGCGTTGCAGGCTCGAATCTGACCTGCCTTTGAAGTTTCCTTTCAGTCTCCGATGCCCTCGTTGAGCCACCAGCTCTGACTGAATGATTGATGACGCTGATCAGATGGGAGAGGCCACAGAGAGTGAATATATAGATTTTTGAGACCTAGAATTACCACCAGAAAGGCAGTAGGTGGTACTACTAGAGTGACAGACAAGAGTGACATCAGCTATACCTTCTTTTTTCTAAAACATTTTTTGTGTATATTTTGTGGGTGCAAAAGCTTCCAAGTTAAATCAAAACTGTCTTGTTTAAACCATGCCCTAGAATCCTCTAAGGCAGACTCACTCACACTATTTGATAAATAGTTAGTTACATCTTGAATACTACTGAAGAAGTCTTGATCTGAAAAGTCTGAGGATATTTTCGAGAAACAATGTATTCTCTTAAACAGTTTGTATGATTTCTTACAAAACATTTGCAGTGTAATTGACAGAGGTGGGAATCAGCAGAGGCCCAGTGATATAATTTTATCCCGATACTTGAGTCACGATACGATGTTATTGCGATATGGTGAGTATTGGGATTAAAAAAAAAAAATTATATATATATATATATATATATTTGTTCTGGTTGGTGTCCACAAAATTAAATTAAATCAAGTATTATTTTGTCAAATAAGACTAAATAACTGATATCAAACATGTATGGATGACTACAGTTGACACATTTTCTCAAACGTTCCTCAACTTTAACTCACTGCTCTGTATAGCTTTGATACCGCTGTCTCTGTGAAATAAAGTTGCAACAGAGTAACATATCCCAGTGTCTTTAGCATGTTGCTAAGACAATCATAACTTTGCTGTGTTATTTCGACAACTTCCCGACGCGATATCCTGACACACATGCCCACGTGCACGTGTCATGAGTGAAACACATTAATAATGTTGTTAAACCATTTTAAGCATCAAACCACTTTCCGATAGTGAAGAAAAAATAACAGGGTTAGACTTAAAAAACAACTTCTGGACAAAAACGGGACACGAGCCCCCTAGCTTTTAACATCACGTTGCTTTGTTAGCAGATGTTATAGTGGGATACCTTGGAGTTCCAGTGCATTACTTTGCGCAGAAATCACTCTGAACTGTTCATGAGAACAACCTCAAAGTAATACATAAAAAATTGTGTGGGAGTCAAAGTCCGACACAGACAGCAGAGGACAGAAGAGGCATGCCTGACACCAAACACCAACACAGTGACTCATAGACACATCTTTTTTTTTACTTTTTTGGTACTTAGGCAAACATTTACCTGCTATTGTGATTTATGGCCAAATGGAAAATCTACCTGCATTTGGTGCCTGGTGGTTGGACCCTGTCCATTTATTATAATTGCTTTACAGTATATATTAAATCAATTTAATAGAGGGGTTAACAAGGCATTAATGTAGTGTAAATCTAAGTCAGAAAAAACCTCCCACTGTGTGATTTTCTACAGGTTTGCTCAGACTCATATACCCCTGCTGCTTTTTAAAATAACATTAGAAATAGCTCACAGACTTTCGGCCTTACAGACTAACAGATAATGAGCTCGACCATCATCACCGTGGCTCAGAAGTAAAGGAGTGTAACTGTACTGGCTTTAAGTTTCAGCAAGTGACACTTTTTGCAACCTAAGGTAATTGGTTTCGGTCTTAAACAAATCCTGTTGTGTTGAACTTGAAATAAAAAGCTGGAGGTGAATTTTGTCGTTAATGAAGGATTGAAAAAAAAGTGGCGTTGAAAGTGAATCTGTGGAAACTTTTCAACTAAAACTGATGTGAGAGACAAACTTTAAGCTGACTTAAATAAACAAAAAAAATACCTTTTACCTTAGCTTACCTTCTAAATTTTTTTTAAATACAGTTGTGATATTGTTTTTTTCTACAGTTTGTGTTTTCATTACTTTGTTGAAATTTTCCACGACTTTGATGAAGAAATCAGTGTCTGTGGTTTAACAAGGGAGCTCTTAGCGTGCAAATGTTTCAAAGAACTTCTGTTATTAGTTTGGGTACACATCACATGTGCACATGTGACCAAATTGTCCCTCAAACCTTCTGAAATAATAATGCTCCTCAAATAATATCAAAGAAAAATCTCAAATTCGGCCAAATCCGGTTAAAACACACAAGAGCATCTTTGTTGGTGAAGTGAGGGGTTTTCCAAGCTGTCCTGTCCTGTCCTGGCAAGTGGTTGGTCATGGGGATAAAAAAACAAAAACGATAACAAGCGACTGGTTAAACTGGGACAGAGCACAAGATAAATACTGTTCAGTTTGAGGTTTATTTTAGTTCCCATAGCAGTAAAATTACTAGAGATAATAGTCATTTATAAAGGCAAAATAAAGAAACACTTGAATAAAAGAAAGTTAACTGATAAAACCACACTGGAGAAACGTTGTAGTCAATTGAAAACAAGTAACAGACAAAAAAGGGAGGGGGTGACTTCACTTGCTTTTTGTAAAATCAAAATAAACCACAAGTTCTTTACAAAGTTTCCCTTGATTTCATTAAAGGTCAGTCTATTCATTTTATGGACTTATTACCGTCCTGTATACTGCTCAGTTCAAGGAAAGTTAAATAGAAACAAACAACAATAATTTGATAATAATAATAATAATAATTTATTTACTTCAGTTTAATTTGTCTGTATGTTTGTAATATGGTCTGCTTTACTCAAGTCTAATCCAGTGAACAGACTGTAATTTTTATATAGTGTAACTGGTACTTTTTTAATTCATAATTTTCATGAGTCACAGTTTAATATTATTAACGGTTATGTTATACTTAAGTCTACTACAGTTTGGGGATATAAGGCTCATTAAAATTGATCCTTGTCAATTCTAATACAGTTAGTTCTCATGTATTCTATTGTGTTCTACAGTGTATTTGTTGTCAGTAGTTGCAGTCAGTGCATTTTGAAGTTTGCTACTCCACAGACAGACAAACTGTCCCCAGTGTCTCCTGACTCCATCATCCATCCAGACAGCCCTAATGGGAGAAATAGACATTTCTTTTTTCCTCATTTTTGTCTGTTTTTTTTTTTAGTTCGAGTGCCGTCGATGTGACAGGCAGAGACGTCTTGGGGGCAGATGATGTCATTTATTGATAAGCTGACGGCCTATCCGCCAACAGAAGGACCATGTCACCGTTTTTTTGCCTCGACTTATCCGCCCATTTACCGTCACTACTCACAGCCTTATCAAGCAAATGGAAATGTAAAAAGAAATGAACAAACAGAGTTCAGATCTGATTTTCTTCGATTGGAAACAGAGCGTTTTCGGTGCAGTGAGTCATCGCGCACGGCCCACTTCCTTTTGATGCGCGGCACAGAAATGATACAAATTGCATTTTGCCCCTGTGAAATACAATAAGTGGTCGGCGTGATGGAGAACATATTCATTTATTAGCGTGGAGCTTTAAGCGAAAGGGCTCCCATCCTTATCTGAAGGGACTCATCAGCTTCCTTTTTGATAAAAACCAAAAAGGGGAGAGGCAGCGGCGGCGGCGAACCCTCTGCGTCTTTGACTTGACGGACGCGCTGATCCCATAAAGATGTGAATAAACTCAGGAAATAAGATTTAGGAAAGACAATGATTTATATATTTTTAATAGTAATGTACAGACAAGCATTTCCCTTTGAGCGTAATGGATATTACTGCTCATTTTATTCAGTTTGTCTGAACTTATTTGGATTTAATTTGTAAGAGTTAGGCCAGAACAAAGTTTTTATTGTTTCTTTCTTTGTCCATAGTGTAGTAACACCATGATGTCAGACTATTTATTCTGTTTTTATTTCAGTAATACTTGTAAGCACATATGCTCTAGCAAAGAGAAATAAACTTAATAATGATTATTGGCTGTAGTAGCCATAAAGCGGCTTAATTCCCACTGGGAACATGTGTTAACAAATTGATTTGGTTTTATATTGTAAAGTAACAGCAGAATAACTGCTGCTGCTGCTGCTGTCTGATATGTTTTATAAAGGGCATGAGCTCGTTGACAGTTGTGGTCATCACCCCAACTTTTCAACGCATCCCTGAGGCGCCGGAATGTTTCCAATTTGCTAATCACGCACGCATTTAAAGATCCAATCAATTATTTCCCCTACTTTTTATCGCTTTGTTTGTTAGAGATCATTAATTACAAACAAATCAGAGAGGCGGTGAGAGAACGCTCTTCGCTGACCCGGAACAGCTTTCCTCGCCGTCTTGGTCAGTGAGCGCTGGTTGCAGAAGTAGAGAGGTTTTGGCCTAAACTTTTGAACCCCCCGTGACTGCAATTTGATCCAGGATACGTCTGGATGCTGGAGGTTGTTTAAGGGTCACAGCCTTCAGTAAACCACCATGACCTCTGGGCCATGACAGCTGAAATTCAGTTTGTTAATGAAGGTTTCATTATTGGAAAAGTAGAGATGAATGGGAGTGTGTTTTGAAAGTACTTGACTCTCAAGAGAGAGATTATTTTTAGGTTGTCATTCAGAAAATGTCTGCTTTGGAGTAGTGCTTGACCCGTATGGGTTTTTCAATGCCAATGGTGATATTTACAAAGAAAAGATCTGCTCTCTGTCTGCAGTTCACTTAATTTTAATATGAATTAAAATGCATTAATAATTCCCCACAGGAATTTAAATTAACTGAACTTTGTTAAAAAAAACAAACAAAAAAATAATAATATATGAATAAAAAATGTAATTTTAGTGCACTTATTAATCAGCAAAAGCTGCATGTCCTTGTTTCTGAGAGAGAATAAAAATCTGTAAACATACATCAATAAAAAATTGCTGAACAATGTAAGTGTAGTGACCTTCCCTGGTATTGGTTCAGTGAAAAACTATAGCAAACAAATACTGTCATCCACTTCGTGAGCACAGGCATTGGCCAACCCATTAGGGGATTATATCACTGTCCAATCTTCCATGTCTATCTGATAAGTACAGATGATAACAGTAATTTTTAAAAAATATTGTGGGAGTTGCCACATATGACCAATTCTTATAAAAAAGTCTTCAACGGACAATTGGGATTGCTAAAGTTTTTTGTGCATTGGTGGTTCAGTGGTAGAATTCTCGCCTGCCACGCGGGAGGCCCGGGTTCGATTCCCGGCCAATGCAACAAACTTTTTGTTCTTGTAAAGTTTCTTAGCTACTGTTTGAGTGCCAAAAGCTGAAAACACATAATTGCATTCAGATCAGCATGAACTTTCCACTGAATGTGCACAAAATTCTAAAAATATAACATTACAAAAAACAAAGAAAGAACATGAAGAGATTCAAAACTATGACCTTCTTAGCTTTATCATTATCCGTTTGCACGTTTTGGGCTGTTGGTTGAGATGCATTCAGGAGAAATAGCTGGTTTAATTAAAGCAGAACAATACTGTCACCTTACATCAATCCTATAATGTAAAACACGAGTCAGTTTTGATGTCAATCACATGGACCCTGAGCTCCTTAAGTTGCATGTACATGACACTAACACTTCCATATGATTCCCACCGGGGCCCTTGCTTTGCTGAAATGCGAATTCTGATTCGCTTTGGATGTCCGAAAACAGGTACATGCCATAAACAAGACCAGATAGTGGTCTTAAGAGCAGCACCCAAAACAGACACTCTATCTGTTATTGTGTGAAAAATGACCTCATCCACTCAGAGAAAATGTTGGAGAGATGAACAGATAGAAAGAGAAGCACAAGCACACGTTTGCTTTGACCCAAGGTAAATATAATGTGACAGGCCAGGGTCTCCCTGGAGATTGTGTAATTGTATTTCCACATTGTCACGTCAAAAGCGAACAGATTCCCCCGAAGCGTCTGCAGACAGATGTGCAGTGCTGCATATTTCAAAGGTGACACAACTCAATTTTACATTGTTTTACAGTGGTTTTCTATTTCTCCTGCCCCCATCTATACATCCTATGGTGTGCCTGCACTTCATGCAACTTAGTACTGTAAACAAAATGCTCAACCTGTAGCCTGGACCATGACTTTGTGTACTCTGCAGCTTCCTTCTTTTGTTGATGCAATCCTGTGTAAAACTGGTGCAAAGTGAAGCTTACCATGTGTCTCATACAGTAGAAATGGAGCTGAGACACAATGTACACAGCCTGGAGGCCAGCATTACAACAATGCAGGATCAGCATTCTTAGAAATTGTGATTTATACCCTTTAGTTTAATCATTTTAGATGCCATTGAGATGCCAAATCACATTTATGAAAAAGATATATGAGACATTAATGAACACTTAAGATGCTTTGCCTCACAATCAAAGATAAGAGGCGAAGGAGACCTGCGCTGCAGCCTTTTAGAGCACTGATGCTCACAAAAGTCAATTTATAAAAGTTATTTTTTTTCAGGTTTAGGTGTAGCACTTTAAAGCATCTGTATTAGAAAGAAGTTTGGATATTCAGTGTGAGGCATGTTGGGTTGATCCGCTGCAGCTCAGAGGTACATGGACCCGAGGCTAACATTAACACAACGGCAGATGTCGGCTATTTTACCCCTGTCCTCCATCATACATTCAACTTATTTAATTTTTTTTCCATTTTGGAAGTTGTCTGAAGGGAATCCATTTTGACAGAAAACCCTGTAATTAAGTGCATTGGTTTGCCCTCTCGCCAAGCTAATGGCTTTATTTTGACAGTGTTAATTGTCATAATTGTCAGAATGGTACCTCTGACACTCGGCTCGGAGATGTCGGCAAGGAATTGTTGCGCATTGATGAAAGCGTTGTCATACATACTTCATCTCAACGAGCTAATGCGGCCTGCGTCTTGCCTCTCCCCGTCGAGCCTTATGGGACGCTGCAGCGTCGGCTTTCTAATTGCCTCTAATGAAACGCCAGCGAGGGAGGTGATCTACTCCTATTTAGATCTCAGTCTTTAAAGAGAGACGGAGAGACAGATGGAAATGAATGGATGGAGAGAAAAGAGATGGAGGGAGTTAAAGTGAGTACACCCTGATGTTGAGACAAGGGGGGAACGGAGAGTTCAGAAAAAAGTATAAAAAAAAGAAACGCAAGAAGAATGGTCATGGGAAAATGAGAGGTATCAAGGGGAAAAGAGGCCTTTTTAGATACATTTACATAACGAATCCATGCTAATTAAGGTTTTACCCCCTTTCAGGCTAGTGTTGTGAAACTTAACACCGTGATATGATTGCTGCAGGGCTGCCTGGCTGTTGTGCCTGTGCATGTTAGTTTTGGAAGTGAGCAACTGTTGTAATAGAGATATTTGTACAGCAGATGGTGCTGTGCATGGCCCTGCCACTCCACAACATTGTACACCACAGAGCAGACAAGTTTCTGTTTCATGAGGTCTGTTTCCAAAATGTTTCTTGAAAAAAAGTATTAAGAAAGCGTGCAGTAATAACAATACATTTTATAAATACTATAAAATTTGTACGATGCGAATGTCAAGATAAGCTCTAAAAAAAAGATGATAAAGCATGTTAGTTAAATCTTGAAAATGCTTTAAAATAGAAGATTTAGTGAGACCTTAACAATTTGAAAGAATATAATCAAAGTGGTTTCAAAGGGTCAATGGCAATATTTCACCTTTTAGTGTCTATTGTTGTAGGTTTTGTTAATTTTATTTATGAGCAGTTGAAATAAAGACTGATTTTCCCTTCTTAGACTTTTTAGAGGCCTAAAAGGTTGAGAAAATGTTTATGTCTAAAATAAGATTAAGATTTAAAATAAATAAATAAATAAAAACAATTATAAACTTAATTTAAATAAACCTTATTTAGATAAACCTTTGAAACCACTTTGATTGTTCAGAATTTCATTTTTCCTTCTGTGGTATTCATTTCGTGACCTCCAGGTAGGAGATTCACTCATTTTGAAGAACTTGAACTCTTGATCTCAATCTAATTCAACTTGGAAATGTTGAAATGCCTCAAACAATTGCCACAGAAGTGGAATCCAAAACTGAGAACCCAGAGGAAAAATCATCTCTGACTTCACTGCAATAATCCAAGTGCAATTATTGCAGCAGCCGCAACAACAACAACAACAGGGTCACAGAACAGATAATATGCACTGGAAGTTCAAAGGCAACGATTTAGATGAAACTGCGTGTGTGCTGGTAAACAGCACCCGGATTATCCGGAGGAGGAAAATGGAAGGAGAGGCGAAACGAGACGTAGATGGAGAGTGGTTCCTCGGAGAGATCCTCTCTCCTCAGCTCAGGTCCAGATAAGAGAATTATGGCACGACAAGGAGAGTTGACAGAGCTCGCTAAGTCTGTTTATTAGCAAGTGCACTTCATTAGAAACCAAGATCAGGTCGATAACCGCCCCTCCCCCTCCTCCTGTTAGTGAGTAAATAAGCATCAGTCCTCCTTTATGGCTCTACTTTTTGTTTTTGGAAACCTCTGTGCAACCTGGATGAGATTCATAATCGCTCTTTAAATGGCGACAAAGTGTCAAGAGCAGCAGGAGAAAAGGCTAAAGGGAACAAAAAAAGCACCACCAAGGGGCTTTTCTTTTTTTTTTTGAAAGATTGATAAATATGGTGGAATCTCAATTAGGCGTCGGGCACGAACGCAGATATTAAAAATTTGGTCAAGAATCTAATTAGCTGGAGGTAATTAAACAGTCTCACACAGGGTCATTAATCTTTCCCGTGGACCTTTGATGTTTTGCATACTGTCTTGCAAGTCATTAATAAAATTCATAACGCTTTTCTTTGTGGTGTTTTATCATGGCCATTTCTCCCCCCCTCCTTTTTTTTCTTCTTCTTAACCCCCCTTCCCTGCATCCTCCCCCCTCCATCTTCCACTCTTCCCTGTAAGAGAGCCCAGTGCAAGTGTCAACACATCACAAGGGCCTCTCCTCTTGAGTTAATTTACTTTTTGTGCATATTACATTTTAAAGTTGCACGCACTGCGACCCCTCCCACCCCAGCATGCTTCAAACCCCCCCTTCACCACCACCACCACTTTTTCTCCCCCCCTCCTTCTTTTTTTTTTTTTTTTGAGAGCACAATTACAGCGGCAGATCAAATTAAATTCTTCTGCAAGCACAGCTCATTTGGAGTGTAAAACATTCCTCGGCAGTGTGCAGCCGAGTGTGCGGCGTGTCAGCGCCTCGCAAGAAGGGAAGAGAAGAAAACAGAATTGTGTGGCCATTGTGTCCCCCGTAATTAAATCCCCACAATCAGTCCATCTTAAATCAGTCACGCCGTAAATATGAAAAGGGACCGGGATGAGCTTGAGTACTTACTTGGCCGTCAACACAGCAGGGTAATATATGTTATGTAAATGTGTCAGAGATTATAACGCTGCCGACTGACACGGCAACATCGCCGACGTAAAAATTATGCTTTAAAAAAACAAAAACAAACCTGCGTGTACGTGTTGTGTGTCTGAATAGGTACAGATATTTGTGTGTGTTTGTAAAAAAATGCTTTTGTATAGACAAACAATAATGGACAAACAAATGTGTGTATGAATGCGGTGTGAATCATTTTGAATAAATGTATGTGTGTGTGTGTGAGAAAGGGTGTGTGTGTGTGGCTGCTGGTGTGAAGTCAGCCGTGTGTGTACTTTGTATAAATGTCTGTGTATGAATCATTTGTGTGTACATACATGCAAATGTGTGGAGATACCCATGTATGTACACTGTGTGGAGCTGTGTGTGTGTGTGTGTGTGTGTGTGTGTGTGTAGGTGCACATATATGAGCAAATATATGGTACCGAGGTGTATGTTTGTATGTGTGTGCACGATTCCTATAGCTTCCTGTGTGTTTGCGAACATGTTTGGGACAAAAATAGTCTGAGTGTGTGTGTGTGTGCGTGTTGGAGCGTATACAGGCATGTTGAGTGTGAGTGAGTGACATTAATGCACAGCTATCATGGTGAGCGTGTAAGTGTTGCTGAACCCCAGGAGGACACGTTTCAAACACTGACAGCTGAGAGTCGCTCTGAACAAAACAAAATGCGTTACTTAGGCTGCTGAGTAAAACAAACCGAAATACCAGTTTTTAGTTTTTTTACCCTACTCAAATGTGTTTATTAGGGAAGTAGAAGGGATAACATCAGTGTCTATATAACTTAATTCCATTTTTGTAGAAATCACAGTCACATTTTTGCAATGACAGTAAACATCTCCATGTTTGCATGTTTATGAAGGCAAACTTGTATCTTTTGCATATTCGTCTTAAACATTAAAGATGAGTAAAACCGTAACATTACAAGCTGTTAATCCCGTTTTACTTTTCCTCCTTTTGTCTTACTGACATCTTTGTTATTACCATAAATTCTCAAATCAGGACTCAGGTTTGCAAAATGACAAAAGTAAAGACTGTTCCGTCATGTCATATTCACCAATTTGCTCTTTTACAGTCCATAGAGTACAACCCTTTAAAATTTACCATCCTCAGGTGTTAATGGTATGAGGGATTATATTATGTTATATATTTTGTTTAGTTGTCTATTAATATAATATCCCAAACGTTTCAAACACATTTCAAACCCGTATAAATGGGTAGTTTTATTCAAGGTAACATTCTGTTTTGTCTGGTTGGCTTGTCAATGGCATCATATCTCTTTGTGTATGCATCAGCTTTGTGATTATCTGACAGAAGCTGTAATAAATCAACTTTTATCCAGTTTTAAGCCACATTTTTATGCTAAACTTTTTAGATCTTGGTGGTTTGTAACCTTATGTTTTAACAGGTAAAAGGATTTTAGTCATCATACAACTGGATCTTATGTTATCAAGGAACAAGCTGAGTAAACATTAGCAGCAGCTTCTCCAGCATATCTTGTGCCCGCCAAACACCAGAAGAGAAACACAGATTTTTAAGTTGAAACTGCTTTATTCAGTGTTTCTAAAGGTTTGAATCAGTAGTTCTGTTTGTTTTGGAGCAGAGGAGACCTCTTTGAGTAATTTAGCTCCTGAATGATGGACACTGAAGGACTCCTCCTGTGAGGAGCTGACTGCAAAGACAGCAATGGTGGTTGTGACAGTGCAAATGCCATCAGCAGCACCATGTGTTTATTACATAGTTGAGCGGCACTCCTGCAGTAGACAGACACGTGTTGCTCCTCAAATCAAAAGCAATATTCTGGTTACATGTGGCCTCTGTTTCAGGTAGACGTGTTCGTAATAAACGGCCAGCATTATGGGAGCCATAATATCTGTGTGGCTGCGAGTTCTTGACTGTCTTTTCAGTCTTTTCAACCACCCTCAACTAAAACCCACAGACCTTATCTGTTTCATGGTGAACACAACGACTCCCATGATCCCATGCTGCTTCACAATGTCACCAAACTCCATCTTTAGTTATTGTTTTGATTAAAAGACCCCTAGCAGCAAAAAGTTACATATTTTGTGTTTAAGCTACCGCAAACAAAACTCAACAAATGCTGTGGACCTTTTCACATTAAAAGCCTTCCAGAAAAGGACGAGACTTTGCTTTCTGGTTTGATCCTTTAAGGTGAATCTGTGTGCAGGAATATTCAAATTTCATTGACAGTGGCTAGGAAGAACTGAATTATTTATCATAATGAAATGGGAATCTGAATTATCCTCAATTTATTTAAGATAACGGAAATGAAGATGTCTGTCTGTATCTAGTTTATTAGACTCACCTTTTTTTAAAATAATGCAGTATAAAACAGCCACCCTTCAATAAAGCCTACCTCATTGAAATGTAAAGTTTATGTTGAAACTGTTTAAGGGAGGTGTTCATTGAGATCGATGGTGTTTTTGTAGGATGTAGTTATACTATATAGAGAGGTGTTATTAAGGATTTGATTTATTTAAAAAACGGAAAGAAACTAACCATTAGTTTGTTAAAAGTTTGGATCTTTATGGTGATCTTCTGTTCACATGCTCCAAACTAATAGTGGATGTTCACTAGAACAGGCTTTGACAAGATTTGGCCCCAATTAAGCCTCTGTGCACAAATTTAGCAGATGGAGGGGGGCAAAACTTTCATATTATACTTTGGCTCAGAGGTTTCTCTCTCATTGCCCCAGTCAAGAGAAATTTGGATGAGATGGCAAACTGTGTGCCTAATTAGCTGAGAAGCCCTTCGAAAATATCTCCTTGTCCATCCCTCACATGCAAACACAGGAGAGAATCCACACAATATTTATTATGAGTTATTAAAATGTGAGCAGGAAAGTCACGGAGAACAAACTTAAAATCAGTTTATGCATGTTTCATCTTTAAAAAATACACCATGGCTCCATGGCTTTGAGCTATTAGCCTTTTTGTCTATTAGAATATTAAATATAGTTTCATTTGTTTGCAAACGTGATTTCTAAAGCGTTCTTGTGCTTCAGAAGCTATAGGAAAAAAAAAATCTTAGTAATATTTAACATGATGGATGATTGTTGTTAACAAATAATATTTGGTGAAAAACAACATTCTTTAGCTAAATAAATCTTTAGAGATTTTGCCTGAGCAACATTTGACGAGGTAGACACAAATTATGTCAAATGGGCACATTAAGGTAAACAGTGCAGATACATAATAGTCTCATAAACCCGAGAAATCATATGATGAAACTGCATGGTTAGTGAGGTCTAAACTGTAACATAATGTGACCAAAATATCAACCTTTAAAGGCAACAACACAAACAACAACAAAACCCCTCTGTGTTTAATATCAGGGTGCAGGTGGTACAACACAGAAGGAACTTATTGTTGCTTCTTTGCTTTGAAGGAAAATAAGTAATGCCACTTCCTGTGTGTTTCTGTGCTGGATATTTTTAGTCCAGACAGAGGGAAAAAATTCCCCTACATGCAGGCGAAGACACACACTCACACACACACACACACACACACACACACACACTCACACACACACATGGATGTAATGCATCACATCAATGGTGCCTTAATGGTATTATATTACCTTTTACTGTTAAAAGGAAATGTCCGTATCCGTTGTTAATCTTAAAATCAAGCATTCAAAGTGTCAACAAAATCTGAACTGAATGTTGGGGTATGAAGACAACACAAACAGTGATGCATTGAACAGTCTTTGTTGTCATCAAACTAATAACTCACTAATAAGAAGTGGAAAAATAAACTTTTTAGTGATGTTCTATAATCTTTCCAGCTTGGGCCTACAGCCATCTGCACAGTCATTCATTTAAACACACAAACACACACATTCCTTCACTCAGTGCAGTTATACTGACAGATACAGTACATGCACAAACATTCACTCACACAGAAAACCCTGCCCTAGCCAAAGAAATGACAGTAAAATATTTAACCCTGCGATACTAAGAGTACACAGTGATGCCAGGCATGCCAGTTCCTCCTCCTCCCAGTTCTCAGTCGCAGAGGTCATACGAGGAGCAGCTGGGCATGGGAGAAGCACTCCAGTCTGCAACCATTATATCATTTCCTGTTCTGTTTCCTGTCGACCTCAGCTGCCAAAAGAGAGAGGGAAAAAAATCCCCTTAATGGGCAATTTCCACAGGGCAAAGGGGGTAAACCAAGAGGGAGCGTTTAAAACTTCTTTATACGTAGGAAACGAAATGTTGGTGATGGGAAAAGGGCAGCGATGGGAGTCAGTGGGCATCCACTAAAAAGGTAATTCAGTATTTCTGCTCTGCAGGTAAACACGAGCAGTTTCAGTGTAGCGAGATAATCCGTAAAGAGTTGCCTTTCATCCTCACTCTCTTATACCTTTTCAACCAGCTGGTATTTATGTGGAAAACACCGTCCCTGCCCCCCAACCCACCCGAGGCCCTTTCTGTGTCATCCTCCCTGCCTACTGGAGATGGGAAAATGAAGTGGTGTACTGCTAAATATAAACTGGCAAACAGAGGGGCGGCAGCAGCGGCGGCTGTCCTCAAAGGCACATTTCATATAGTATCGGGGGGTTGAAGGAGGTATTCTCTTACCTGATAAAACGCCGATTGTTTCCCCCGTGAGCGCAGGCAGATAAAATTATTGAGTGGGAGCACAATGGCGGAGGTGCTTATGTTAATCCTGACACTTCTTTTAAAAAAAGAAGCGGCAAATAAGATAAGCTCCTGCCTCAAGGTAAAGAGCAAGGAGCGGGGAGGGGAGGCCCCTGCCACCACTGCCATCGCCATATGAACGATTCCTCCTTCGCTGAATCCCTGTCCAAGTTTGTGTCAGAGCATTTATTTGCATAATTCACACCTACTCCCTAACCCCCACCCCAAACAAACAATATCCTCCCCTGCAGGAACAGGGAACATGCAGTTTTGAAAATATTTCTCAGAGGAAGGAATAACCTCATTGGTTGAAGTAAACCTAAGTGGGTGGAGCTTAAGAAGCATCTGACATAACAGACTGAAGACTTGAGATCAAGCTGCAACTTCTGAAACTGCAGTTTCTTAAATGGCCACTAGAGGCTGGCTCCAATAGTGAGTCAATTTCCATTTTCAAATAACTCACCTGTTTAATTTATATAAAGGCTCAATGTTTTTCATAACTCAAGGAATGGTGACTTTGATTGACAGGTGGATGACGTGTGCTTCATTTGCTCTGTCTCAGCTCACCTACACTTTACCTCTTTGCCCATTTGTGGATTAGTCGGGTGTGAGGGGGGGAGTAAGGCACTGCCAAGATGACAACAGCTTCACAAAGACTCTTTGGAAATCTGTGGATGATGTAACGGAGAATGCGTCCATGTTTTATATAGTTTATATATATACCAAAAAATGATACATCTTTTGGTATAAATTCTGCTTCCATTGCTCTTACATCACTGAAACCTGAGAATATGTATAGAAACCTGAGAATATGTATAGAAACCTGAGAATATATAATCAAAACTGAGAATATATATCAACATTTCTCACTATCTATTAGTACATATTTGCATCAACTTGTATTCACATTGAGTGGAAGGTCCCTAGATTATAAATTTCTTATGTTTGCACCAATTATTGAAGTCATTTAGTACACCTTCTCTCAAAATTTGGCCTGAAATATTGGGCTTTAATGGGTCAAAAGAAGCACAGCTTTTCATCTGATAAGCAGATGTTAGAGAAAATTGATAAAAATAGCTCCTTTTTTGTTTCCTTTATTAAAGTGAAGTGAACCAGCAATGTTTCTAAATCTGTCTCTGCCTGAAATGCTAACAGACTTGAAAGGCTTTGACATTTGTATAATCTTCTCCTCACCTTGTTTGTGAGCTTTTTGAAAAGGTTATGTAACGGTTTGGGGGATAATTTGTTTTGTGCTTTGAGACTCCTGACGCCCGTGCTTTGTTTCCTCCTTTGCTGTCATGTTTTAGGAAACCCAGGAGAGCCGCTCTCCGGGGATCAACGGTAACTAACTGCGGAAGTGGAAGCAGCCCGGCAGGTATTTCACCACACAAAGAGTGTTTGTTTTGTTTCACATGGACTATTTTTGTCTGTCTATCTTTGTTTCTTTCTTCTTTTATTTTTTTTATCGCAGCTTTTTTTCTCTCTTAGTATTCCTGTTTGTTTCTTTGTGTCATGATTTCCCTTTATTCTCTTTCCTTACTGTTTTTTTTTCTGTCTTTCTTGCCCTTCTCTCTTCCTCATGTTTTAATAAGATGGGTTGGAGGGGGATTTTATTATTATTTTGTTTTTAGCTCCGCCACCGGTCTTGTAACTAGCATAATTAAACGTGCTTGTTAACAATGGCAGCTAATGAGCAATACAACAGTATTAACAATAGCAGCTGATTAGACAAAGACAGGCTGATAAAGCCTAGCGGAGGGCTCACAGTCGGGGTTTCTCTACCTGAAGACACCTGTCCTCTGACGTCTTTCACATAGAGAAGAAATTACTTGGAGCGTTATTATAATTGTAGCAAAGTCATCACATCCTTTGTCTCTGACAACAAGGTGTTTTTTTGTACTTGGCAGCTTTGTGGCAGTTAATCATGATTTTATACAAACGATTCATATTTTTCTGTGATTTTTTTAGCAGCCACAACTCTGCTGTATGCAATGATGCAGTAAAACAAGTATTTTCTATTCAGACTCTGAGAATGAATAATGTTTGTGTCACAAATCAAGACGCAAGTAACTGAAACACATGTCAGAATCAATCCACAAGTATTTTTTTTTCTCCATGTGTCACATACAGTCTGGGGTTATCTCACTCAAACTTCCCCATCTCATTTTTACATCTTTATTCATCCATCTCTTTTCTCTTTCACATTCACATTGCTTCAGTGTTTACACCTGGGAGCTGCCCAGTACGACCACAGCTCTCTGCCGCTGGCCGCTGGGAGCTCAACTGGAGCAATTTGGAAGCATTCAAGCATTTAGCAAAAGGCCTGCAATGTTTTGATATAATTGACATGGACTACATATTGTCCTGGAAGAAGGACATGCAGGCCTGTAAAGGCAAACAGTAGTACCTACATGAACAGCACCGTAGCAATATGGCAATATGTAATGGGATTATGTGTAGTTTGGCAGCATTTGTGGATTATAAATGATATGACATGTAAACACACAACTGCCGGCCTGAAATCCTGTTGTGGACATGCATTACAGTTGTTTTTAGCAAGCCAGGTTTTAGTTATTTAGATTTTTACATGAAGTGAAGATCAGATATCAGTCTCTCTGACAATTCTATTAAAGGAAATTATATAATTGTGAGATTTGAACAAAAACGTTCTCAAAAACGTTATTAAATATAATAGGCCAATCTTTTTCTGAAAAAAATATATTTATATGAGAAAAGAATAACGAACATTACAAAAGAACTAAATATGACAAACCCTAGTAAGGGCAGCATTTATATGTAAAGAAAGAAATGCAAATTTGAACTGTATCGATATATGCGATATGGTCTAATTCCATATCACATTTAAAAATATATCGATATATCTTTTATATCAATATATCGCCCAGCCCTTAGCAGTGATGTGATGGTGTTTTTGTATCAGTACTCTGCACCTGCCCACTCTTTTCAGAGGTCCCCAGGGCATACAATGACTGTATATTTTTAGTTTCATCAAATGTACTTGAATGTATTAATGTGTAGGGTATTACTATATACATTATTGTATCATATTTCGTGTCTATTGGATCAGATCTCTAAAGGTCCATGTGGAGACGCATTCTAATGTCACATGTAAACTGACATACTAAGAGCTGTCCACTTGTGACCGGATCACCAAGGATAAATGTTAATGCTAGGTCTGAGCATGCTCTTCTGTAGACTGAAATTGTGTTTTCAGCCTTTTTGTTGTAAATCTAGCTACAATTTTTTTTATTATTATTAAAGGGTTTATCCTCATACATTTGACAATGTTTGAGAACCCTTTGGCTCACTTATCTTGATTTGATGTAAAAACATTCATGACATGTTGTCTAGACTCACCAAGTGGCCAAACTTCCATAAAGTCGGTGTTGTCCTTTCACTTCGCAAAGTACAGTATCCAAACAAACTGCAGTTTGACTATGGTTTAACTCGTTTTTGGTGGTATTATCATGGAGGAAATTAATGTGGATTTGAACCCAGGAGCTGTTGTGTAGCAAAGCGAGAAAACCACTTAGATTCCATTATGTAGCAGTTTGTTCATAGTGTGTATGTTACACTTACAAAGAAGTACCATAGAGGTTATTTACACCATTTCCCCCCCTCTCTGATATGGAGAGTAGAGACCTTTTGAGTGATACAATAGTGCATTTACATGGAGGAACAGCAACCTGACACACCGTAAAGTACTTCTGAAAAGCCCTCAAAATACGCCGAGAGTCGGCGGGAAATGAAGGAGGCTACAGATAAGAGTCGACTTGTAAAACATAATTATATTTCCGTCGCCGGGGTGCGCAGCTGTTGAAAGGAATGCATTTAACCTGTGATTCATGCATGGCAAGAAGTTGTTGAGAGAAAAAAAGAACACCAGTTAAATTGTGGAGGTAAGAAGCCTTGAATAAAGTGTAGCTAAGGTCATACCATCTTATGAGAATAATTTGATTCGGTGCTCGTCTCCTCTCCTGCAGGCATTTTCTACAGGGAAAAGGATTATATCTTGGTACTTTTTCTGCTCCCAAAGGATGAGGAAAGGTCTAGTGGCATTAAAATCCTGCGAGCAGGTTTGGGCCTGAATAACTCCACACAGTAAAAGGAAAAGGTTGAACTGTCGACTTTGTTTCGTGCCACAACTCAAAAAGCCATTTCCTGCCTTTTTTTCCTACTATACACTTGATTGAAACTGGATTCATTCATTCATAATTACTCCTCCCAGAGAGGTCAGTTTCCTGTTGGCTCTTGTTTAAATTAATTTACAAAGGGTTCATTTGTCATGGGAGGAAAGTACAGATGAGTATCAACACTTTTGTATATCAAGGAATATTTAGGTTTTTTTTTTTAAACAAGGACATCACGTTTGATCAGATAAATAACCAAGCTTGTCATGCAGATTTGAGTTTTATCTTGCCCTTACTGTACGTATTGCTTACCTCCTCAGTTTCCGTCTATTTTAGTGCAACAGTAAACACAAGTGTTGTTTGGCTTGCAGTGAAGGGAGAGGTTTCCCAGGCACTGGCTGATATTCTGCCGCTGAGTGAGAAATCACATCCGGTTCCTTTTGTGCTGGCAGGATATCAAAGCAGATGGACATTAATACACATTCCTGACTCTTCCTTTTATTCCCAGGAGCGATCGTTTCCTTACCTACACTGCATCTGTCAGTCATTATCATTGTCTAGTACCTCTGAACTCCATATATCTGTTTTTTTTTAATGGAGGATAAAGCATTCACTTTTTTACACGGACAATGCATCAGTCTTCAGTCATGTAATTACACGTTAACATGTTAAGATTTTTTCCTCTCCAGTTCATGGTTTATTGGTCTTGTCTATAAAAACTGTACTGTCTTTTGTCTGATGTCTTGATGATGGTTAATGTAATAAAGTGCGTAATCTATTGCTAAAGGAGAGTTTTCCAGCTGAGCCGCGTGAGTCTGTCTCATCAGGCTATTCAAAGATCTTTCAACAGATGAGAAAAATTTGAAATTCTAGACACTAACGAAGTCACTGTAATGCTGTGTATGTGTATAATATACTAATGTTTATGTTAAATATCTTTGGAGCGCTGCATGTGAGAGACAAACTGTTTTTTTATGTGATCGCATCCTGTTCAGAAGCTTTGTAATCCAGCTTTAAGCCACTGTGTCTTTTTTGGAGGCTAATCATTTTTACTCAGTGATAAATCTGACATTGAATGTGTTCTGTGATTCATTTTTCCACACCTGCAGCCACACAGTACAATGGTGGTAACTCTTTGTTTCTTTCACACTGTTTACAAATAAATGACTGGACACATTTTTTAAGTCATGTAACATACATTTTATTTGAGTTATCTATTTGGGTGCACACATTTAGTTAACTTTCAATATCAACATTTCTGTAATTTCATTAAGTTATATTGTCATTGCATAAATTCAGTTTTCTTTGGGTTACCAGTTTCTGGGGGTTGCTGTTGTATTTTCCTTATTATAGTTATTATTTTTATTTCTGAGTTTGATTAGGTTGCATTAGACTGGCATGTGTTATTGTAGTTTATTTACAGCACTTTGTTTGTCAGTTGTCTATTGTTTGACCTACCTTGTGTGTGAACAGCCTGATCAGCCACTATATATAAGCCCCCATTGTGTGTTGAGACCAGTCTTGGTGTTAATTTTCCGTTAAAGCCCTGTTTTAGGTTGGTTCAGTTTTGTTGATTTTGGGCCCAGACTATTTATTTGATGATTTTGTAACTACTTTAGATTTTTTGAAAATTAAAAGGAATATTTTTTTTGCAAGAAGCCATGTGTCTTTCCCTAACTTTCTGCTCTGTCCCTCAGTATTACCTTTTTTAATCATAATAACAATTTATAAGACCAAATTCTTATTATTGGTTAACAATGAAGCGTTAATTTTTAAGATTTTAAGAAGCCTGTTTGTTATTCTTTCTGTCGTGGTTAAATAAAGTAAATTAGAATTTTACTCGGAAAGGCCATGGATAAATTGAACACTGGTTCTTCCTGGGCCAACGTTACAACCTTCCACAATGTGTCTTGATAATCGGCCAGCAGTTTTTCATAATCTTTCTGACAAAAAGACAAACAAACTAAAGAAAGAAACAAAGTATTTGCAAGTTATTTAGTTAGTTTTTTACAGATTTATTGTATTTTTTGTTCTTTTTGGGGGAGTAAATAGCAGAAAGCAAAAGGAAATATATGTAGAAGGAGGCCTTGATAAAAAATAAATAAATCATAATTTCCAAATAAGGATTAATTTTTACAGGCAGGTTATTTTCAGGTAATTCATCACAGCTGGACTTGCTTTTGAGTCTCCCCTCTCCAACAAATGTCTGAGCCCTTCCAATCAGGCAGATTTACAGTACTTGAACTGATACTCCATCTGGATCGCCTCCACTAAGCAGGTTGGCATCATTTGAATCAGGGGAGCTGCGACTGTCTGCCAATCTTCATACGTAAGGAGAACTTGTTATTCAAATTTATGCAAGACTTATTTTATTACCTAAAATACATGTGCATGACTAGTGAAGCACATTGTTCCAACTGTGAGAGAAATATCTGAGTGAAGAAGTGAAATTTTTGGGGGGCCTTTGAAGTACATTTTAGGTCTGTCAGTCTATCCTGAAGAGATATTATTGGCACTGTCTGGTACAATATCTGTGAGCTAGATGTGAAAGATCAGAGCGATATCTAGCCTTGCGGGATTTTCCAACCCTGTTGGGACTTCAAATCGAGGTTAACCTCTATAGCTGTCACCTTCATCTGTCCCCCCTCTCCTCCTCCTCCTCCTCCTCTTCCCAGTGCTCTGAACTCTTCCTGCCAGAGAGTTTCTGCTTAAACCGCAGAGTGCCACCCAAGTTGGCCAAAGTGTACTCGCAGTCGGATCAAAGTCGTTTATTCTTTGGCTCGGCGGCGTGCGAAAGGTGATAACATTGCTTTGCGGGTCCTCCGGCGCTTTGCTTTGCGGTCTGGGCAGCGCTGTTTGCCCCACACCAGCTTCCCCATCTGGAGGCAGAGGAGGCATCCTACGCCTGAGCGCTGCATTTCTTTTCTGCAAATTGTAATTAAAAGGGAATAATCATTTCTCAGCGGTCGCAGTCCAAACAAACAGACTGACAGCTCTCTTCTTTTTTTTTTTTTTCCATTCGGTGAAGGCCCACAGTTGATATCTCCCTGGTGGCTTTTTTTTTCAGTGGCTTTCTGAAGCTGCCACTTCTTGGTTTTATTATCTTTGTCTCCAGCCCTGGCCCTTCGTGCCTGTGCTGGCACTGTTAGCACTGGCCTTGCCCCTGCCATCCCTCTGTTCCACGCTCAACTTTTTTTCGCCACATGAAAGTGGCTGCCCGCTGAGAGACCCGACCACGTGGCCTGGACCGTACCTTTCGCTCCCAAACTTTCCTGACCTAATTAGCGCCAAATTAAATCGGACAGGATGCATTCATTATTAATTTCCCGGGTTGGGGGTGTTAAAATAGACATTGGACATAGAGAGACAGCGAGTGTGTCAGAGCTGTGAGGTTGAATTAGAGGCTCTCTGGCGTAGACTCTGCCTCCCTGTCTTGGACTTCATTTGAATGCAGTGCACATTCTTAGCAAAGCAACACTGAAACACAATGCAAGTTAATCAACGCACTTTGCATGCAACTGTGTTCCCTTTCTCTGTCTCTTTCTCTCTGTAGCTTTGGATGTGCAGCCTGCCAAAAAAAAACCTCCCTCTCATCTCCATGTGAAACTGCATGTTCTGTTTTATGTCTGTCCTCTCCTGCTGCTGTTAACCTAAAACCTTCTTTTCTTCATGACGCCTTTCAACAGCAAGGCCACCTTTCAGCAGCAGAGCCGACTTTAAGAAATTGACAATACATAAGTCCAAATTGCTTAACATTCATTTTGGACTGTCAAAGTAAAGAAATAAACACCAACAATACATATGTTCATAGTTGTTTTTCCCCCCAAATTTCTAACGTTTATTTTGGAATGCTTGATGCCACAAATATAATAGTCAGATATGAAATATCGACAATACATTCTCAAGGACTTTTAAATGGAAAAATGTGGATTGTGCAACTTGTGATGTCTGTAAAGTGTGTGAATCAATTACTTCAAAGCAGCTTGTTTCTGCTGCCTGGAAGTGGCCGAAAAACAGTTATGCACACTTGCACACTTATCACGTGAGATTTTGATATTGAAAAGACGTGATGACCTGTGGCAGCATTTAAAACATTTAGAAATACCGTTGAGACGCGACAATTGATCCATAATTATATTGCTGTTGTCGACACCCCCAACCAGCTCTTCTCTTCTTCGTTTTCCATGCAGTTGTTAAAAGTTAAGAAAATACAGCCATATGAAGGAAAGAAACATGTTAACAAAACTGTAACCATGGTTAAGTGATGCTGGTTTTTTAAGAATTCTGCAAAAAAGTATCCGGGAATAAAAATGTGGAAAAAATATCTTATTGTGATTATTTCGACTGATATTGGCAACATGATATGATTAACAATATCGGAGGAATGATCATTTTTAGACCATTGTTCCAATGCTTTTTGAAAAATACAGTGTTTCTAAATGATCGTGTGTGATTTTTGTGTTTTCTGTTTGCAAGTATCTTAATGAAAAACATTTTTGTTCAGTCTCTAGAATATGATTTGTAGGTTCAGACATCTCTGCAGCACCACAATGAGAAGGTATTTTGACACATAATTTGCCTTTCGATTAGGATACTGCACCAGTACATACTGCTATTTTGATAAAATTTCAATTATTATTTTAGTAGGTGATGTCCTAAAGTATTCTCCATGAGTGTAAAATACCATCAGTAAAGCCACACTGGGGGACTGAATGGTATTTAGGATAATATGCACCTCTGCAGAGATCAGTTTTAGGTGAAACTGCAGATCAAGCAGGCTCACTATCACTTTCCTCCTGGTCTCAGTGAGAACAGAGTAGCAGTGAGGCCTTTGAGTCCCGATCTGGTTTTTTGACTGTGCTGCAGACTCTGGCGAGCTGCAGGTCCTCGGTCTGAAGATCAGTGGCGAGCTTGTGAAACGCCGCCAGCGGCTACCTCCTGTGGTGGACGAGAAGAGAGCTGTTGACCTCCCAAGTGGTGTCTCTCTGTGATCCTGGGTGGTGGGAGGCGCTGGAGGTTATCTTTTGGTGTGAAAGGTAGAAACGGTGAAGGCAACAAAACAGATTATATAAGAAAAAGAAAAAGGTGTTTATGCATCAAGAAAGACTTGGCTAATTAAGGAATTAAACATTTTAAAATCTCTGGTCAGAGTTAGGTATCTGCATGTTATGGTGTGTATGTGTTTTGAAGAATTTTGAGGAATAAAAATACAAACCAGACGTCAAGCAGAGGAGGAGAGCGAAGGTCAGGCGAGCTTTGGCAGACTGTAGGCTTAACTAATTAAAAGCTTTTGAGTTTGGACTGAAATACAAATGTAAATGGCTGCACACTGGGGTACATTTACACTTGGAGATGTGCATAATTGACTGGACTTGACTTTGTGGTGCTAGTGCACCCTATGACTTTAATAATAAACAAAACAACAATTTTCTGTTGCGTTAATCAGCAAACTAAAATCCTTGTTTTTATCTAGACTTCATTTTATAAGCTGAGTGCTGCAATATCAATCACTCGAACATGAGTTTGAGTTAAATTTTTTGTAAACCTTTAAAAATTTGGCATGTTTTTCATATGCCATTTGGTTGCTGTACAGCATTGTAATAGTCGTTGCCCCACAGTCTATTCTCTTAAACACTATTGCTGAAATAGAAATATTGAAAAACTAACCATAACTAAAATCTTCTAAAGAGCTGCTGATTTCCAGTCTGTTGTGTCAGTTTTGAGGCTGGAGGATTTCAGTTGTATTCTCTATTCAGGCATCCAGAGCTGCAGTAATACAGCGAGCTTGTGATACAACAGACTTCCAGATGGTTCCATCTGCAAATGATGCACTGAATTCTTGGAGTCCATTTATATAATGTTGTTTTGAGAGTACATTTGTCTGTTGTTGTTGCCTTTTCAGTGTGTTTCCAACCTGGACACATTGTGTTCAGATGTTAAAATCCCCCCCTTTCCTTGATATTATGAAGGTTGTAAGTTCAGTTTATGAAAGTAGTGGACATAATGTGTGACGCAAATGGGGAATGACTCATTTTTATGTATTTGTACGTGTCTGTGTTAAGGGAGGGCATTTAACAACATTATTTTTTTTCCTCATAATGCATTTCATCTTTCCTCGTTTTCTCTGTGCTAGTGACCCATATTAGCCCAAAAAGGAGTGATCCCAGTACAAAGACAAAAATCTGGCTTTGCCACTGATATCTTTTTTTTGCAAAGTGCAACACAGATTCTGACTTTTTAGAAGAAGGTTTATAACATTTCTAAATTCCTAAAATGTGTGTTGTCTTTGATTTGATTTCACAGATAACGAATAACTTATTTTACGGCCTCACTGAATCCCTGTGGTTCAGGCTTCTACTGTCTGAAATGCCCCGAGAGGTGGTGTGAAAAGCACCACAGCACAAAGCAAACCTGAGCGCTAACGTGTGTCAAACATCAATGCGCGTTTTTTGCCCGGCTGCAGCGGGAGTTATCTGGGAAAACTGGCGAACACATCAAAGCAGCAGAGGTGTCACACAGGCTGAGAGGTAAAAGATTTTCCAAGTCGTCAAAATCAGAGTTAGATTCAAACACGGTACACAGGCTGAGTGCAGAAAAACAGAGAGAAAGAGAGACATAGGGAGCGATATGTAAAAGAGAAGAGATCAACCGTACAGTCATGTCATAGCCCAAGGCAAGAGCTGCAGATGTAACAAAGACAGGGCCTGCGATTGTCAAGAGGCATGGATAATGATAGCTTTGCATGTAGGGTACAAGGCAAACATCAAGGCCATGCACATCGCAGTGCAGGACTTTAAAGGCTGTGGCGAGAAAGGGGCCATGGGAGCGAAAGATGGCCCCAATATGGCCCCCAGTGGCTCCCCCTCTGATGGCAGGGGCAGGTAACTGGGAACAAAGCAAATTGGACGGGAACAGTGAGGAGCCTGTGTCAGGGCTCCTCTCTCTCTCTTTATTTTGAGCGGTTTTGTGGTGAAAACTTTTCTTCTTCTTCTTCTTCTTCTTCTCTTTTGTTTGTTTGATCCTCCCTGTCCCCTAGCATGCAACACGCCAAGTCCTTCAGAGTGGACGAGCTGGAGCTGCTCTGCTACATGCACAGCAACACTGCAAAAGAGAACATACAGCACATGTAAAATATGTCCTTCTAGGGCTCCGTATAGTGAGAAATCTTTCTATAGTTTCAGGATCAACAACTTCTCCAAAGCCACCTCTGTGTTTAAGGTCCAATCACGTTAAGACACAGAAAGCACTCGCTCATGATGAGGTAAAGATTGCAGTTGGATAAAAAGAAAATGTGAATTTTTGGTATAAAGTGGTCTCTCTTTTTAAGTCACACAATTTGTTTACCCCTCTATCCATGCAGACCTCATCTCTAGGAGGTTTTGTAATGCTTGAAACAACATTATGCTACTCTTACTTTTACATTTGTTATTATAAACAAAAGTAATTAGTCCTTTTTTCTGGTAAATACAAACATAGGTCTTTTTATGTATTTGAATGAATCACAAGTGCTTTTTTTCTCAGAAAGAGAGGCCTTTTCAGTACTTATACCGTACCAAAACATGTTCAATGCCTACTTGGAAAAATCAGAGCATCTAAAACACCTTTTTATCAATCAACAAAATAAGCCAAACTTCTGAAATGCATCTGTTTTTAATAGTTCACATAACACAAGCACCGTTGCAAGAATTTTGTCTGAATACAATTTCCTTAATGACCATTATGATTAAAATCAAGAATATATTTTTCAAAACAAGACTAAATATCTGACAAAGATTTTACTACCATCTTTCAGTACTTTTTTTCCCAATAGTTGGTGCTAATTATACATTTTGGACGGTACTATTAAGATAATAAGTTCCAATATCCAACTCCAACTCCATATTAGTTTTGTTTAAAATTGCTGTGATCATTTAAATATTGAGTCATTTTATATTTTGGACCTGCTTAATGAATATTTTGAAAAAAAGAAGAAGAGATTTAAGTCTCCTAACAGCCATATTTGTCTGTTGGTTGCATTAACTCAATATATGACATAGGATTTAATATGACTGGATATATTCAAAATAAAACAGTTTTCCATGCACATTTGGCCCAGGAAATATGTTTGCTCTCTTCACAGTTGGTGCATTTCTCGCTATATCATAGACTTCAGGAGCAATTAATGAAATTATGATAGAGAGCTGGAGTTAGTTCAGGCAAGCGTGCAGCATTTCCCCTCTGAGTATTTATGTCTTGATTTTGTGTGTATTTTGGTAAAGAGTGCAACTTTTCACTTGGCGGGACTCCTCTTAATGACCGTTGGCTGCCAAATGTTTCTTCAGAAGCCATAAACATCATTTTTCCACAGCCTGTTCCTTGAATATGCACAACAAAAATAACCATCTAAACTTTATTCTGTGTCCAATCCAATTATGAATACTTTGAAAAGTTCATCAGTAATTGCCAGACACTGCGCTCTTCAGTCAGGGCTGCTGAAGGGCAAACAACAACACTTACAGGCAGAAAAATATGATTTTCTTGGGAGGTCTGGGGATGAGACAGTACTGTATATGACCCTCGACATGAAACAATGCAAAGACAGTTGTTACAGACAGTCTTTATAGAGATCTACAGATTCTTTCTGAGGCTTTATGTCGTTTTTGTAATCGGTGCACAGTTTTCATTTCCATCTATTATGAAATTAGACAGAAAAGTCTAATTATTAAAGGGTATAGATGCATTATTAAATGCAGTATGTGTAAAACACACAGGTTGGAAAGGTGTTCAAGTAACAAAAGCAACTTCCCACACCTGCTATAAATTTTTATCAGTGTGAATGGCACAGGCAACCTATAAGCTCCACATTGATTTCTAAACCCACACCATCCTGCTGGCAGGATTGAAAGGCAAAAAAAACAACCAAAAAAAAAAAACATTTGGAATAACTAAATCTGGTTAAAAACATTAAATTCTGCGTTTCTCAGAAACACTGTGAAGCCATAATTGACTCTGCTGAGATGAACAGTCATGTGACAAATATTCACTGAAAATCAGATAGAACTGCAGGCCGTTTACACAGAGCAGAGAGGAGAGGACAGGAGGTTGCAAGTAGAGAATGTAAAACCGCAAATAGTTCAATATGTCTAGCATGTAGAGAACCATATTATTTTCCAATATTCATGACACGTGTGGCACTTGGAAAAGTGTTGTATATATAAATTCAATTTATTACAATCCTTTAAAAAATTATCAGAGAAATGTATCTTGTGTTTTTACTTTTTTGAATGATGTATGTCAGTATAACCTTCTTATTCTGCAGAAAAGATATTTTTGAGTTGTTCCCACTTCCAGGCGTGGGGTTCAGAGGGTTAAGGTCAAAGAAAGAAGGCTGAAAGCATTTGGTTTAAGGCTTTGCAGTCACCTTTATATTCCTGCTGTTTCAACAACCTTTAAATGGTTATATCTACTTGGACCTGCTTCACATTGAAGTATAGATGTTTAAATGTTGTTGAAACAATAGTTAGGAGTTCCCTGGGTGTTGTAATATAGATAAAGCAGCCCAGTTTGTCCCAGTTTTTTTTCTAGAACTTTTTTTCATTGAACTGCAAATCAGCTGACGAGTGCCGACTGGATTGAAATGACTTCAGCTTTCTCTGAATGGAGTACCTGCTTAGTGCACCAATTTAGTAATGATTCATTTCTTCCTTTGGATAAGGAGCTAGGAGTTAGAAATAGGATGGGATAATCAATTTATGATGACTTGAAAGTCTTGCTGTGCTTGTGAGCTTCAGGATCAGCAGACCATTTACACAAAAATGAATATAGGGACAAGAGGCTGTTGCTGGGGGGGCTGAAAAATTCCCAGAGAGACCGCATCGGTCACACAAAGGCGTCTGAGCCCAATGCCACCATAACTCACTGAGCCTTTCCTCCCTCATCTGTAGAGGGATGAAGGCTCCAGCCAGCAGGAGGGGGTCCAGCATGACGCCCAGTAGGGGTCCCTGTTCACCCCGGGGCCTGTGGTTGATCAGGCTGCTGATGGTTGAAGCCCAAGCGATGACTGAGGCCTTGTCGGCGAGACGGGACCCTGACGAGACGTCTGGGTCGACAGGAATTGGCCTCACACATGTCTCGTTCAAAGGTTAAGCACACTATTATGGGCGTCTCGCTGAATTCAGAGCTGCAAGCCAGTGTGATGGCCTGTGGTGTTTTCTTCATGATTAGACCGGCCCGTCTGACTAGGCCCACTCATGAATCTTTGAGAGCTGAATGCCAACGAGGTTGTTAGTGGGGACCCAATCTCAGAGTGCAATATGTTGCAGTCACTCTATAGGTACCACATGACACAGTATCACCTCTAGTTAATAAAAAGCTGACTAAGAAAGAAATTAAATGATTTCTAATGAGTAAAACATGAGGTTGTTTTACTTCCATCATTGTTTAGTAGATGGACAACTTCTATATGGAGCAATGTGATTGGTTGCTGATGTTTATACATTTGATTTAGATTAACTAACTTCAAACTGAGCTTTCAAGACTCCAGGAACTCAGTTTGGTTTAGTTGCCTTAACACTAACGCATGTTTTTGCCACTGTAGACACAATTGTCTATAAAAATTTCCTGAGTAGAAATGCTGTCATTTTAAAAATATTGCTTATATTGCAAAAATGTTTTTGCAGAGATGGGACAACTTGGTGAATCGATGAAAGCAAAATGCGACAAAGTGCAATGGAAACAGATTTAGCGATTAAATGATGACGTATAAGAAGCTCATGCAGTGTTTTTCACAGAATTAGACCGTGTTTTCAGCCAGCACTCGGGTCTGGTCCCCAACTCCCCTCTGGATCAGCAACTTGTTGTTGGCCACCAGTCGGCTGCGACGCCTGCTGCTGGCATCTGTGCTCGCTAAATTCAGGCCACTGTCCTCTAAGTAAAGTCTCCAGTGGCAGAGAGAGAGAGTGGCAGAGGGTCCACAGGGTGTGCTGGTAGGCTAATTCTTGTCTTATTTCTCGTCAGATAAATGGAGAGAGAGTGAAAGCACACAAATATTCAAGTTTCCATCCAGTTTTATACATTGTTTTTCACCGTCGGAGGTTCAACTGGCTCTTCTGTAATCCTATGATGGCTGTCCAACTGGAGAACTGCCACCACCTATTGCTCATCTCATTAAACAAACGCAAATCACATTTTCTTTTCCTGAATTATGTTGACCTGGTTTTCTAGACAATTCTTAGACACAAAAAACAACCAAACTATAGGATGGATACTCTAAAATTAAAGACCTGGAGCTATCTGTTTCTATATATTTAGATTCCGCTCATGTTTCCCTCTTAAATATTATAAATAAAGATGCACAAATTTACGTGAAACTTTCCCACGACTCAAAATATATTCCTTAATCAAGACTAGTTGAGCCTCATGATCTTCCATTATTATCTGTACTGCATTCTTCAAACTGTGATGTTGACTCATCCTGGGTTTTTGGCCTCAATGTCCAGATCGGGCGCAGACGGCTTCAGTTATCTCAGCCCAGGGCCAAATTAAAATCGAAACACTTAATTACTCTGAGCATTTGCTTCAGGCTGTCTGGATACCCAAATGGTTTGCATCTCCGACACATTACGACTCAAGTCGGGCAGTCTTAATAAATGTAATTGGAGGCTTTTCAGATTGTATTTGGAGCCAGGTCTGGCATTTAACTTATGCCCAGCAGTTTAAACTGGCATTGTTTGTCCAAAATCTTTTTAGTTACGTTTTGACTCATGACAGATGAGCTTTCTCCGATTTACATATCCCATCGCGCCCAGTGTACAAATGCCTTATGTATTTATTTTTAAGCATGCAGCAATTTCAGACTCAGTGTGAAAAGGTCTTAACTCAGGTATTTAGCTGTCTGACACAATTGAACATGACTGTATTCACTAAATAGGTTGCTGTGCAAAAAAGAATCGATGTAAAGTGGCCTCTGTACTTTCACCTTCATTCTGTGTAATAGTGTGGTTGATTTTCAATGTGCAATGGAGGATAATCTTCTATTAGAGGTAAGACTCACCAGACAATGACATAAATAAAAAGTGCAAAAATGCATAATGCATCCCAAATGCAAAGGTGACTCAGCCCGAGGGTGGTTGAGTGAGCATTATTTTACTTTGGTAGGCCTGTCATGATAACCAAAATTTGTTGGACAAATATTGTCATTTTAAGACCATTTAATGCCACATACAATGATAATATAATGGCAGTATAATGCAAGTACACCTTTTCAAAGAGCAGTTTTTAATTGTGTGTTTGTGTGGAGGAATGACTTGAGCCCCGCCCTCAGAGAAACTCTGACACTGAGAACAGGCGAGAGAAGGCAATTCAGTAAATAAAGGGTCTTAGCATGGACTTTATCTGTTTATATGAAATAAACACTAATATTGAAGCCTTTTTATGGCAGAATGTTGACAGCATTCTTATGTAAACACATGCATGTAATAACAACGGGTAATGTGGTGCGATATATGGACATGACCTTGATAACTTTTCTTACCAGGTTAATCTGGTCGATAGTTGAAGTCTATTCTGGCATCATACCAAACCACCAGAGATAACTCATTTATTTTATTATTATTTTATTTTAATTTATGTTAAACCAGTGCTGTTTACATTATAAATGCACTTTCCAATACTCTAATATAAGCATTAAAGAATGTTACATTTAAAAGAGGGTCAAGTAGGATAGTTGGTCACAAATTGAATAAAAAACATCTATAACATTTTTTATCCTCTCTAAAAATCAGCTAATCTCTCACACTTTCAGCCCAACTAATATGATTCAGCCTTTAAATTAAAGTCACAAAGACTCTTTATAAGAAAAGTTTACTAATTCTTTGTCGGTCTGCTCTTCTCCACATCATTTGTATTATAGTCAGAAGAAGAATTTAATTTAAATGTATGGCTGAATAGTTGAAAACATTTAATACACCAAATAATTTAATGTTTTATAATTTGTTGCCTGAGTGCGACGGCCGCCTCAGGTCCTGCACTTTGAATGTCTCCAAAACAAACACCATCACGCTCATATAAGCTTCTCAGTTCATCTCTTTCTGAAAGGGCACAGAGACTCATTTTCTACAAGAGCCTCAATTTCTTTCTTTTCCAAACCAGTGCAAATATTTGGAAAGGTGATTGGTTACGGCTATGAAGTGCCGGCCTGGAGCCAGCGAGACCTTTTTTGATTTGAGACAAAATACTATATGATTATGAGCGGCATCAGAACAAGGAGAGTTGCGCGGTAGCTAAGCGAGAGTTTACTCATGTGGGACTCCTCCGCTGATGAAAGTGAGAAGCCTCTACACCCTGAATTTGTGACAGGACCCCTTGAAAGCAAGAACCCTTGTTTATCAATTTGCTTTTAACTTCACAAAGATGAGATGACGTGCGTTGCAGAGGAGCGGTTTGTTTTATCTCGCTTCAAAGCTCCCCCCAACACAGCCCACCACACTTTTTTTGTGCTTTTCTCCCTCTTCTTCCATTCCAAGTGTGAAGTAAAGGTTTGCGTAAACATATGCAGAGCATCGCCCCCCTTGAAGAGAGAACAAGTCGTTGGATTCATGTCTGAATGTCTGATTCTTTATCCTGTCTCTCGCCTTTCTTTTGAAAGAAACATCTCTCAAGGCTTGTGTACACACTGAATAAGCCTGTTTTGACAAAGCAAGGTGGAGAGCAACGTATTTAACAAGCTCCTCTCTCGTTCTCTGTCTCTTCTTCCTCTCTCTCTGCGGCTCTGTACTTTTTCAGAGGCCTCTCTTTCTTTGTCTTGACAGGGACAGCTCCCTGCCCATTTGATGTCGGCTTGACGGTCAAGGGTAATGGTGCGTCGTGGGACCGTTGTCATCCCTGTCAATAGGATGGCCGAGGGGGAGGGGAGGGGGAGGAGGCTGTGAATCTACCTTTTTTTGTAGCCGTGCAAGAAGTGCTGCATTGCCTTCTCCGGACTTCCGCGTTGGTCACTTTATTTTAACTTGATGCGTCCTTGCAATGGCATCATGCACAAACCTGATTTTCTGACAAGCCACCCTCAAATGACTTGTCTTCTTTTGATAATCCCCGCTCTTCTTCTCTTCCTCCGAGCCTCGCTGCACGACAAACTTCCTCTCTTCTTTTCTATCCCCTCCACACACACACGCACGCACACACACACACACACACACACACACACACACACACACACACACACACCACACACACTTTCTCTTCTTATTTTTACATTCACGTCTTCTCAATGTCAAACAAAGCCTTGAAAACTACTGATCATTTTTTTTTCTTTTTTTTTGTTTGGTTTGAATCTAACAGGGATCCTTTTCTCTTTGATGTAATTAAGCTCCTGAGGCTTGATCTGGGCGTCAGAGTTAATTTTTTCCCGAGCATCGCGGGGAGCTATCAGAAGACTTCAGATGTCAGGCACTCTTTCAAGCTTCACGGCACCTCGTTTTTACTCCACCTCGCATAAAAGATGGGGGGTGGGAGGGAAGCGAGGGAAGGAGGGAGTGTGGAAAAACAAACGGACTGCCCGACGTGGTGAAACCCCCTCCCTTCTTGCTGCCCAACACCTCCACCATCCTTCCCTGGTCTAATAGTCCTGCTTATCTCGACGCCAGGATTCCCCAGGCCCCTTTTTGTGCAGCCATCAAAATTGCCCACCTGTAGCCTGAGGACAGAAGGGGAGGGGGGGACTCAAGGATGGTCTTTGCTGTGTTTTCTTTTAATGGGAGTTGGTTTCTGTTGAGTGAGCAACCTGTGTCACCTCAACCTCCCCCATCACTAATGACGTGTCAGAGGACACCCACAGTGAGGCACCCTCGTTTCTACGTTGCAGCAAGGCAAAGCTGTCCACTGCCACCGCTGAAATTATTGACGGCAATTTGTATATATGGTTCGGTAGTCACAGGGAAGGAAGAGGCCTTCAGGGAGGTGCGAGGCCCTCGCAGGAGTTGGTAAAAGATGGAGGCGAGGCTCAGTTTTTCCTTGCCTAAAGCTCCCTGCATGTGCAGGCCAAGCGGCAGAATAATCAACCCGGGTCAATTTCATATGAGCGAAGTAACCGTCTGCCTGTTTGAAGGACTGATTTGTATTTGCTACCATGACTGGCCATTGTCCTCTGTAAATTGAGTCAAAGTTCAGGGGGGTGGATTATGTTTATGGCTTGATGGTTGTGGAAGGAAAAGAAGGGGGAAAGACAGGAAAAGGCTTAGAGACAACGCCGTGATTTGTCTTCTAGTTTTCACCGTTTAAAGTCGTCTCTCCGCCGCTCTTTTTCCCTCAACTCAGCTCAGCCCGACCCTTGGCTGACAGACACTCAGCCTGTGTTCAAAGCGTAATCTTCAACCTCTAGGTAGCGCCGCTCAAGCTTGAAAACAAAATCTCCATAAGAGAGAGAGGAGGTGGGAGAAGACAGAGAAGGGGGGTGGAATAAAGGCACATTAGACAGACAGTTCCTCTCAATTGCTGAAACAATAAGCCCTATTTATCGCCCATTTGAAAAAGGTTTGACGTGTCGCCGAAACAGAGGGGGCTTTCATCTCGCTGGCATATTAAACTGTCACAGTGCTTAACTTTAAATTAAGGTGACACGCCAGTGACTTGGGGATGTCACTAATAGTGCAATGGCGACCTGCTAATAGAAGTACAATATGACACGTTTGCTTTAACTAAAACCTCCGCTGTCAGATTACACCAGTGACATCTTAAACTTTTCATACATTAACGTGACACTTGGAACAAATGCAATTTGGCGTTGAGAGTGGGACAAAAGAAGGCGTGCGATTCAAGGCGTCATGAATGGTATTGTCATGAGGTGTCTCGACATAAAAGGATGACATTTTCTTGTATTAGGTGAATGTAATAAATCACATGTGTGGTAAGCGCCATGTGAGAATCATGTGTCCCTGCTGTTTGCAACGTGTTGTGAGAGGTTTAGGAATACTGGTGCAGAGTTTGAGTTTAGTGAGTCGCTAGGTGGACCTGAATAAGTAAGTTTTTTAGATACTGATTTTAAAATGCAAAGGGGGCATCCTCTTTGTGTTGTTACTGAAAGACAAGTCACTTTCCTACGTTCTCCTGCAGAAGCATGATAGCCCGTCCTCGTGTCAAAAGGCCTTAACCTTGGATTAGTTGTCTCAGTGAAAATATGTTCCCATTGTTTAATATGTCACATAACATGTCTTTCATCCTAACACACTGAACAATATATGTCAGCACCATCAGGGGATTGTGAATACCATTGTGATGATGAGTTCTACAGTGAAAGGCTGACATTTCCTTGCAGTAGGTTAATGTACATGTCTTTTATGTATATCATAAGCCATATGTACTTTATATATGTTACATAAATGATTGTAAAAAGCAAGTTTAGAGCCAGCATGCACTGTGCTCATACAGTATTTTAGGTGAGTTTTGTTGCATCTATATTTACACACTCTCATGAATGAATTGACTAACTATTCAGTTTAGCAGCTGTTTCGTTCATCTTATTTCCGGAGTCCTGGTTAAATGGTCCTGGAAAATTAGACAAACTTCACTTCTAGCAGAAAACATGTTGTCATGAGTTGGGCATTGTGCCTTGCTCAATAATCCATTACTCGTGGAAAAACAAATTTCTAAAGCTATTTTTAGTCACTGTGGTTTCTTTCCACAAGACTAGAAGCCATTGAACAGCCGTTGTAGCTGATTACATGGCTGTATAATATTCTTAAAGGGAGCGACTGCATCCCTTGAACTGACTTTTGTGTCCTTTACTACACAAAAAACGCTCTCTTTTAAATGATCTTCACAAACAGGGACGATTTTTGTCGCCTGTGATTTAGATTTACTCCAATAAAGTCCCCTTAGTTTCAGAGACAGGCCTCTGATTAGAGCCTTGACGCTGACTCAACAATCTACGTTTCCAATTAACTGAAGGAGGCCTGGGACGATATGGGCCGCTGCTCTGTTCCCCACAAACACACATACACTTAATACACATGCATGGTTTTTTTCCCTCTCTTACATTGCACACATAAATACACACACTGTGCAAAAAGCTCCCGCTCCCACTCACACACACATACATCTGTATTTACATCCACGTGAGCAAAGCGTGAATGCACACACACCCTTCAACCACTTAACCTAGTCACGAAACTTTAGCTAAGCACCCACAATGCCTGGGGTCACCGAAACAATCAGAAGAAAAGATTTCAGAGCAGTCGGTTTACTGGAAGACGTCACAGTTTACAGCTCTCCATTGACCTAAATAAACAGGAAGCATCCTGGAAAACCAAAAAGTCAAAAATCAGTGGAGATAATCACAGCTCTCAGCAACAATGGAGACTTTGTGAACTGCACAATTTAATGCGTAAATATTTGATATAGGAGAGGGTGTGGGGTTGTTATAGGCCTACATGGAAAAAACATGGTTTTATGTAGACTGCATTGTTATGAAACACAAAAACAGTTTATGAGCTAGCTGATGAGACAAATACATGTAAAAGTCTCTACCTGATTTATGATCTAAGTATTCACACAAGAGAGAAGTAAATAATAGCTCACAAAGCTGTCCCTAAATGTTCTGCTGTAATCCTGTAGCTATACATATGGCACACATCCTGTTTAATTCACCTCCATACTAAATGACATGTATTTCTACCTGGCTACATGTGTAAAAACCTCAGCGGACTCATCCTCCTGCTTAGCGTCAGGGCTAATTGGAAAAAGGGGGAGGTTAGAGGGAAGAAAAAACCCCAGTAAAATCCCCTAATTCCTGGATTATAATTTAAAATATTCCAAAATGCTAATCAGGGAATTGCAACCAACAAAGGGATAATAAGACGGTCATCCAATTACTGGCATTTTCTCCCCCTGTTTGGAGGGGCCTGGACAGACCTGGAGCCTGAACGCGCCTCGGTTTCCTTTTTAACTGAAGACAGAGCGACGCTGCTCAAGCTGTGAGCAAACACGGGAGCTCCGGCAAGGCCCTCCCTGCGTCTGCCTGTCTCACAAATATGTTAATTAGGGTCCAGATATTCACACACTTAATTAGCAGGGGCCTAGGTTGTTTCATTTTGATTGGAGGGAGTAAGAGAAAGGGAGAAAGACAGGGTGAAAAAGAGGAGAAAAAAAGAGGGTTTACTTTTCAATGGCGAATTTAAATATGGCCTCAAGGTGATGAGGAGGTATTGTTAACTACTGTACTCAAATGAACTTTTCTCCCCTTTTTCCTACGGCAGCAGGGAAAATCCAGCGTGGCCGAGATTAGGCTGTCATTTGCCAGCGAGCGTTTCCATTTGGAACATGAAGTGATTGCGCTAATTGAAGTGGCATTCATTACATTAACATATTATATGTTGAAAATGAGACGAGGCCGGCCCCTGTACCTACACACTGCACCGGAGAAGATACTGGAGCCGGGGTTAGGGGACGGGAGGGGGGCCTTGTTCAACGTTCTAAGAAAATTGCACGCCGGCTGCCTCAATAGGCATCATTAGACATGAAATTAGAAATTTTTCGGGATGAACTGTTCACATAAAGGACTGCAGGGATTTGACACAAGCACTTTGATGTGTACGATTTAGCAAACGTCTCCCAACGTCTCCTTGCCAAGTGTGTACTCAGGCGTAATGGAGCACAATATCAACTTTTGGCCCGCGGTCAGAGGGTTACTGTATAGCTGCAACAGGGAAAAGTAAAGATTTGAATTAGTGTCATGAGAAAATAAGAATTTATAAGTGAAAGGAAAGGAGTGTAAGAAAGAAAAAGTTTGCCCTGTGAAGGCCTTTTCGCAGCCCTGTCTCTAAAATAAGCTTTTATAAAAACAAAATTCAATTAGACAAAATGCTTAACAGTGAATCTCTGTTCCACCCACTCTTAGCCGAAAATGCCAGAGAGGAGAAATTAATTTCTACATTTGTGCTTTCAATTTTCTTATTTAGCTTCAATAGGGGGCAGTCCATTATTCAATTCATCTCAAAGGCATTTTCTTTCACACCCGGCCCAAATATCACTTACACACAAGAATATTATATTGCTCATGTAAATCTCTCTTTTCTTCCTTAAAAAAAAAAAGAAAGCAGCTTGGCATATTTATTGGTGAGTCGTGCTGAGCCCCTACCCCCCTCCAAGATACCACCACCAACCCCCCCCCCCCCCCCCCCCCCCCCCCATCTCCCACCGCCCCCGAATCCCTCACACAAATACAATGACCCAAATACAGTATGAGGGATGGAGGGTCTAGACGTGGTTTTCTAAAGGGGATCCTCTCTGCCCTGTGGCTCAATAATCAGCCTCAGGTATTTAACATAAACATATTCCCGTTGCAGGAAAGATGCAGTATATTTATTATGAGTGTCACTCACTTCTGCTTATTGTCCTTTAACTTTATTGTTCAGATCAGATGTTATTATGAAGCACTGTAATTACCTCAAATTGTTTAAAATCGAGGCTTAAAAAATTAAATAAATTTAGTATAACCCTCATGTGAATTAGTCGACGGGTTGATGCAGGTGAAATATATTTTCCCTTATTTATGATTTTGACCTATAAAGACCCCCTAAAACACCTGCAGTCAAGCCTGTTTACATGTCTAGAGGTATCTATGATATAAAATACTACAATAATACCTTCATAACTTGCAGCACAGCTACTGTACCAACCCTTTTAATGTGCAACCAAACCGCAGTACAGTATGCACTGTACTGCTGCTCTGCACTCCAAGCTGTATCTGACCCCGTGGCAGACATCCACCACCATCCGAGCTGCGAGAAGCACTCAGAGATTCCCTGAATTTTCGGAGAAATTTGACATCGGTCCAAAACCAATCCCCTGGCTTTGAGAGTATGTAAAACATGTTCTTTTTTTCCCCTCTTTTCTTTACCTACAGCTGACTGGAGCACCAGCTGGTGGCGAGCAGCCAAGACTGCAAGGCATTTGCTTTTACTTGTAGGCTAACTGCACTGCTGAACTGTTTTGGGATTTACTCTGCATTATAGAAATGGACTGCAGTATAGATTATTAACAGGATGAGTGTGTGGGCGCGCAAGCTAGGGCCCTTTTTCCTAGAGTTTGTGTTGCACTTGCTCTCTTCATCCTTTTTCTCTGCTTTTTTATTTTAATTTGCATCTTGTTGTCTCTGTATATAGCATAAAGTAACATCTAATAATTTAAACAGATCTATAGATGTATTTAATTTCCCATATGAGGTCAAACATCCTGATCTTTGTTAAATGATAATGTAGGATCTTGAAAAAAAAAGCCAACCTTGAAAACCTCTGGTTTGTTTGGTGCCGCACAATAAACAAAAAATCAAATTTTTGTAAGACATAGACATATTTGAACCAGATGGTATGACTGTGGACTAGAATATATTAAAAAATGCGTGCTGTGTAAAAAAAAAAATCGAAATATGGTGTAATGATAGCTGACACGCATCACAAATCTGAAATATCCATGATTTCTCTCTGACCCTTTTTTAAACAAGCTGCAATTGTATTAATTTCTTTCAATGTGTCTGTTTTGGTTTTAAACCTCCCAAATCTCTTCAAATTTAATGGACAATATTTTGAATATTTCATCACATATGATAATGGGAAACATTTGAAACTCTGATAGTTTTAGCATTCAGTCAGTGCTGCATTTAATCGTCACTCTAAACTTTTCTGAAATGGGCCATAATAAGGAGGAATGTTGGCATCAACCTCCACTTACTACTGTATCTGTACTGTGAGCTTAAGCAGCTCAGCTATAATGAATTCAGCAGTTAAAAAACAGTAGGAATAACAGCAGAAAATACTGAAGCTGCTGTACTGTAAGTTAGACCTCAAAGATTGTACAACTTGGCACAACAGATATAAAAAAAGGAAAGCAGTTCTTCAGCTGAAAGTCTAAGAAAGCAGCAGACAGAGACTGTAGACGCATATTGAAAAGGTTTATTCCTTCTTTAATTTGGAAGAGTGCAGATGTGAGAGAAGACGAACGCACCTCTTTTTCTCCATCTTCAGAATATGCATGTGATGTGATTGGGTTGGATTTGTGTCCGTCAGCGGCAGTCAGAAACGAGCGTTCTCGTCTCCTCTCTTGTCAAACTGCTAGTGTATTTATACTTTGATAGGGCAAAATAGAGCAAGAGGGGAGGAAAAAAAAATCTCCTGTCAGCTATTCTTACATAAAATATTAGAATTCTCATTGTTATGAAGACTTGCGCTGAGAAAGCCTAAGCCTCTTGACTTATGAATTTTAAAAGTATCCAAAGAACTGAGAGAGGGAAGCCTTTTTTCCCCCACTGACCTTAATCTTAAATAGGTCTCAGAGACAGGTAGAGTGATAAATGGACTAAAGTGATTCCAGCTGAAAAGAATAGGAGCTAAGCCCACTTTTTCAGAGGGCTTGCATGGGCTCTTATCGCTGGCAGGCGACAAACAGCTCCAAACTCCAGGTTCCAGAGGAGCGTTTGGGCGCACAGTGCCAGCTGGGCTAATGCATAGATTAGTTTACAAGTTTGGCTCCAATGCCAATTGGATTAAGCCTCATCATGCTGGGGGTATTTCCACATTGTTTGACAGTCTACATACGGTCAGCATCAGGCGGAGAGCACGTCTGTGATTGACTTATGCTAAATCCTTCCTTTCTGTGTGTTTATCTAAACACATTGTGACCAACAATGTCAGCGAGGTTGAGAAGACGTGTCATGCTTACTGTATCAGGGCTTTAAAGCGGCACCTTCAGCTCCCATCCTCGGCGCCAGGAAGCGATTGTAACCTTTTATTCCTAAGATAGGAGCCATCTTTCACCCTCCGGCTATGTCTTTGATTATGAGGTCTCTTGTCACCCCGATCCCCCGGTTCAAAAAAGATCCATGTCAATATCAAAACATCACTGACAGAGACTGTATCTAATGCCTCTCTACACTGAGCTATAATCAGAGTTATCACTTTGAACTAGTTCACAGAAAGGCGCTTTATTTTCCAAAGTAAAATTGGTTTGGTCTCCTTTAAGACTCTGAGGTTTATTTGATTAAGACTGGAGCGGAGCATGAGAAATCAAGGAGGGGGACTTCAGTGGCATTCCTCAGTAATATTTATACGAATCCCTTGGCTTGTAAATCATTTATGCACTTTCCCACTCACGTTTGACTCCAAACCTCAGAGTCAAGCGCGAATTAGGTCTCGTAATAATAAACTAACCTCCTGCTCGGGCATTGTCTCTTGTCAGATCAGAGGAATAGGGTCAAGAGCAACTGGACCTCTAGGGCACCCCAGGGACTCCCCCAAAACCCCTAACAGCTCTGCGGTGGGACCACCACAGAGGCCTTTAATTGTTATTTCAGCACCCCCCCCCACCCCATCTTCACCCCTCCTCCCCCACCGCGGTGTCCGGGCAAACAGAATGGTCCTGATAGCTTTGTAATGAGAGGCAGCGTCCGGAGGGAGCAGGCTAGTGACTTCCAAATACATTGCCCTTGTTAGCAATGTTTGGCGCACTGCTCCGTTGTTACAGATGTCGGTAATAGAGCGCTAATAGAGATCCATTACCCTTAGGTTGGTTGTGTGTGTGTGTGTGTGTGTGTGTGTGTGTGTGTGTCTGGGGGAGGGCAAAGAGCCCCATAAGATTACTCCACTCGTGGCTGACCTCTGCCTCCCTCTAAAACTGATTATTTCATTTGATCAAGCCCAAAGGTGATGGCAGGTCCAGCACCGGGGTTGATGAAGACGGCGATTCGATTATCCTCAGCCGTCATTTGAGATTCAGTATTATAAGTCTGCTTTGCAATGGAAAATATTAGTCGAGAGGAAGCAGGGAAGGAGTGTAGAACAATAGAATAACAAATTGCATGTTGCCCTCAGGACAGAAGGTAGACAGAAACATTAAATTAATGAGCCCAGAAGAACTTTGTCACAAATGAATCGTGTAAATACATTGATCTTCTCTCCTCTCTCGTCTATTTTCTTCCTTTCCTTTGCTGTTTTTTTCCCCTCGCTCCTTGCCAGCCTAATGATCTCTTCCTCTACCATTTTTACATTGCAGAGGAAAGGAAAAAACCTGTTCTGTTTTTCACCGGCGCTGCCTCTGTAAACACTCTTCCTTCTTATCTGCACGCTGCCTTCTCCCTAGGCTATGGAGCAGATTTTTCATTTAGCTAAAAGCTCGGTAAGAGGTCTATGAGAATGATAATCCTACCACGGGCCGCAGCTGGCGTTTCCGCGGCGCGGATGATTAGTCGGGAACGTTTTGCATTCGACCTGGAGAAATTCTCTCAGTGGGAAGTTAGCATCCGCTTACTGTCTTTTTCAGCGAGGCCCCACTCATGGCCCTCACCCCTCCCTCTCTGTCTACACACACACACACACACACACACACACACACATACACTCTCTCTCTCTCTCTCTCTCCAGAGGAGGCTTTTATAATGGATGATGAGGGAAAAATCTAGCATTTACCTCCCTCTCTCCCTCCTCTCCAAATACCGTCACTCCTGTCACTGTGCATGACGCTCGTTGACCTTCGTCAAATATATTTCTAATTGCTTTTGACGGTGAATTGGCTCCCTGCTGGTCTGAGGGGCCCCTTTTGGAGCATCACGGAGTGATGCAAGATATCCCACTTTCTGCAGGTATGCAGAGGGATCCCCTCAGATGGAATTAGGGCGGTGAACAGGAGGAACAGGTCATGAATGCACTTATCTCATTTGTCTGACAGGTTTAAACGTTTATTAAAGGCCTCAGCCCTAATTCCCTCAAGCAGGTGTAAGCTTCCGTTGAGGTGTGAATTATATCCAATCGAGCAGATACGCTCATAATATGATGAAGGCAAGCTAAGCTTTTCCAAGTGGAAATTGAATAACTCATGGTTTCTGGGCGTAATCCATCCATGCATTGTCAAAGACAAATAGAAGAGAAGCATAGTTTCCTCTGTCTTCAGCTTCAGATGCCTTTGTGTAGAAACATTTCCAACAATAAACTGTTTTAGTAGGTTTGTATGCCTTTTGAATTACACAAATACACATGCATGGAATGCAAAGGCTACAGTTTCTATATGTTACATGTAAAGTTGGATTGATTTTAGTTTTTTTCTGACGGTCTATGAATTTAAACCAGTTCGATTTCATGCCAACCGGCTGAACCGGCATTAGTCTTTAACCCAAGTTCTGGCAAATTAAATCAGCAAACTGATTTATAACCGATGGTGCCATGCCGCTAAATCCAACTTGCATTTACAGTGTTTTCCACACAGAGGCCTTAATTTGGTGCCACGCTAAGGTATATTAGGTGACACATTAGCACATTACGTTATTTATTATTATTTAACATTATGTTTTAACATAATATTTTGTTTGTTTATAAATGGACTAGCAGAGACAATAGTGTCTGACAGACACTACACAGTTAGCACAATTTAGCCTACTGCTGAGCCGAAACGGCACCATGAAGGAGATCAGTAGAGTTGGAAGGGGAGAAGATGCAGCATGTTGTTATTTAACGAGAAAGTTCATGTGTTTTTTGAGAAGGCAAGACAAGACACAGCAGAGACTCAAAGAAAAATAAAACACTTTGGGCCAAGGTTGAGACCCTTTTCTTCTTCTTTTTTTTTTTTACTTCTCCTTCTGTTTATTGTTAGTTGGCAAACCAGCCTAGAGATGCATTAGGCCCACCTTTTGAACTGAAGTCGCTACTCTCTAATTTGCCGATACCAGAGCGAAACGTAGTGGTAAAATCTGCTATACTAGTCCGGTCCGGTGTTTTGCTTAATGTCAAACTGTTTTGAAAGTTTTTACACCAGCTGAATCCTGGTAACACAGATTTTTCAGGGAGTCCTTTCAAAAAAGGACCTCTTAAATGTTCTTTTCCTATATTTGTAATTTAAACCCCGACAATTCAGCCTGCTTTAGTGCCATTTAAAGATACACTGAAGGAACACATGGAGCTTTTTGCACTTGTGGTGCCCCAGGTCACATCACAACAGGCCCACAGTTGATGGACAATGTTCACTGATGCAACAAACACAAATGGCTATTTGCTTTCCTCCGAGCGTCATCTGCCACCTGGCTTTAGTTATGAAAACAGCCATGATTATTCCTGAGAGAATTCATATGAACAATATAGACATAAAAAATAAATCCCAGTCAGCTAATAATCATTTTTAATGGGAATTCAGTCATTTCAACATTTATATGAATTTATTTGAAGATTTCCTAATCATTTTATTTGCTGATTCTAAATTTGAACACACACATATTTTCTGCCAGACAGCAGTAAAATAGTTACTTTGTGGAAGCTGCCATACAACCACAATAGAAAGTGGTTAAAAATAAATATTATTTATATCCTATCACAACTTGTGCCTTTGGACAGGCTCAAAAGAGTAAAATGCCCCTACTGTGTCTCCTAACAGCTGCATAGATAGATGGTATTTATCATGTAACATGACTTTAATGCCAAACATTTTTTTAAACTAAATGTGTAAAGATCATTGTTCATACTTGCCTCTGGAAAGTACTATAAGGTCCATATTCATTGCAATGATTAGCTGCATAGTATAGCTATGTTTGGGGAAACTGTAATAAAAGTCCTCTGTCTGTGAGGTGGGTTGTTAGGTTAAGCATGTAATCATGACACCCAAGGCACATGAACACATCCTGCTTCCTTTTATTAATGACTATCATTTTTCATTTCAACTAAGACTTGTTTCTGAAGTTCACCGGGCTAGAAAACACTCAGATGGACAAACAACCTCTTTGTGTCCTCTCCGTGAGAACTTTTGGTGTTTTTTGGTGGTGTAAACCAGCTCAAACCTGCAGGAGAAATGGATCTGACTGTGGTTGCTTTATACCGTCTGGACATGGTCATAAATAATGACACTAACTTGTACTTTTAGTGCGTTGCTCAGGGGCAAGACATCGAGACAGTTCCCACAACAGGACCTGTGAACCTTTAACATAGAGACTTGCAGGGGTCACTTTCGAAGTGGAAATAAAACTGTATTTTAATGCATGTTTGTACATTTTATTCTCAAAACTTCTGTCCAGAGTGTATCACATCATTTTTAAATTGTCATAAGGAACAAATTCTTATTTTGAATGCACAAAAAAAACAACCCAGAATGCTTCTGATATCAGAATCTTGTACCCTTGCATACATATTCTGCATAATGAAGATATCTGTTTATAGAGATTAGGCACAACTTTGTTTTGGAAAGTCTAGATTAAAAAGTCACGATGACTTGATTACTTTTATTAATATTTATTTTATTTAGCATCTCCAACTCCTAAAAGAACAAAATGCATGTATAGAGTGTTCAAAGGAACATTTAAAAGTTTTTTTTCTAAATGTGGCTGAATAACAAAGTGTTTTCAGCACAAAGTATTTGTATTTTTAAACCAGTAAAGGAGGTTATGACCTAGAGTCTGTGCTATATATACCTCTCAGTTGAAAATGACTTGTGACCGCGTAACAAATGTTCAACTTAAGGGGGGATTTCTGAGGAGTTCCTCCGATACTGAAGCTCCATTGTCATCCGGGGCTAAAAAAAGAGAGAAAAACATGTTGGATGAATACAATCATGTGACCAGAAGTAATGACAACCGTGACCCATTTGCACGATGATAATTAGCCATCCACAGCCACGGGGCGCTGACCTCCAAGCAGGGATGAAAACAAACCCGCGGATCTGAAGCTCTCTTTGTCATGCAGGAGAACACACTGGCACCTAACAAATTAGAGACCTGTTCACATACATTGTAAATTATGTTTAACTATATTACATGATACATACATATGCTATTCACTGTGAATAGTCTCCAGTGTTTAAGCTGAAATGACTTTGTATGTGCTTCCATGAAGTCTGACCTTGACAAATTTCAAATCATTGCACCAGTAAGTTTCTATCAGTTGTAACCGAATCAACCTTAAGGGCTCCCTGTGATCAGATTGAATATCATCCCACTCTGGATACAATAAAACAACACAAGGAGAACATTATTTCTACTTTTTTTTGATTGCGACATCATTTCAGCTCTCCTCAGGGCGATGTTTGACATGTGACAGAAGATAAAGACTTCTGTCCTGCTCCGATTCATTTTTAGCCGCAGTTGTGTAATCTGTTTATTTTTCCATCTGATGTAAATGAGTTCTCCACAAAGTCACATGAACTCTGAACTTATCAGATTTAAAATCACTTTACCAGCAGCTCCCATTAACTACGATAATAGAAACCTTAACAAGCTTGTGTGATCCTTGACTCTTATCAAATTTATAATCGTGATATTGGAAACGTATGGTAATAGAATGAAACGGCAGATTAGAAAAAGTAATTTTATTTCTCACATCTGAACATCGCCTCAAACCTTGAGGCAGCATCTGATATGTGGTTACACGGACCTCTAAAAAACACAGACTTGTGCCTGTTGAAATGATTTAACTACATTTACACATTTTATTTGTGTGTTTGTTTTAAGGCATTTTAAGACAGTTTGACTTTTTAAGGGTTTGAAATGAAACCAACTTTTTTATCCTTCCAATAATGTTCTTTCGATAAAAAAAAAAAGTTTGATTGCAGATTATTCTTGATCTGAGCTACAGTATATTAGGAAATAAACTCAGGAAAGCTTTAAAATGGACTTTTCAACCAAACAAACTTAAAACAACTCCTAGTTTTGATCCCTGCAACATCTTGAACCTCAATTTTCGGTGAAAATTTTGAAGTCATGTCTCGAGTGAGAAGGAGAAGAGAGACGAGATTAGAGACCGAGAACCTGGCGCTGCTGCGGTGAGCTATAAGCGCCCGAGCCTGGCTTCCTCCGCCGCTGTCTGCGCTGTAAGTCGGTTGAGTATCGCACCTACCAGGCAGATCGAAAATTCAAACACCGAGTGCCAAGATCTTTATGTGGATTCCCTACTTCCAAATAGCTTAGGATAATTCTCCGTCTAAGCTAATACCTGGTGAGGAAGTAAAGCCTGAAGGATGGGATTATTTAATATGGCATTTTTAATGTGTGACACGCTAATCACATCTCAGAACAGGAATACTTCAACCATTTAACTTTCGTCAAGGGAGGAGAGACGGTTTTGGGGGGAGTAAGCCTTCAAAAGAGAGCCCCCTTCCCTCCTTCCACCGCCACCTCATACCGCAGAAACCTGCTGCAAAACCACGATGACAATGACACATTGTCGTGCCTTAGAGGGGGAAACGAGGGAGGGAGGACGACAGAGACGGAGTAACCTCGAGTGCACGAGTGAGGGAAGTTTTTATTCTGTCTGTTGTGGTGAAACAGGGCCGCCACGGCGTCGCAGGGAGTCTTTCCTAAGCATTACACATCAATCCCGGGCCTAGACGGCAGACAGAATTACTCCTCTGTGTACCGATAATGATTTCACAATCCTCACATACCGGCGTCAGAATCTCCTGCGGATTTGCGGATAAAGCCGAGTTTTCTCCCGGATTCCAAAGTTTAACAAGGTGAAGTAGACGAGCTCCGATTTGACCACTCTGAGCTGGCGGGGAAAGTTAATGCACGCTCAAACGCCGCTGCTCGCTCTGACAGGCGACTTCAGAAACAGGAGAGTGATGTGACAAGGAGGGAATGGGTGAGGAGGGTTCAGACGCACTCGTCTCTCTATCTCCGTCATCTGTCTGTGATCATTAATGGTTAAACATCTGAAGCGTTGCTATTATATCAGCATGGAAAGTTATTAAAACGTACACACACACACACACACACACACACACACACACACACACACACACACACACACCCTGCCCTCGTGTCTCTCTGTCTTTAAGGATCGCGCTCTGATAGTGGTGAGGAAATCAATGAAGGGCCTGAGAGCAGCCGGTCTGGCAGACTTGACACGCAACAGAGGAAGGTAAATTATTGGAACTTTAATTACTTTGATCCGTCATGCATTGTAGCATTGTGTCAGGGAAGTCAATGCCATGACAGACGCTGAACAAAGGCCAGCGCCGCATTTTCATAACATCTTCACTCCCTTTTCCTAATGCCTGATTAAAGCCGGGGTGTCGAGGACCAAAAGCCCCCAGCCCCTGTTTTTTTTTTTCTTCCTGCCTCTCCTCTGCCTCTATGCACTGATTTAGAAACTCATTTTGAAAGCTCTGTTTACCCAACTCATTACTGAAGTCAGGGATTGAATGCTGGTCTATTATGGGCCTCTGCACCACGGCTTTACAAACAAGCACAATGCACCGTGCTATCACCATTATCACATTGTATGACCGTAATGTATCGCGCTGTTTTCCACCCATAAATATAAGTCTGTGTTTTCAGCTAAATTAAGAAGGATTTTCCTCCACAATGAAGCCTGTCCTTTTCTGAGTGGCCGCACAAGAAAACAATGACAAAAAACCCACAAAGTAAATGAGCAAGAGTGAGAAATTCCTTTTTTTTTTTTATCATCAAAGGGTGTACAAAATTACTCCTTTTTTCCCTATTTCATGAATATTCTGCCACTTAGCGTTGGGATGAATCTGCAGGATTGTTCTCGGAGCTGATAAATGGCCAGCATGTGTGGTAATTTAGAAGCGCACATTAATCTCCAATCGTGGCCTAAGAAGGGAATAAATAGGGAGCAGAAAAAAGGTAATTGATATCCAGCAAATGGGCAGACCCCCTAAAAAAAGTTATGCAGATATAACTAAGGCGATCATCTGCGTTATTAATTGCACAAACTGCAATATGTGAGCCGAACAGGAAAGAAAAGTGCTTTGTTTTAATTCTTCATTCATGCGTTAAGTACGATTAAGCAAAACTGTTGTTTTGAGAAAGTGAAGGGAATAGCTCAGAGAAATTGTCAGCTGTCATCAAGAAAGGAATGCTGCTCTTGACTGGAGTCTTAATTCATTAGCGGATCAGGGATTTGCTAACTTCAGTCCTAATCATCCACGCAGTATTCCACTGATGGTTTATATTTCTGTCTCTGACTGATTCTATTTTATTATATTCTGCAGTCCGGGATAATCCTGCACAATGTGACCAAATGGGCTTTGAGACACTTTCTCAGTTGTAGAGGACAGTGAGGACATTAGCTGTCGCTGTTTCTGGTATGATGCATACCAGTATGGGGCAGACAGGACAGACACACGTGCATGTTTGTATGCACATAAAGAAAACACATGCACCTTTTTTGCATGCATTATATTTTCATCTTCATTTCAAACTTGTTCAGTTGCATAAAGTGAATCAAATTTACTTAACTGAAATAGCTTTACTGCCCTAAACATGATGATGGAAAGTAGATAATTCATTACTTTTATTATTTATTTAACATGCAAAACATGCTCTGTTTATGTCCTCAATCACAACTGCAACATAAAAAGGCTACTTAAATTTAAATGCATCAATTATAATAATCCCATCATGTAATCTGTATATACGGGCCAAACACTCGCAAAGGCTTTTTTTTCCTCCGATAATGTCCTTAAGTGATGTAACTCAGGACATAGAGCCAGCAGTAATTGGGTCTGAAGACTGATAAGTTATAAAATGAATAATAGACAAAATGAAAGACGATCTCTAAACCTTCTTGAAAAGCATGAACGTAACCAAAACAAAACTTAAAATAGAGCGATTTCATCCAAATCACACACATAATTTTAAAAACAAACTGGTTTTAACCAGATCCCATAAAAAACATTAAATTCTGTACTCTTTAGCACAACTGTGAAGCCATGAATGACTTGGATGAGACCAACAGTCATGTCAGAAAAAATCTGTGAAACTTAGACTAACCTCCAGACTTTCTTCACAGAGTAGAGGAGAAGACAAGAGAGGTCATAAGTATAGGTTTGTGACCATATAAATCGATCAATATGTATACCATGTTGAGTTCAGATTTTATTTTACCAATTGGTAACACTTCTGTCACTAGAGATAGCTTAATTTACTTCTAGCAATGAAAAATGCCCTTAAATGGCCAAGGTTTCACAGGGTTAAAGCTGCAACACATCATCTGCATGCCAAAACTTTGAGTAATATCACTTTTTAAGTTTAAGGCTTATCCAGTAATTTGGGGTATTCATGAATTCCTCTGCACATGAGATTGAACATAGCTGATACACTTTGCACTTGTCTGTTTGTCACATATTCAGAGAAAAGACAGTGACTGAAAAATGCATCTAGCTGCACTGCAACGTGACGATCTGACCGACATGTAAATCCACAGACGGTCGTTCTTGAAAGCAGAGAAGCCACTTTCTCCTGTTGAGAAAGTTTTGAACCCAAACCGCCGCTGTAATGTGAAGTGAACGTTAGCGCTCTGTGTAAAACTTAAAATGTTAAGACCCTCAGACAGAAGAAAAAAAAATCATACTTCTCCCTTAATTTGTATTGATGGCCTGGAAGAAACCAGCATGCTTTGCAGTTCTGTAAGGGGGAAGATGTTTAAGTGGAGATTAATTCAAATTTCTGCTTGCTCAGTACTTGTAAAACTAAAGCAATTTATATTCCTTCTCTTAACGATCCCCCCTTTCTCTGATTGCGGTAATGTAATCTAATTGTAATTATGATACTATCTGAATCATGCAGACCTTAACATGATTGGAGCTACTCATTGCATTAAAAACTAATTTTTGAATAATGATGAAAGGAGCACTGGAAAATGTGGAAGTATTACATTTTTTCTTTATCTCTGTTTTGTGGGGGGATCTTGTTCTCTCCCCCCTCCCTCCCCCCCAGCCTACAGTCATAGTTCTGGTATAAATGACAAGGAGTAGTGGATCCAAAGAGTGGTGGGAGGAGGTGTGTGAGGGGGAGGCTGGATGGGAAATGGACCACCCCAATTAAACATATCAGGCTCATCAGTGGCTGCAGGATAGCAGCATACCGCTGTGAACAAGTTCACTGTCGTCCCACGAGGTTTAGCTTATCATACGCATGTGCCTCCTACGCCATGCATCACCCGCCAACACCCTATTCACCTCACCCAAGAGGGAGGGAAGGAGGGAGGGAGGGAGGGAGAGCTTTTCCTGCTGGAATGATAAGACTGAAGTAAAACAGTTGTACAAGCCATGGAAGCAGCAGTGCAGCTGATATGGGCTCAGTGTCACAGTGACAGGATTGTTGGTTGAATCTGGAGGTCTGAATTTCGGTTTGAATGCAATTTAATGTGAGAACTGTGTAGTTTGTCAGTTGACAAATGATTTAGAGTTACAGCTCAGGTGGCATTTATGGTTTCTCTTTTACTTTAAGCAGACTAACTGTCAGATATTTTTTTTAATCAGCTCTAACTGCAAGTTGCAAGATTATCTTAAGTAGTTGTGTTGGTGTACACAGACTTGGAGTTGTGGACATTGTTAGATTAATTGCAGTACAAGTCACTCAATAAAATAGTGACAAAAAGTGCAAAAGTGGGTGATATTTTAAGAAAAAGTCACAATTTAAAGAGTAATTGTAGCAGTTTTAGATTTGGCATTAAGATTCTCTAATGTTAAGTAAAAATGTGCATCCTTATTGTTAAAATACCTGGTTTCTCCTGCTGTGAAGCATTTTTTTTAATTTAAGGTACTAAGTTAACATTGATATTTAATCTTAGTGGTATTTCTAATGTCAAAGTTGCTGATGTTGCTTTGATGTTGTAACCATTGATATCATATTCCTAAGGCAAACAAACCTCAAAAACATATTTCTTACGAGATTATTTTTCATTTTTCTTGGATATTCATCTTTATTTGGATACAGTAAATCAAAACTCCCTTTTTATTTATACACTGGGACAGAGTTATTCACCTTGTGTGTAGTAAAGCTCTGCAGAGTTTGTGCTGGTGGCAGCACAGCAAACAGTTTTTGCAGCCCTTTAGCTCTAACGGGATAAGGAAGGTACTGCACCTGCAAGCCACGTTAACTGTAAACTCCAGGGTGTTTATCAGAAAATAACTCTAGTACAATCTCATTTGAGGGGCCTAAAACCCCACGAGTGTGGACCACGAGCCCATTCACAGCGGTTAAAAGCAGACACGAGGCTGAGGTGAGAGAGCAGGGAGGAGAGGGAGGGAAGGACAGATAACCCGACAGCTTTCACACTCTTGAAGGTAAAGCATTTAATGTATGAAATGAGGTAGTAATGCAGAAGTGTCTGGCCCCGTGGCAGGGGCTAATGGGCACCGCGACACTGTGAAAGTCTCTGCAGCAGAGAGGGGCTCCTTAAATCATGCACGGGAAGATAGTTCACCTGCATCTTCCGGCTGCTCCAAGCAGGTAGAGCTGAACAAACCAGTTCATAAAAACTGGGAAAAGGGGAAGGCATTCATTTATACAGTATGAATAACTGTGTTTTTCTGTCAGGGAACTTGCTAAACACTCGTGTTGATCATGTAAATATCTGTTCAAGGTGGAGAAGGTGGGTGGGCATCCAGAAATTGGAGAATAGCAGTGAAATGTGAACTGCCTCAGCTGTGACTACTGAAAAACTACTCATAAAGTCACACAGGTCAATGCATCGGTCTCCCCGTCACACACACCAAATGCATTTTAGACTAAAAGTTTTCTGAACCCAGACAGCTCAGGTGCCCTGTAAGACTGCCAAATGGAACCAACATCACTGTAAAATCACCTCTTTTAAATTTTTTTTTTTAGGTTTTTCTTCAACAAAACAACATGTTTGGTTTTAAGACGTCTGGTCAGTATAGAATTACTGCTTGACAATGGCATCAATTAGTCGATTTCTCTCCTTCTGTTACACCTGAGTTTTTTACTTTTTGTACTTTGTAACCGTTATGCTTGTTTGTCTTGTCTGTGTCTCTGTTTTAGTGCAATTTCAGTAGTATCTTGTCAAACTGATGGCACTTTTGTTGTTCAGATGGTTGTGGATTTTCCTTTCTCAGTTACACAGAAATCCTGATTCATTGGAGACAGCGGTGGAATGTAACTAAGTACATTTACTCAAGAACTGTACTTAAGTACAATCTTGAGGTACTTGCACTTTTCTTGAGTATTTCCATTTTATGCAAATTAATACTTCTATTTCACTACATTTTGAGGTAAATATTATACTTTTTACTCCACTACTTTTAACTGACACCTTTAGTTAGTAGTTACTTTTTTGGGTAAAAATTTTACATGAAAAACATGATAAATTTAAAGTGATTAGACATTTGTTTTAAATTAAACCTCTTAACAGCGTATTAAGTAGTTAAAAAAGCCATGTCTTTACAAAATTAAAATGCTGCTTAAATAATTGCATCAATACAAATAATGTAATAATATATTTGGAATAAATAAAACAATCTGAGTGGGACCATTCGGCATGAAGAGTACTTTTACTTGTGATACTTTAAGTACATTTTGATGCTGATACTTTTGTACTTTTACTTCAGTAAGTTTTGAATGCAGGACTTTTACCTATGGTGGAGTAATTTCACAGTGTTGTATTAGTACTTTTACTTAAGTACAGGATCTGAATACTTATAATACTAACAATCTAGCACAACCCAAGATATTATCTCTTAAGTCACACTATGATTCATGCACCCCTGTGCACTCCCCGCGCATTGAAAGTAGAACAAAAATGTAAGATTTTTATAACTTTCAAACAGGAAATCAGTTTGTCTAAAAACAATGAATAAAAAGGAAGCAAGACAATGCACAAAAACAAGATTAATGGTCTATAAAAGAACATGCCAGACAGAATGAAAGGCCAATAAATGAAAATAATGTGATGTGATGTTTTGTGGAAACCTTTCCCACTAGCTATAGATGTCACCATGTATCACCTGAGTGGCACCTGACTGAAGCAGCCGCGGCATCAACACAGTCACGAATCCCTCTGCCAACTATCTTTAACATGGCTGAAGGATATGTGATTCTGCCCCCGTTTACAACCCCCCCCCCCCCCCCCCCCAACTCTGAAAATCCATCTGTGCGTGTGTTTTTTTTCTTTCTGTTAACGCCCAGCCACACTCAGTTTGTTCAGCCATGGCAAACACGCACAGATCTGCAGCTATTTGCCTTCTCCTGATGCCCTGCTTCGCCTCCTCGGTGCCACCTGGGTGCTCGAGTGGCTCCGAGGCGAAGATGTACAGGACAAACTGTGTGTATGTCTCAGATTGTTTGTCTGCTGAGGGCATGAGCCATATTTTCATGGAAAGACTTGAAGCAGAAAACACAGACCGCCCTGTGTTTTAATAAGTATGTCAAAGTGTAAAAACCTCACATCTTGGAACTGTCACCTTATCAGGAACCGAAAAAGTTTACTGAAGGAAATTAAAGAGTTTTTAAAGTCTTCATCAAAATGTCTTAGCCGACAAACTACCGTGTAATTATGAAAATGTAAGTAAATTATTAACCCAAATTATTAAAAAAGCTTCTGAGAAGCATCAAAGTTTTTGCACAGGAAGACGCCGTTCAGTTTACAGTAAATAAGGTTTAATTAAAATAAAACTGAGCTTTTGATTTTGCACCGAAGTCACTGAAAGTAATTTAGAAAGACGTTTTTTTTTTAAATGTAGTTGTTTGTTCTGTGGACAATCCGGTTTGATGTTGATACTGCCATGATTTCTTATATTTCTGTTTGTATTTTGATTAATAATTAAATCATATTTTCAAAGACAATTTTTGTGTCTTTTAATCCCATTTCCTCATTCGAATAAAACATATTAAAAATTTGGTAAATTCTGGATTAAAAAAGAAAAAGAAATCCAAAAAAAGAGTTAATAAACAAAAACTCATCAATATGGAAATGAATCATAATGGAAGATATGAGTTTTTCCTCTTCATTAGAAATTAACTTCTTGAGAGAGTATTAAAAACATTAGCCATTTTCTTTACACAGTTGTAGCTAGAATGTCATGTTTATTTCATATTTTCCAGGTAAAAACAACTTGATACTTTCTCTCCTACAGAGCAAAGAAATCCACAGTGATAATGTTGCGTGCACATGGCTCAGAACTCTAAATGCATTTGAGAAAAAGGTTTTAAAGTTTATTTTACTCTGATTGGAGGTGTGTCATCATGTCCTTAACATATGGACCTGTGCATAATCTGCTGCCACCGTGAAGGATCTCCCATTTTGTGAATGAGCTGAATTCAGACGGCGGCGCCTGAGCCGTAGGTGTAATTTACTGATGATATCAATCTGACCTCATTGTATAAGTACCCGGGAATTAGTTTCCGAGGAGCTGTACAGGGAGGTTTTATTCAGCGTGGAAGGGTCACAGGAGAGCCGGAGCCTTGATGAGACAGGATGATCAGGTTCTGTCTCTCTTAAGTCTCAAGGGTTTCCTCTCTTCTCAGTATTAAAGACTCCCTGATTGGACTCTGGACACCCTGCAGATGTTAGCAGCTGGCAAAAAGGGAAGTCACGTGAGCCCTCATCGTGCCCCGCGAGTCGCTTTTAAACTACTAATAAACGTGGGTGCACACATGCACACGATTACATATGTTCAGCCGGAGAGATGCAGGAGAATCTGCATATGCGCAGCCCAGTTATTTCATCGCTCACCAAAGGGTACGATGATTAAAAGAATCTAAACATCAGTTTGCATGAAGAAACAATATTTGCAAAAGGAGAATGACATGAGAGAGGCTTTGAGGAAACATGTTTGTACTTTTCTTTGGGCAGGAAGGCCTGTGATGAATTGAAAACAATTAAAAGTGAGTTTGGGGGCCCCATGAGTCAATTAATTTCACCCTGGCAGAGCAGTCAGGAGGCCGCGCAGGAGGAGAGGTGGGATTGAAGGAAAAACCCCACCGGTCTCTTAGCAACAGCATCTCCCCCTTTCCACCCACCCCCACCTCCTCCCCCTCCTCTACATGTCAGAAACCTTTGCCCCCCTCCGGCTCCAGGAGGCGCAGGGAAAGTTTCCCTAGGTGTCTTTTACACTGCTGCTGCCTCGTGATTGGCTGAGGGTTTCCACTGGCTGTCAACCGCCTCCCTTAAGGGAACCTGGCAGATCTCAAGGAGAAGAAAAAACACAGAAGGGGGGAAAAAAATCAATTTTAAGCTCACATGCCCCACTGGGTGCCAAAGCCACTTCGGGGAAACTGAAGGATGCCCGAGTTGACAGGATTTGACTTCCAGAGGTAGAGAGGTGACAAACTCTATCACGGGTAGAGGGCAGCGCCGAGGCCTGGGAGGGCTAACCTGTTCTCGGGGATGGCTGACCTGCCTTCGTATTGAACCTATCTATCTCTCAACACCGCCATAGGTACCACTGGGGAATCTGAAAGCAAAGGGGAGGGTAGGGGAGGTGAAGAAAGTTGTTACTGAAAAGAGAGACTGTAGCATGGTGAGAGAAGAGAAGAAAAAAAAAAAAGGAAAAAAAGTGGCAGAATTCAGGGGTGTAAATGATGAATTACTTTTCATCAAGTGAAGGGAAACATACTCCGGAACAATCCAGAAAACGGAGCAGGGAGACTCTGACCTCGTGCTTCAGAGCAGCCAATATCTTCATTCAAGAAGACAACCATGAAATTACACAGAAAATGGGATTGTCATGAGCGGGCCCTTGAAAATCTTGGTGTACAGTCATTATGGCACGGGAAAGAGCCTTCATCCACACATCATACCCCGTAAGAGAAGGGAAGCAGGGTGTGTATCCGCAGGGACAGCTGCTAGAAATGAGAGGGTCGGGGTTAGTTTAATGAAAAGAACCATTCTGTGTTTCTTACGCTGATTCTACATACAGAAGTGTCCAGTATTAAGCTAAACATGGAGACACATCCTCCTGTAAACTGCCCCGTATTTTATTTGCAGTCGTCCACATGCGTCCTCGAAGGAGTGTTAACAAATGTTGGCGAGGCGGTGTAATTAAAGGGAGACGGTTGTTTCTCTCACAAATGAGAAATCACACACACACACACACGCACACAAAAAAAAGGTTTCATGAGCAGATGCATGCACGGCGAACACGGCGCCTAATGAGCAATCAAATAATAATTAGGAAAACCAAGCAGAGGAAATATGAGCGAGGCTTTGAATACAAGATGTTCAGGTTAACCTCTGAATTAACTTGGAAAAAGAAGTTTGTGGAAATCAGTTACTTAAAGGTACATTAGTGAAAATACATGCATGTTTACGAATGTGACATGGTTTTTTTTTTAATCTGTAGTCAGGTTTCCTGAATGTCGTTGATAAATTTGACTGTTTATCTGCATAATTGTATGACACATTCAGGCTAATATATAACTATAATTACAAACTATACAATGACTGATAAAATATGCACAGAAATGATTTAAATACTGTTAATTGACTCCTGGTGGATCTTTATTTACATGACAAGTAATTTCTTTAAAAAGATAGAGATGCACATCTTAGTTTAGCAGAAAAACAAGAGCTGAAGAGTACATATTAAAGTTTAGTCCATCCATCATGTCACCATGAGGACTCTTTTCACTTCAGCAGATTGTGGTTAACCAAAAAAAGGAATCTTCCACAGGTTTTCTGAATAAAATACATGTATTTCATTTCAGATATGACCAAGTAAGTGACATCTATCACTATTCTTATCGAGGACTCGGAACAAACCTGAAAGCTCTGCTACAAAATGTTTTTTCATCTAATGGTATTTCTTCATTACAACTAGGCCTGTCACGATAATTACTACATCGACTTATCGTTTGATATATAAAAATGGACACAATAGTTTTTTTCTGGAGTCAATATATTGTCATTTACATGCCTGATTTTTGGTGCTTTTTTGTGTTGTGTTTAAAGTAATGCTGCAAATGTTTGACAGACTGTATCAATTGCCATTAAAAAAACCCCTATATTTCCCAAGCAGCCATTCCAGCTGTTTATATGTTATTTTAATGACATGATGATGATCATTATGATTATGATTATCTCATTGCAACGTTTTGTTAACAGAGACTGAACGTCTATTTTCATTTGTTTTGGTTGTAGTTTATTTATTTAAGTTTTATTTATCTAGGATATTTGAATATTTCTTTTCCACATTTCAATTCCAATGTTTAATATTCCTGAGATTTCAAATATCATTGCTGTGGAAAAGTATGTACTTATTATGCTCTAATATCGTTATAAAACTAAAACAACATTCATACAACGATACTATCGTTCATCGTGATAGTTTCTGGGAAAATGTATCGTCTTAAAAAATGTGTTATCATGACAGGTCTAATTACAACAGTGGTATAAATGCATTTTCGGAGTGTTTTCTTGCAGAGAAAGACGTAAATTATGTTAATCTTTGAATGAGAAATTTAAATATACTTGATATACCTTAAGACGTGATCACTTTGAATTATACGGATGCACGAGGACTTCCCATGCAGACAGTGTGAGATATATGGCTCACAGTTGCATTACACTGAGGCCATACATTTACAACAAGAGCTCCATTGTTTCCATCGTTTTTCATAGAAGTAAGAGGAAAAGTTTAGGAGAATCCTATTTACGATAGAAAAGAGGAGACTGGGAAGAGTTGGGGGGAGTGGGCGGGTGGGAGTGGGAGGCTATCTCCAAATTCTCCCTGAATGCCGGCTGTACTCTCAAAGCACAGAATTAACGAGACGAAGAAAAAATAGGACTGTGTGGCGGAGAAGCGATGTGTCCATGGAAAGTATTTTGAAGGATCTGTAATTTTCAAAGTGCTCTGCATTTAAATGTCCCTTTTATTCCTAAACAGCCTTAAGACACTTTTCAAACTGCTCGATTCACATAATTAGATGGGGCCAACAGATGACTCTCTCACTGTGCCACACAGCCATTAGAAAAGGGGTCATTCTCTTTGCAGAATGGCTACTGTTCTCACTTGTCATTAATTTGCCACTTCAAAGCAGCGAGAGCATGTGACACCACCGACAAATGAAATAAGTTACACTTATCTCAAACAGCCACCATTACGGCTGCAAACTTTTCAACTCCAATCACACTCTCGCTTTTTAACAGTCTTTTCAAAGCGCGCTTATGTCCTCCAGTTTAAGATGGCATGTCAGGAAAAAAAAGAAAAAAAGCTTGTATCATTCTCTCTGCTGAGTCTCCACTGGATGGGGTTTGTGAGTTCATTCTCATGCCAGCAGAATTAGAAGAGAAGCACACCTTCGACTAATAATATAATTCAAACATTTCCTTCTTTAGTTAGGTCAGTCTCGGCTGGTATGAATATACTTTATCTTCGCAGTTCTAGTTGAGACAAAGTACATTCATACCGTACTTTGCTTCGCTTTCCTTTCTGTCCCTTCAGGGGAAACTGGCCTTGCAGCAGCCATTAAAAATACAACACAAAATGTGCTTCAAACAACTTATAAGATGAGATGAAGCTGCCCAAGAACACTGTTGCCTATTATTAAACGGTGATTAAAAATAATTTATAAGCTTGTTTTTCAGATTATATAACAAAAAATGGAGCACACATTTTCCAGACGTGAGCTCAGCCCACTCTGAACAAACATGTGTTTACATATTTTAAAGAAAATATTATGTATTTAGCCATATTCAAAGCTTCAGACTCCATATAGTTTTGCCTAAATATGTCAATCTGATGCACCTTTTCCTCAAGAATAGATTACAGAACGCGACATATACAGTCATGGAAAAAATTATTAGGCCACCCTTGTTTTCTTTAGTTTCTTGTTCATTTTAATGCCTGGTACAACTAAAGGTACATTTGTTTGGACAAATATAATGATAACAACAAACATAGCTCAAAAGAGTTTAATTTAAGAGCTGATATCTAGACATTTCCCATGGTTTTCTTGATAATGATTTTGGTTATTATCAAGAAAACCATTGAAAATGTCTAGATATCAGCTCTTAGATTAAACTCTTATGAGCTATTGTTATCATTATATTTGTCCAAACAAATGTACCTTTAGTTGTACCAGGCATTAAAATGAACAATAAAGTGAAGAAAACAAGGGTGGTCTAATATTTTTTTCCATGACTGTATGTTTTCTAATCAGATTTACATGGAAAGCATATGGTTCTTTTTACAATAATTCAAATATGGCAAAAATGTGCATGCTTTGCAAACGATTGTGCTTATAATATTCTCTTTATTCAACAAGATGTTTAAAATATTGGTGAAAATACAATATATTACATTTCCATGTAGGAAAATGTACTTTGATGACATAAAAGGACGTTAAAAGAAAAGTTTTAACCTTCAGAGTCAGTAGACACAATATTTGTGTATATTTTGCAGTTTTTCTCACTACGTTACATGAGGCCTCTGGGAGTTGTGTTTTGTGAATTGCAGTACAATGTCTTTCTGTCCTGAACAGCAGTTTATCAGCATCCCCTCCCCTTGTCTTTACACATAGCTCTTTGTCAGTGGACCGCTGCACCAGCGAGGCCCAAGTTTCAATCACGCCAAGGTTTCCTCTTTCCTGCCCGGAATGTTTGAAATGCTATCAAAGAGTTGGCGTCTTGATCAAAGTGGTAAACTTTAAAGGGTTCCACCTTTGCCGTTGCCTCTCCCCCCGCCTCTTCTTCCTTTAATCTGGCAGGGGTTTGGCAGTCAAAGGTAAATAAGTGTGAAATGGGACATGTGTTTTCCATCCTTTCCCTTTGTCACACATGTTCTCCTCTCTCCATGATTAACATTCCACCTACTCCAGGTCCCCTTTCTTGGCGATCCGCAGGCCTCGCGCAGGTCGGCCTGCCAAAACACTCCCTGGCCACCTGGAATTACAGAGCGTTCAAAGCCTACACTTCCTGTCCATCTGAAATCCATTGAGCCTATCAGAAGCCCCCCCAAGTGTAGGATGACAAGATCCTGGCATATATATTTATTCTGGAAGACTTTGCTCTTTCTGATCGACTGTTTATTGGTCTTCATTAGACAGTGGTAATTATATGAATAATAAGCCAACAAAGATGAACCCTCCTTGAATTCTGTGCTGCAGCTCCGAGCGGTGCCAGCAGCAACGTCTCAAGATCATCATGAGACAGGAAATAAAATAGGAGCAAAAGGATAAACAATTTTTTTTGTAATTACCCAGTGCTTGAGTCACATGAAAATAAGAGAAATAGTCTGTTTCCCCTCCTTTTTCTAAAATAAGCAGTGATCCTTCACCGTGCTCTCAGGCGCAGGATGGAAGAACAGACTGCTTGAGATTTCCCTCGCCGTCGGCTGCCGCCAAGTGAGTACAGGCCTGCCTTGGGGCCCGAGGCTGGCAGTGGCGTGCCAGTTGTTTTGTTTACCTTCCACCCAATGTCCAAGAGACGTGCTGTCAGAGGTCTTTAACAAAACCAATCTCCTCGTGCTCCTGTGTTTATTTATTTATTTCATTGTTTGTTTTGGCGTGCTGGTCACATTTGGGACTGTCTAAATAACTCCAGACGTCCAAAAATCGTTTGACGGACGATCAAACTGCAGGGCTGTGTTTCATGATGAAAGGCTATGATTTTTAAATGGCCCTGATGATATTATTACCACACTTTAGGCCGCTTGGCTGACAGCAGCAGAGCACCAGTCGGACCCCTCTGCGAGTACTTCGATCGGCATTCACTGTCATCTTTGACGCGTTTAAGTTTTCTGACAGTGTTTCAGGGTGTGCTGTACATCATCTCATATAAGTGAGGTGATGCAGAGCACAGAGGAAAGTGACTGTGCTCATTCCAAATCTTTTCCATATGTGAAAAAATACCTGATGTCTCTTTTGCATTGTAGCTTTTTCTTGATAATTACTTCCAACACTTCTTTATTATTTTCATTCTTCATCCTGAAACACAGAAACTGTCTGAAGCTATTTTAGTTTGGACTTTACAAGGTTTTTTTTCTCTCAGCGCACCTTAATCTGTAATCAGTACAGAGAATGTTTTGTTTGTGGAAATTTAGAAATACTATCGCAATGAACTAGTTTGTTTTACACAGCACACTGAATTATGTATTTTTCAACTGTGAAATGTCGTGTTTGGTACATTTCATCGTCACAATTCTTTAAAAAAGGAAAACAATTTGATGGGATTCCTATTGCTAATGTTTGTTAATGTTGAAAGATAAAATCTTCTCCATCTCTTGTGTTACTATTTTCTACACTCAACAAAAAAACCTGTGCAGAGGAGCTGTATTGCGCATATGATGCCACTTAATTTGTATAATATAGCAGTGCAAGCAGCACAACTAAGAAAAAAGCACACTCAGTGACACATACATACATACAGAGGCGCCCTTCTGTCTGAAACTAATTTAGTTTGGACTTTACAAGTTTTTGTTTATCTCAACGCACCTTAATCTGTAATCATTTTCAGCTATCATCCATTTTTGCAAGAGCTGGATGTTTTTTTTTAATGGTAAATCTCTCATTTTGGAACAAACCAGCTCGCATGTCCTTGAAAAGGATTCAGGAGCCGCTCAGGTCATTATTTTAAATCACAGCCATGTTATGTTCCATTCGTTTGGAAGCGAGCTGCGATTCTCCCGTCCCCGAGAGCTTACCTCCATATTTTGAGTCCTTGTACCTTGGCAGGAGGGTCCAACCATATGGCAGAACTAAGTGTCGATTATCAACCAATCTCATATATCACACACATATCCGATAAAGCCGGATATTCATCACTCATGTAGCACTTTGTTTTTTTTTCACTGTTAAGTAATGACAGATGAACAGCCTACCTACAGCTTCACTGATCCAGAAATATCAAATGTGTTTTAGGGCCGTGCCAATAGTCTGTCTTTTTGTCATTGAGTCACAAATGTTACACGCTGGTTGCCAAGTATTGTTACAAGTATTGCCTTTGACACATTTCACATAATTTCAGCTTGTTAATTTGATCTTTGGATTCAACAGTACTTTTTAAAAAAGATTTCTGCAGTAAAATCCCTGACTTATTGAGGATACAGTTAAAAAAAACAAGCTGGAAAGATCAAGAAAAAGAAACTAGCATACGCTCTGTAAAGAATTATCATTTTCCTGCTTTATCAAAGACATATGCCTGCTGCTGTACCCTAGGGAGAATTATTAGAATTAATTGTTTTCCTGAGAACAAAAATAATACTTGAAATATTTATTAAAAATCATACAAGCACAGCAATGACTCGCACAAGTGTAGGTAGGAGTAGGTTCTGCAAATGTTGGTCATTCCATGTTTCTAAATATAATATAAAATATGCAACAGCCTCAGCATGTAGATTAGAGTATATATTATCATATGTCATGTCACGATGATCAAAAAGCTTAATGAGTGACATAGATATGATGATTACCTATGTGCCTGTCTTTGTACGGCAGCAGAAAGGCAGCCATTGCGCTTCAGTTATTAATGCAGCACTTAATTAGTCATAATTTTATACAACTAATTTACTCAGGACGCATTAAATAAACATAGATGTCTAATTAGAATATTGTGTTAAACTTGTTGGATGGAGCGCAGGCGTGTACACACTCACAAACACACACACACTCACAGACATGCTGTGTTCATTATCAGTTGAATACCTTAGCAACTGATACTGCCTTGAGCGTAATAGAGTGAGAGTGATTTGCATACACAAATACTCCTTTACTTTGTATGTGTGCATTTTATACATTAACAGTACAAGTGTAGAATCGGGTCTGAATCCTGGATCAGCAAGATGGTAAGCAATATTCTGGAGGTCAAGGGTTAAATCCACAATTCTGTGAAAACAGATGTTTGGTTAGTTTAGTCTTTTTTATGCTGAGTTAGCTTTGCTGTTTGCATTTTTAGCTTCATTTTTTGTGCAGTATGTTGCTTATGTCATGGAGAATGTTTCCAGTTTTTAAAGCCATTATTTCATTCACTTAATCACTTATAATCACAGCTCCACCAATATATTAGCAGACTGATATTCTCAGCCATTATCACTAAATGCAGATGTAAATATTAGATGTTGGGCACCTCTTGGACTTGTAAGACAGAGGTTCTCTATTTTTTTGGAGCCAAGGACCCCTTAGAATATACTGGGGATGCCTTCCTTGGAATAATTTGTCATAGGCTTTTTTTCAACACATCTTATTTAAAGTGAATTTTATAACATACAGGCTTACAAACATATCAAGAGGAAGTGTTTCACCGCATACATATGTTCAATAAAACATGAATTTGGAATATTTTAAGATAATATACACACAAAAAAAAAAAATGTAAAAAATAATATAAAATAATTCAAAAATTACAAATAACAGGCCTAGACTTGGTCAAATCATGTGTAAATAATTAATGATTCATAAAATTCTAATCATAAAAACATGTAACCTTTTAATATCCATGTAATACAGCTGAATACTTTTCAGGGCTCGCCTTGCAGAGTGCCACAGTAAGAATCACTGACACTTACTGTTGCAGTGGTGAAACATTCATCAGACATTAACACAACTTAAATTACTTTGCAAACAAAGAAATTTGTCCATAATATAGAAAAAACTAACAAAACAGAAGCTGTCTCTTCACAACAAACTCTGTTCAAGTTGCCTTCAAATTATTCATCTGGAAGAACATAAGAAAATAACTCAGAAATATAATTCAGAAATTAGTGACATTCGGAAGAGTATTGTAAAGTAACATCATCATGTAACGAGTAGATGCAGTTCAGAAAATGTTTTGTTTGTGGTAATTTAGAAATACTATCGCAGTGAACTGGTTTGCTTTACACAGCACACTGAATGATGTATATTTCAACTGTGAAATGTCATGCCGTAGTGCATTTAATGGTCAAAATTCCTTAAAAAAGAAAAACAATTTTCTCGGAATCCTATCTCTAATGTTTATTAACGTTGAAAGATGAAATCTGCAAAACAATTTAGCACATCTAGCTTCTCCATCTCTGTTATTATTTTCTACACAACAAAAACCTGTGCAGAGAAGCTTTAAATACGTCCATGTTGTGCATATGATGCCACTTAGTTTGTATAATGTAGCAGTGCAATCAGCACAACTGAGAAAAAAATGCACACTCAGTGACACATCCATACATACAGAGGCGCCCATCCACCTTGACTGAGTCTGGTGTTTTGCAGCCTGCAGCATCCATCAGCAGGCAGCAGCCGGCAGGCCGCGGTGCAGACGAGCAGTAGGACAGTGCATTAATGAAATGTTAATGGCTGAATTAAGACTGAAATAACCAATCTAGTCTGGACTCCTGTGCGAGTCCATTAGCATCAGCGCGCCATGCTGGGGCAAATGACAACACTACCCACTCCCAACACCCCCACTGCCACTGCAACCTCCATCCAGGGCAGGGACCATGGGGCTGGGGGCCCATGCAGGTAGATGGCATTGGAGGGTGGGGGGGTGCAGAGACAGAGCTCCATTTGCCTGACCTCTGCTTGTTGGCTGCTGAGAGAGCGTCAACAAATGATTTACAAATGAAACGGGGTGGGCGACGCACAATTGGGTGTCTCTCTCTGTGATTTATGAATGACATCAAGGACAATCTGAGCCATTTCCCGCGTTGTTTTGATGGTGGGATGTGTTTCAATTGCAATGATGGGTCTCCTCTAGTTTGTGTTAAATCCCATCTAATATGAAGTCTACAGGTTTTCAGTCTGATCAAACTAGAACCGGATTTCACGAATCATTTACTGTACAAAATGCTCATCATACATTTTATTCAAAAAGCTTGTTTTGTCCAACTAACAGACCAATAACCCAAATATATTCTATTTACCATTATTTTAACCCTCTGAACCCTACCACCCTCAACCAAAATGTATGTTTTCTTCAAAAGATCACCAAAAATACACTGTTTATCATAGAAAGAAACTGTCAAAACAGGCCTGTCCATCAAAATTTGAATCCAAATATTTAAATCAGACAGAACAGCAGGGTGTTTACACAGAGCAGAGAGGAGAGGACAGGAGAGGTTGCAAGTCGAGGTTGTAAAAATGCAAATAGTCCAATTTATATGTGGAGACTCAATAAACACAAAATTTACATTTTTTCTTTTATTTAAAATTATTTATTATTTTTATTTATTTTTAGTCATCATATTTGTGTTATTCTGCATAAAAGACATATTTGAGTTTTCCCTTCTTCTAGCCATGATTGTGCTGATTCTATAGAGCTACAGGATTTATATTTTGCATGACCACAGCGAGGAAAACTTAGAAATGCAGAAAAAATGGCAAATGCTCATATTTGGAAACCTGAAACCAGTGGACGCTTTTATTTTGTGTGTGGTTACTGTTATAATCTGTAATTCAGTCTAGCTTGAGTTCGTCCTGAGTTTAATATTTTAACTTGCCATATACTATAAAATGGGTTCTGAATTTCAAAGTTGGCCTTCAGGGCTTGTACTATCTATCTTTAGTGACGACGACCTTTGGACTCTGTCTCTTTAAGAATTAACCAAGAGGTCGGCGCTGTCTCCCATCCGTCTAAATGAATGTAGCTCAAGATCACTCGGGTCTGATCTTGATTTGGATTTTATTTAATTACAAGTATATGAATGCATGTCTTGCTTTGCTGTAATGCTGTTATTCTACATCATGGAAAGTGTAATTGAGACCACACAGGGCATTACAGGGCAGCATTATGGCTGAGGAGCTGAGTGATGTGTCTGTGCTTGACGCGCTGCTCCCTGTTTCTTAATTAGAAACTTAGATCACGATGTCGGTCCAAGAATCACACGAGCATGTTCCGTTTACATCTCGTGAGGAGGGGCAAGGGGGTGTCATGAACAGCTCTAGAGCTCCCACATAAGTCAATAAATCTGCTTAAAAAACATCCACAGATACTTCAGGAAAAAAAAAAAGTCTGAGGAAGATACATTAGAGCTCTTAACCTGGTAATGTCCTCTAATTGGGGGAAGCTGTAATTGGTTTAAGCATTAATCAGATTTGAGCCGGTTGTGGTTAAGTGTTGTGCGAATGCGAGGTTTCCTGTCGAAGTATGAAAAGTGTTTTTGTTGGAAATAAATGTGTTTGTGCCGCTGGGGGCCTCTGGAGCACATTATGTGATCATGATGACCCTTAGATTCAATGACCAAATATGCACTTAGTGATTGTAATGCCTGCACGCCGAGAATTTGTCTCTCTAAACATGGTAAGGCAGGGGGTTTCGTTCTCGTGAGGGGTTGGTCTACCTTATATATTATGCTGATTTTTATTGACATTGCATTTAGTCATTTGAATAATGAGTACATGCCGTGGCAGATTGGAATATCTGTTACAATAATCTCTTTAAAGTAAATAGGCAGAGCCAAACAACCCCCATTTCTTGATATGTGACATCACAAGCACCCAAGATTGGACTGGCAAATTACAGATGGTAGATCGGCCACCGACTGATCAGAAGATTGGAGGTTCTGTGATTCGATCCCAGTCTCAGTACTTTGGGCAAAATATTGAACTCAAAACTGCTTCTAATGGCTGTCCCATCAGTGTATGTCTGACTGAGTGTTAATGTTTCAGGTTGTGGTTTTGGTCACGTATTGGAAAAGTAAATGTGTCCCAATTTAACAGTGGTGGTTTACCAAACATTTTACACCACAGTCAGGTAGTACCACAAAACCACAGTATGTGGTTTAATATATGGCTGGGCTCCTCAAAGTTTTGATGACTGAGTGCAAATTTTGGGAGCCAGAATATATACTGAGGGCCACATTGGTTCAGGACAAATGTAATGATAACAACAAAAATAGCTCATAAGAGTTTAATTTAAGAGCAGATCTCTAGCCATTTCCCATGGTTTTCTTGATAATAACCAAAATCTTTATCAAGAAAACCATGGAAAATTGCTAGATATCAGTTCCTAAGGTAAATTCTTATGAGCTATTGTTGTTGTTATCATTATATTTGTCCAAACAAATGTACCTTTAGTTGTACCAGGTATTAAAATGAACAAGAAATTGTTAATATATAAAAAATAAATATTTTTTACCATGACTGTAGGTTGTCTGTTACAGCTTCATCACTTTTCGCAAGATATGTGAAGATGGCTTGGCAGATTTAGAACACTGATATTGGCCAAAAAACCCCCCAATCTTTAGGGACATGTCTTTGTGCATGGAGCATTAACACCTTAGGAAAAAAAAACTTTCTAAACTGTTGGCACAAAGCTTGAAGTATTGTCTAAAATATCCTTGTATGCTGGAGCATTCATTGTCACTAATAGCCTGAGACAAAATCCTTGATAAAACAGCCCAGGACCAAAAGCGTAAAAATGTATATATACTCTTCTATGAATTTTCTAACTCAGAGTAGTTGATGATGTATGACTGAAACTTGCCTTCTAGCGACATTTTGACCACAGCTAACTCTTGCCCTGAAAACCGTCTCTTTGACTCTTCAGACTGAGGTTTAAGTCAACCAATGAGATGACTCCAGCCTGCAGAAGCAGCTCTGCCTCTGAGGAATGTTTGCATAATTAACACTGTGATGTACAGAGTCTTGTCTTGGCTGTATGGTGACATACAGAACAGTACGCTCTTGTGGCCATCAGACTTGTGAAAGACATGCCTCAAGCTACAACCCTCTCCTCCACTGTCTGAAAATGTTGTTCGAGATTTTCTTAATGCAACCGTCATTATGGAGGAGGGGGACAAAGGTTTTTTTTTTTCTTCATAATTCAGAAGGCATGTAGACTTGAAGGCTGCTTTCACTATTGTTGAAATGCACAGCGGTGACTGCCAGCAGTGCCCAATGGTATAATAGATGTAACATCAGCATGGCTTTCAGAAAACAAGACCAGGGGAGGGATGAGGGAGTCGGAGGGGAAAAAATTATATAGATGGAGAAAAAGGTTGTCACCTTCACCTTGCGTACTTGTCATTCGCCCAGCGTCAGGTCATTAAATTCACATTAGGCCTCTCTGAGGGACCTTCGGATGCTGTTAGTGCACCTAAAGCTGTGTGGCAGTAAAAAGAATCACAACTTCCTCCTCTCCACGACGGGGGAAAACACACACATAAAAGCAGCTATGCGGCACTTTGCATTCTGACACTGGATCATTATGGTTTCTCATGTCTGTTTTTTTCCTTTTTCTGGGGTCGATAATGGAGACCCGGGGCACAAGAGAGACGTTGGCAATGTCCATTTGTCCGTCCCCTGGAGGACGGAGCTGGATCTGAGTCAAAGTTTTAGATCGCTGCCACTGAGATGGCATTAACTCCCCGTCTCCTGGGTCAGCTGCGTGAATCATTTATTAACAGAAACCTGCAATGGCCGTTTCAAATGTCAGATCATGTTAGGCCCATGTCCCCGGATTATTCCAGGCAAAAAAAAAGAAAAGGTAGCCAGGGTGGCACTCTGTCATATGGAGTGCTTACCTCATGCCACAAAGGGCAAAAGGAAATCTGTCACAGCTGTGCAGCTCTTCCAGTGTGCATGAGCCGGGAAAGAACAGTTTACAGCACGACTAATATATTGTAGTTGCATTAGCCTCTTTCAGGATGTATGCAGGGCCAACATTAAATACATCAATTGACAGATAGTGATTTAAAAAAAATCACACAACCAAAAGTGTTGGCTGCTTGCTTGGAATCAGTTATTTGGAAAACAATGAATCGTAGAACAATGACACACTGAAATCAGATCATTACAATATGATTTTGCTGAAATAAAATAAATTATATTATTGAATTGAAGCTAACAGAAAGCCTGCATTACAAACCAGTAACATGGAGCTTGAAAAAATGTTTGTATTTACTGGATAGTGAGGGAGTTTTTCATGTCAAATGTTCATCATAAACATGGCCAAAGTTTTAAATAATCATAAGTAATGTTTTTTTGGAAAAAAAGATTTTTGAGATTACTGGCTGTCCGGAACGCTCCATTTCCATCAATTTTCTACTCATGTCTCAAACTGACATAAGCTTGTGACAGATCGCTGTTGACATTTTTTAGTGTTTACATTACAGCTTCATGCTAACACCAGGGAGAACTTTTATCTAAGTTGCAGACGTTGTTAACTTCTACCTAATTATGGATCACATTCTGCCGTAACATGGTTAATTGTGTGTTGTTTTTATTTTTTATTGGTGATATTTTGTCCTGACTGCAGTGACTTTAGTACAGAGACATCGAGAGCAGAGATGTGGGAGGCCTTGAAATGTATAGTAGCACTTTTTTTAAACACTGAATCTGTTCTTGTAGAAATTTCAAATTTGAACCTGAAACCTGAACCTGAGTGCAATAGGTCCCCTTTAAATAATTCAGTATAAAACCATACCAGGCTACCTGGAGTTAGCCTAGCCTTCAAATTAGCCATACTAGTCTGCAGCAGTCTATGTGAGCACTAAAATCACAAATGACATGATAAAGAATCAATTAAACAGAAGATACCATTTGTATTTTTCTAATATATAAAGAACATTGTTGTCTTTCTCTAATAAATAACCATTGGCTCTGCACGCAAAGCTTGAACCATCCAATGAGATGTGGAAACCAGCTCTTCCTCCAGGATGTTTGTGAAAGTAAGACTTACTGATCATAAATAGAGAGGCTTTCACTGCTGCTCTCAAAGAGAAGTTCAATGCAATGATTGTGTATTTTCACAAGCTTCAGAACTGAGAGACAATTACACAATTATTCCGGGGAAGTGGCTGGGTGGCGCAGTGACCTTCTATGTGTTTATCTGGCCACGTCTGACATTGGCCACCCCATTTGCCTGCATATTATTGTTTATGAACAGGAGTTTGGGGGGGTTTATAGGTTGGTGTTGGACGGACAGCTGCTGTGTTTGGCTGTTGACCAGAGGCCTAATAACTACGGCATGAGAGGGACATTACCTGTGAGCAGCTGCCATCCAGTTGCATGATACTGTGCCCAACAATAACAATTCAAATGTGAATGGAGTCACTAATAATGATTTGAGCTGCGCAGCATCCTCGGACTAAAGTCGTTTGGCACTGAGTTTGTAACCTCTGGTCACATCCTGTATCTATAGCTCCAAAAATACATAGATTTCCTATATTATACTGTCTGTTATAGCATAGTTTGGTGCAGAAGTGAACTGAAAGAAAGGCTGTAAACTCTAAATCCAAACTTTGCACTGCAGAGTTTTTGACTTCTGGCAGATAATACTCAGTGATATTACTTTTCTTTTCAAACCGTGCTGCTGCTTGTGTCAGACTCTCAATGTATTGGTTTATCCCTTTTGCTTCTCATTTCTCATCTTTACACATGACTTGATCGCAGCAGCTCGATTTCCCCCTCCCTCCTCCAGTTCCCCCCCCCACCTTCAGCCGCGTCCTGCGAGCGAGACAGCTGTGAAAACAGTGTGGAATCTGTGCAACCGACAGAGAAACGGGCTCGTTGCTGTATCTTCTGATTTTAACCAGATTTTCCAGGGATATTAGAGGGAACAAAAGATGTGACATCCCAGCGTTCCACCGTTCAAAGCTCCACCCGATAACTTTGATGCAAGATTCACTCAGAATAAAGGGAGAGGGAACAATTTGGATGGCTTCCTTACATTTAAAGTGAGGTGACACTTAACGGGTACATAAATTTGCATTTGTTATTGCCGTCTTTAGCATACATAATAGGAAACCTCCCTTAAGATGTGGAGATCTGAAACTGAAAAGATTGTATGCTTGTCATGATAAGACTCCTGCCACATGGCTCTGACAGAAAGGAAAAAAAGTTTAGTGTCACTTTCCCTTTTAGCTCTATCACAAAAAAAAGGCATACAGTTTACCAGCACACAACATCTGTACAAATAAATGTGAGACATTTGTCACGGTGACATTGATACAGAGGCATAATAATAGAGTTCATAACAGACAATGACACAGCATGCTGCAAGACCAACAGGATCTCACTGACAGTAAGAGGAGGGAGCACACAGCAGAGAATGTTAAGAGAAGATTCACAAAAGAGGACAATTACTGGAATAAGATGGGGGAAAGAAAAGTTCTTTGATGCTGAATTTACTGATTCAAAATGTCATCAATGACTCGCCTTGCTAAGTATTTGCAGAAGTTTAAACTAGGGCCTACTTTCATCCTCCAGGTACTTTTACAAGATTTTCCTGTTTTTACAAGTTGCTTCCATGTTAATTATCGTCCACAGTGGTAAACTCAACCGAGAAAGAGAATTATCTGCAATCACAAGTTGTGGAGGTGTTGCTTGCTAGTCAATTCAAATACTGCAATTAGCGTTGTCGCTGTGTAAGGTCTAACGTAAGTCGTCTAGTTTGTGAAAACTACACAAGGCAAGACTAACATTCATGTAAAGTGCATTTTTTCTCTCCTCCTTTTTCTGTCCTTTGCAACTGGATCTCTGAGATAAAACTAATGAAAAACATACTCGATAGTCTTTTTATATATCATTTGTGACCAAAAGTATTTTAATGGGCATCAAGTTGTATCCCCAAAATATGCTTTGTTATTGTAAAAGATGTAATTGGACCCAAGCAGGAGATTAATTTGATCAGAACAGGTGTTTATTTTACATTAGGGCTTCAATTTATGATTATTTCATGATTGTATGATCTGCCAATTATTTTATCAATAAATTAATCGTTTAATGTACAACTTCATAAAAATTGGGACCATGTCAAATATTGTAAATTAAACAGAATGTGATTATTTGATTCTTTTTAACATACATTCTACTAAAAAACTGTACAAAGACAACATTTTTGTTGTTGTTGTAAATATACATTCTGAGATCTGAATTTGATGCATTCTTGTTTTTTTCATGCATTTATATTTTAAGAGCTTCCCAATTGTTTTGGAATCAAAGTCGTATAAAATAGTGAAAAATGTATATCCCAGTTTCCAAGTTCAAGGTGATGCTTTTAAATGTCTTATTTTGTCAGTCCAAAACCCAAGGATATTCACTTTAATGTGATATGAAATGGAGAAAAGCAGGAAATCTCCGTGTTTCAGAGGCTGAAAGCCACATATTCTGCCATTTTTGGATGAAAAATGACTGTAAGGATGAACCAATTTCCAAAGCATTTGGTAATTATGTTTCTGTCAAACATATTATGCAGTGTAAAAGCCATAGTTTGGTGTTTCAAGTATGGTATCATGGCCAAGGCAGCCCTCAGCGTCTGAGGGTTCTATTCCCAGCGGACCCACTCGGTATACCAAATATCTAGAGTCTGCTGTTAGATATATAAGTGTTGCAGTGCCAGTTCATTTATGTAAGCGTGCCAACGGCACCAAGACAAATTCCTGTAAATTTATAGTAGCAGGTGAATAATGTGATTAAGTCAATGATTTGCAGGAAACCACTAGTCACTCCACGATAAGAGACCTCCTTAAATCAACAAGAAGTGAAAAAAGATGTCAAAATACAGTGCTCCTTTTCCCCGCCGGTGGATGGGCACCGGCCTCATTTTATTCCAGCCCATGTATAAAACACAATGTGGGAATAGGTTTGACTGATCTATCCCATCTAATATGCGACTTTCTCTCCTTTTTTTTTCTTTTTTCTTTTTGCTCATAAGTTGCAAATGGCTTCATTAAAACAAAAGCACGACCATAGGGAGCACATAAAACATGCTGCTGCTACCTAATATGGTATTTATGACCAGGGCTAAATGTAGAGTGAATTAAACTTTAAAGGATTGCAGTCAGGTAGACTCGCCGACGTTTGTGGAGGAATGTCCATTAACAAGATGAAAGAAGAGGGATGTGTGGATATGTGCGTGTGTGTGTGTGTTATTCCCCCATGGCTGCCGGTGGAACGTCAGCTACTCAGCTCGACGGCTGGCTGGACCTAGACACCTTACAACCGCACGTGAAATGAGAAATCGACTGACAGTTTCGCCCAGGAGCCCAAGCCTCCTGTATTTACAGAAATAATTAAAACGTAATATCATCAAAAGTGACTTCTCCCACTTCCCTCTACACCCTGAATCTCCTTGTACTCATTGCCTTGCTCTCTGTGAGAGAAGTTTAATCTGCTGGAGAAAATAAACCAATTAACAGCTGATGTAGTCGAGATGCAGCAAAAGCAGGTTTATGCCGACCGAGGCGTGAGGCAGAATGCTTATTAGAGAACAGGTTCAGGTCTAAATAATCACTGCGCACGCTTGGAACCAATTCTACATTCATCTGCTGCTGGATTTCCCAATGGGGAAACACACAGGAGCAAAGGCCCTGTCAGCTGAGCTGGATGGCTCAATCTTAACCTGGACGACCTGTTTGAGTTACACACAAACAAGCTGGAATCAAACTGCAACTAGAGTTGTACTGGTAGAGTGCAGACCTGCGCCAAGGCCAATGGTGCATTCAGGTGCTCCTCCAATGCTCCCATTTCCCAAGTTGGAAAGTTGTATTTTATTTTTATTTTGTCGTATCTGTATTTAATTGCTTGGAGTGTATAAACAACACATTGATAGCTGTTTCTGGTGTTTGTGTGACAATGTACAGGAAAGGAAGTGGATCAGGTGAGCCATGAATAATGAGGGTAAACTAATTTTCCTGATTATTCTGACAACACATGAATGCAGCACAAATATATTTCCCACATTTAACAAAACAAAAATAAAAAAAATAATTTCCATCCTTTAATTAATCCAACCTTTGTGTTTATATATATATATTTTATTTTTTATTCTAGCCTTTTTTTTTGCTACACCTCTTTCACCAAGTTTCATGAAAATCGGGCCAGCAGCTTTTCTGTAATCCTGCTGATGGACAAACAGACAAACAATCAATACAGGAAACAAAACATCATTGATGGAGGTAATAAAGACTAAAACTAACAGAGTCCATATTTCTAGATGCTTGGTCTGTTAAATATCATGCTTTTAGATGATTTATCATCTGTACAGCCTCAACAATCCTGCACAAGGGAAATCCTGTGTGCTCTGATACACTAAGCATTATGGTAGAAGTCACACAAGCATCAACCAGCTGCAGGCTGCTGGTTTGCTGATTTTCTAACTTTAGTGGCTCTGTTGATGCATGAATGTAATATTTTGTTCAGCAAATCTCCTACTTAAAGCAAGTCTGTGCAACTGCAGCACTTAAGTGTTAACAGATGGAGTTTTTAAAGTCAACAGTTCAGTTTCACTTCAGTACCTCCATGTTTTTGTTTTGTTAACAACTATTCTCTTTGGTTATTCTTAACTTTTTTTGGGAGGGGTGGCGGGGTATTTTATAATTCCTTGCACAGCACTTTGTTGTTCAAATTACTGCATTAATATACAGTATATTGACTGAAAATCATTGATACATAAAAAGCTGCATACATTCTACACAATATAATGACTTAAGAGTACATTTTTCATGAAATGATTTCATAAAAACCTAAAATTTTCAGATGTGCAGATCAGTTTTTCTGTTAGGGCTCTGAGGAATCATTTTCATTATCAATTCATCTGATGATTATTCTCTTAAGCATCTATATTTAGTTCTAACTTGCTTTATGAGCAATGTATGATTTTTGCTGGGGTCATAAGGGTTTGAAGGAGGGTTTGATTTTGCATTTTTTATTTTCGTCCTTTTTATAAAAATATGTGCCACATTTTGTATGGTGGTTGTATTAAATTGCGATCCAATTGACCATATTGCATAAAATAATAATACATAAAAACATGGTCATCAGTGTCATCATTATTAGCAGTTTTCAGGTTTTAGGATTCAATAGATTACTTCCTGTTCATAGATTTCCTTAAAGCGACCACTGTGACAGCAGGATGACATCTAGTCTACATTATCTCAATGTTAGGCACATTTTACAGTCTAAGCTTATGAGATGGATGCATTTTGCAAGTATGTAAATATGTTTCCCAGAGCAGCTTCATGATATTAAATAATTTATGATCTGAATTCATATTGTATATTTATATTTATGTAATGTCAGGCTGATATAGGGTGAGTCAAAGTAAGGTCTAAAGAAACTAAACAAATTATCTTCCTGAAAACATATTCATATATTCTTCTTTATATTAGTGTTTGTTTGCCTCACGGCAATCACCGACTCAAGTTCAAAGTTGACCTAGTTTCAGATTTACCAGTACAGATGTGATCAGTGTAGAAATCCCACTCAGTGCTGCCAGTGTGTGCTCAGATCCTGCTGCATTTTTGATTAATTTAAAAAGAAAATGTTCAAAATCTTGAGCTTTTAAAGAGTTTCTCACAATGACCTGTTGAGTGGTTAGTTGAGGGACTTTTTAGATTAATACTTTGTGACGTGTCTCTGTTTCTGTAAAGAGCAACAACATAGGATGATTGCAAGGTGATTGCTTGACCTTGGCTTTCACTACAACATGTGACAACTCCATTTTGTCCCCTCGCTCTTGTCGAAAACATCATATTTTATAGATTGTAGTCACATCTTGTGATTTTTTTCAACACAGGTAAGAGTGTACATATTTGAAATGGCCACAGGGATCATACATCTTAGATAGCTGTGTGATGAGCACAGCTGTAATGGCTAACATCCTCACTCTCTCTTTCTCTCTCTGCTCCCCTCCCACGAGGCTCGCCTACCTTTTTAACGTTTTAGCTCACAGATGGGCGAAAAAGGTTCCCTTGCTTTTCACGTGACCTCTGTTGAATGTAAAAATTTGTGACACAAAGTGGCGCGGTTTCATATTTGTTTAGCGGTGACTGGCTCAATGCGCCAGCGTAATGGCACGGCTCCGGTATCCAGATCACCGGAGGCGGTGCATCAGGGGACAACCTGGGATCACCGTGCTGCTGATTTATGCATGAACCATGTGCTCACTTTGCTGAGACAGACGGAGGCGACAGTAACAGAGGAGACATTCGGATGGGAAGACATCCTCTTTTTTTTTGTGAGGCTGGGGGAACGGAGACAACAGGGATGGGTGGAGGCCTTCACAAAGAAATTACATATTCTGATGTTGTGTTCGTACCAGCTACCTGTCTGTTTGAGCCATCTGTCATGTGCAATGAGGAACATGGGGGAAACAGAAGGGACAAGAACCCGTTAAAGCAAAGTTATCCAGATGCATGAATTCTTCACTCACTCAAAAACCGTAGGCTCCTAAATGTCACTTTCTAGGAGCTGAACAAAAGCTCACATTCAGCTTAAATGCATAAGAGATAATTATTTATAAATTATCTTCTGTTTGTGCATATTCTTTTGGGGAAAAATGCATTTTTCTGCTCAGTTTTGCATCAAAATAGCATCATTTTAGTAGCCTTTTTTGTACTGTTTGGCATTTAGTAGATTCTTCCTTTGAAACAAAACTGAAGTGTTTTTCTTTTCTTTTTGCAAATAGTTTTCTAAAACAACACTTTTAAACTATACATCTTTTCTGTATAAGCACAGACATCTCTCACTTAGCTTTGTAGAAGTTAACAACCCTATTTTTTATTAGATGACCAGGAATTGTGTTAATGTTTCAAATGAGTCAGTGTGTAAATAAACTGGAAAGTGAACTGTGTTCTGTTAAACCTCCTTTCTGGTTGATATTGAGAACATCTCACTTGTGTCTGTCTACAACACTGAACCTTATATTAAATTAACAAACAACAACAGACAGCATAACAACAAAACAAAAAGGTTTGTTTCCCCCCTGATACCAGTGACATGTCATCCCAGTTTGCAGCCAGTATTCTCATGCTAAATGTATGAGCCATCAGCTGAGTGTCCATCCCAGGTGACCATAACATGCTATAACATGCAGACAGCACAAACAGATTGCAAAGCACTTGAACCTTACTGTGTTAGTACTCAACATGTGATGTTTTAGATTGGTGTTGTAGTGTAATAGGGTCTGCCTCTTCTCTTATCACACTAAACCCAGGGGGTCAAAGGAGTCGGCCAAAATGAGTCGGACCTTTAAAGCTCAATTCTTATTTTTATTTTTATTGAATTAAATTTTTTTACATTTTTTGTTGAGTGTTTGAATCTTAAGCAGCCTCACATAAATGATATAAATAATATATATATATATATATATATATAATATATATATCTTGTCTGCTCCTCTGCTTTGTAAAAAAAAAAGTAATTTTCCAAAAATGTTAAGAAAATACATTTTTTTTCTTGTTTCTTGTGTAAAATAAAAATATTAACCATAAAAGAAAAGTTGAAATCTGTAAAAAACTGTTGAATAATAAATAAATAAAATTGTTTAGTCAGTGAATTCCATTTAAAAATAAATAAATGCACATCATTTGCTGAATGCAAAATTAAGGCAACTTTCTGTTTTATTACAGTAAAATTTTAAATTCAATGTAAAACATTTTTTGTAAAAAAAACCCAAACCATTCTGGCAGCAAAAGTTGCCAATCACTAAACATCATATTAAAGTAAGAAAACAGTTATTCTATAGATATGTTTTTTTAAAAATACATAAACTAACTGTATATTATGCATATTTTTAAAGAAATTATCTGTGAAATTACTTATGGTTGTTTACTGACTTTTTTTTTTTTTTTTATATACAGTGTAGAATTCCTCTTAAACAGATTTCACTTGTGTTGATGAGAAAACCTGTTTAGTTCCCATCTGGATCACAGATTTTACCTCTAAAATATAAGTTATAGTGTAGTGATTGTGACAGATGTAGATTTACCTAAATCATATTCACCACAGCATGTATTAACTTCCACCAGGGAGCTTCTTGAACATGTGGACACAAACATTTGAGTGCTAATCAAAATATCAAAGCCTACATCTAGAATAATATTTCTCCTCAGACTCACCTCTGTGTTCTGCTCTAAGTTATCTTTAAAGGAAACCTATGACAAAGCAAACCTTTTATTTTTTCAGCCTTGCTCACTGATACGGCATTAATTCGAACACAGGAAATCTGCATGGAAATCTCGCCCCTTTGAGCGTCCCTATCCCTGTTTATCTTGACAGCGTTCTCCTTAAGCAGGCCGTGTATCCATATTTGAAGGCGCCACCGGCTGCGTAGGTAAAGATGGGAATTTGTAGTGACAAGGGGAGGGCATCAGCACAACAGAGGTACTTAAGGAAAGAGACAACCTCTTCCAGCAAAGGCAAATGAGTCTTGTCATCCGGCAGTTGGTGCAGTAATTATAAAGGGTGCGTTGAATTTCCCAGGGATTTCAGGAGAATGGCATAATGGAGAAAACACTAAGAATTTTATAAGCCAAGCTGCAGGGAAATAAGAACCTTACATCCTCTAAAGTCTGCCTTAAAAAAACATTAAAGGTGTTTGTGATATTTAGACACCTAGTATCTTAAGTCATTGTGCCATGATTGAAGCAGACTTGCTGATTCTTTGAAACATAAAAATGGCTGCTGTTGTCCTAAATTACCAGTTAAGTTGTTGCACATTGCCTCAGTCAGTGAATAGCAGGTGCATCTTCTCCTTCTCAGTGCTGTCTCAGCAGCTGCTGCTGTGATTGTGTTATTCCTGCCAAACATTACCTGGACTAATAGCTCACTGTTTAATCTCAATGGGCACGCAGGGAAACGAGTAAAAACACATATGATGCTTAAAAAAAGATATTTCCTAATTATTTATTGTCTTTATTTACAGTTGAGTTAGGATGAAGGTTTATGTTTAACTTTTCATTATTTATCAGAAAAATCTAATGTTTTTGCATGGCATGATATACAGTCATTAAAAAAATATTAGACCATTGTTTTCTTCAATTTCTTCTTAATTTTAATGCCTGGTACAACTAAAGGTACATTTGTTTGGACAAATATAACGATAACAACAAAAATAGCTAATAAAAGAGTTTAATTTAAGAGGTGATGTCTAGCCGTTTTCCATGGTTTTTTTGATAGTGATTTTGGTTATTATCAAGAAAACCATGGGAATGTCTAGATAGCAACTCTTAAATTAAACTCTTATTTTTGTTGTTATCATTATATTTATCCAAACAAATGTACCTTTAGTTGTACAAGGCATTAAAATGAACAAGGTATTGAAGAAAAAGGCTGGTCTAATATTTTTCTTCCATTACTGTAGGAATACAAATATCTCAGTATCATTATGTGTCATTGCTTTGGGAGCAGGGCCTTGTAGTGGGTTCTCACCGTTTCAAAAGGTTTTGTTAAAAATCGGGCCAGTAGTTTTTTTTCTGTAATTCTGCTGACGGACGTAATGACCTCGTAATAAAGGCAGAGATTATGTTCAGCCAATATTTTTATGACTATAAAGTCCTTGACAAAGAAGGCAAGATAAATTTTGCTTTGCTTGGGAGCTCAGCACTTTATTGAAGCACCAACTGCATGTCTATGGTGGCAGCTAAGCCAGATCTGCTGGAGGTCCTGTTGAAGTCTAAGCTACAGAAGGTTCTGGAGAACCTGCATGATTTTATCTGATTTTGTTGATATATGACCCGGTGGCACTGTGGCAGAAATTAAGGATAAGCATAAAGAAATAGCCAATATTCTTACTGATGGTCTCATTGGGCATCAATATTAAATTGAGAGTGTTTAATTAGCATTTAACAGTTCCTTGTAGCTGCTTTAAATTAATGTAGCAAACATGTCTTACAAGAAGTGTATTCAAGTGTTACTGAAGTCGTTTCAGTGGGTCAGTGGCCAATAGTGCAAGAGGACTTTTTGACTTTTTACTATACATTTCTTTTGTTAATGTACAGTATTTAATTATATTAATTTCCAGTATGTTTTACTTGAAACCTTCCGAGATCAGTCTGTAAAACTTGCAGTGAAGCCTGCATCAAGGAGCTGTTAAATGAATTTCAATAGCATGGCTTTCACTGGAGTCTTTTACTGCCCCTCAATGATCTTAATGCTGCGTTAGAGGCTTCTCCACCTTGAGCAGTAATCTGCAGGGAAAGCACTGAATACTTGGAGTTTTCTGCGCATGGTAATCGAGACATTTAAAAGGTATTACACATCAGAACACAACATCTTTTATCAGTATTTTCTTTGAAGTACCCAAGCTGAGTAAACATGGTTCGAGGTGTATCTCTCCCACCTCCTGTAAATGTTTCCCCAGGCCTACACTGTGAACGTGTTTCCACTGAAATATACCTTATTAGAAAACAGTTAAATATGAATTAAAAGAGCGCTAGTTGTTTACCTTGTTGCTAAAATAGACCTCAAGCATTTTCGTCAGGGATTTTTGTTTTTCTGCAGATTGATGCGTACTTTGTGTTTGTTTACCCTCCAGAAACATTCATGTATATTTGAGTCTGACAGTTACATCTGCTCAGGGATGCACCGCCTCGAGCAGCATCAGTGAAACTGCCGTCGACTCTCGCTCTGCATCCCATCGGTGTGCCGTGAACCTTTGCATTTCCACGTTCCTCCGTTCACCTCCAGACCCCCCCGCCCCCCATCACTTCAGAGAACACAGATGTAAACCTCATCCTCCCTGTCCGTGTCTCGGGGACACACCGAAGCTCACCGCCGACTAGGAGGTCCCTCAGCGACAACTGTCCTGATTTTGACTGACATCAGAGTCAGTCCTCAGTCACTCTGATCCTGTCAAGGAGTCGGCTGAGACGAACTGATGGCGGATGGCCTATTTATACCCCAGTCACCTGATCTCTCGCTCCCCCACAGGCCAGGAATATTAAATTGACAGCAGCATATTCTGAAATGTGTGATTGCCCTGGAGCCTGCAGATACTGGAGGTTATCTGCTTTTTATTTTTAACTTACCTTGATAAACACATGGAGGACTCTTCTGCGGCCCGTACTACAAGGCAGGAACACAAGTTTGATCTCTTCTACAGTCACCTGTCCTAAATACTTTTTTTCCTTTTCTATAAGAATTTATCAAACTTCGTACACTACTTAATGAGATATTGGAAAAATCTAAATTTAATTGTTGGTTTATGATTGTTTTCCCATTTTCCTCTTACTGAAAATTACTCAAAAAAAGATTATTTCCTTGTTCTTAATTTTTCCTCCTCTCTTTCCTCTTTTCTCACTGCCAGCAGATGATTCAACTTCCCTTTGGCTGATTTCCACCCTTCCATCCTTTCTTTGAACCTTGCTTCACTCCTTCTGGGAGATGTTTCATATAATCTTAGTAATTCATTCATTCACATCATTAAGTCATTGACACACCTACCGTCATTTCTTCTTTCCTTCCCTTTCTGCAGATTATTCTGTTTGATATGTACATTCCTTTTAGAAAACGTCCTCTAATTCACTCGTTTTTTTAATCAATTCACTCACTTCCTTCCTCATTAGTTTATTGCAAAGCCCATCAGTGACTTACCAAACAGATGTTTCTGTTTGACCTTCTAACTGTCTTTCCTTCTGCTTTTCTTCATCTATCCATTCGTTTCTGCATTCTGTCATGCATTAATTCACACTAATTATTCATTCAACTTCAACTTTCACTTCCCCAAGAATAAATACATCTTGCAGCCAGGTTAAACATAAAACACACAGAGAAAGTTATTTTACAGGAATGCACTGTATTATTTTAAAGGGTTTTCTACATTAAGTGCAAATGGCATTAATAAGATACATTTAAATTACAAATATTAACCATAAAATAGAATTTGAAATCTGTAAATGAACCAATCAACCGCTCAATGGTCTTAAATGTTAAATTACAGTGAATTCTATGTAAAAATAAAATATATACTTATTGCTGAATGTAAAATTAATGCAACTTTCTGTTCTCATACAGTAAAACTTTACATTTAATATTTAAAAAAGTAGAACATACATAAATATATAAAAGAAAAAAAGCAGACAATATATTTAAATGCATATATATATATATATATATTTAAATACATATATTTAATGTATATTCTTATAAACAAATCTGTAAAATTACACAAGCAGTTGTTAATTGTTATTTGACAATTTTTTTTTTTTTTTTTTTTTTTTTTTTTTTTTACAGTTTAGGCACACAGACTTAGGTACAAACATCATTTAAAACATGATTATATTAAGTAATATTGTGTATGACGTCTTAGATAAACTATTGTGACTGGTTTTCTTCTATCCTTTCTTCCTTGCCTACTAACAGACTTTAACTCTTTCATTAACCTGCTAATACATTACAAGCTCGTCAACATTGTATGAGTCCTCGTCACTCCCTCCGTTTTTCTTTCCTTTTCAGAATATTAGTCATCTATTTATTCACCCATCCGTCTATTTTGGTTGAACCAGTGGGTGGTTTTCAGGAAGCCCTGCAGCCTTGGATCTCTCCCTCCAAACACAGGAGAGGTGTTGACCGACATTGGACAGATTGGCCGGGTAGCAGAGAAAAAGACTTGCTGTAATCACATTTACTTGGCCCTTATCTGCATGTTTGACATTTTGCCTCAGCGGCCCGACAACCAAAGTGTAGGTCGAGCTGAACCGCGAGCTGTCAAAACTCGCCATTCGGCCCGTGCCATGTTAAACACCCAACATCTGGGTTCGCCATAAACACTCAGCCCCTAATAATCAGCCCCACATGTGGCTGCGTTCAGGCAGCGCGGGCTCCCGTCCAGCGGCTGCACGTAAGGGAAACTGTCAGGTCCATCAGAGTGTTTGTCTCGTGTGTAACGGATACAGCGTCAGGATTACAATACGATATGATATATTTGAAATTCAGCTCTCCTTCTATTATAATTACGGCAGGTTTCAAACGGGCCCCCTACGTTTGATCTCCACGCCATCCTGATATGGAGCTTAAGATGGGACATTTATTTAATAACAGCTGCACCGCAAACCTCCAGCAGCTGGCAGTTAAAAGAAAACCCCTCCCTTGGATACTGTTACCCTCCTCGATATCATCAATCTGTGATTTCAATGCATTCCAGGAGTTATTCAGTGATTAAGTGGTCGAACTGAAATATCTACTGAACCCGCTTTCCCTCAAACTGCCTTGTCTAATTATGCTAAAGTTAAATTTTCATACATTTCCCAGAATAACTTTTGACATTCTCCAAATATGGGGCGTGGCCCTGTTGCTCAGATACAGCTAGCTCGCCAAGCGGTTCATGAGTTTTGGCCACAAAATCTGCAATCGTTAAAGCCTTTTATACTCAGAGCCAGTCTTTGTTGTGGCTGCATTGGATTCCGGTCTGTTTCCTGCTCCTCAGGGTGCAGCACCAGAGCACTTCACCACCTCTACAGGGTTTTGTTTTGTGTATAATTATCAGAAAAATACATGTAAATGGTTCTTTCTTTTATATTCTCAAGAACTGATAACAAAATGTAACTTTTCCTGTCAATATGTTTGTGTTATAAATATTGTGCTAAGTAACCGAATAACTACACAAAGATAGCAATTAAATATACATTCAAAGTGGTGATGGTAGAAAAATGTTTGTTGTGGATATTTTATTGATTAACATCTTAAAATATTTTTAAAAATACATTCACATTAGTATGAGCCATCATAGACACGCCCCCCTCAAGAATAGGTACACTTTTATTTTGAGGAACAGCCAGACTTATGGAAACAACAGTATGCAACCTCAAAAGTATTATTTAAAATCTGCCATAAAATGGAATAAGATGAATCAACAATGCATGGTTAAGGCGGGAAGTAAAAAACAACATTTCCTCCACAAAATGAATGGAGAAAAAGCACAGATTGGTGCAAAAAGAGCAGTGACCTGCAAAATGACTTGGGGGGACAACCCCTGATCCCAAGCTTAATATGTTTCCCCCCAAATGACAAAAAAAACTCAACAAAACAAAACAAAAAACTACACCCTGTTGAATTATAAAGCTACTACTTTTCTTCCTTGTAAGTGCTATTTTGAAATTTGTTGAAACTATACTTATCCACAATAAACCAGAAAACACTGGCTTGTTAGGGGGAATGAAAACACGAGCACTATTCATTAAAATACATTTTTATTTTTGTCTTGATGACTTCTACATCTGTCACAGTAGATATTTTAAGGGTTATGACAGGATAACACATTTACTCTGCAGCATTCCTAAAGGTTAAAAGAGTTCACGTCTCTTTTTCAAATGAACTCTCAATTAAATCCACCACATTAACTCAGTACATACCTGATCTCTGCTGCTTGGTATGCATGCAACTTCCCACAACTCCTCTGAGTCTCCCAACCCCCCTCAGGTTCGGGGCAGATGTTCTCAATACGGAGATCAATGAGGGGTTCATTTCACTGTCTTTGTTCCCTTCTGTTCGCTTCAACTCCCATACTACTCGCAATAATTCAAGAAAGTAACACAAATGGCGTGTATAAGGCCATGTGGTTCCCCTGATGCATGAGACTGACAGAGAGACAGGAGTCGAGAGAGAAAGACAGACCGAGAAGGAAGAAAAAGATGTTTAGAATAATGAAATGACTTTCATTTAAAATGCTTACCTCCTTAGGTTCCAAAAACATCCACATTGCTTACACTACCTGCATCTTTTTCTTCAAAATGAAGAATGAATGAAAATTCATCTGAAACCTGAATCGACCTTTGAGGAAGTGGGGATTGGCTATAATGCCCTCAGTTTATAGAAATGTCCTCACTCTTCAAGTCAAAAACTCAAATGGGTCCTCACAAAGACACAGTACAGGACACTTCAACACACCTGGCAGTGCACAATGAATCGATCTACCCTGCCACTAGAAATTTATCGCTGTAATGATGAAGATCCATCAAGTCAGCTATTTATTTTGCATTTTTATTGCACTAAGCTCACAGATCTGAGATCAGATGTCAAAATTGGCAGTGCTGGTCAAAAACGAATGAGGATTACTGTGCTGCTTATTTTTCAACTCAAAATGTTTTTTTAGAAACATATTTCTGTATTGTTTCGCTGTAAAATGAGAGTTGGGACCATATTCAAAATATTCAAACCAAAACCTGAGAACCGCACACTTTTTTGCCAAACTTGGTGGATCTCTACCATAATTGATCTCAATTTTCTTCATAATCTGCCATCTTACATCGGCTTAAACTGTTAATAAGCTTTACCTACAATCCTCAAATCCTAAAACAATGGCAATATGTTAATTTTAGATTAAAGTTCCACTGGGCAATATTTTTATGTCAAAACACAATGGAAACAGAAAATATCTCACTTCGTCCAAATTTAAGGTTATTTTTACTTGCAGGAAACTTTTTGCTAAGTGACAAATCCAAAGTGAAACAGTGTTTTTTAGCCTGGACTTTAGAACCTGTTATTTTTGTTGCAGAATTAACAGAACATTTTAGTTTATATGATGCAAATTGATGTCTCCCCTCTCCTCACTAAATCAGCTGATGATAATCTGTACTGTTGCTGCTCTGCTATAGCTCCACCTTTTCATACTGTGACCCATACATTTCTACTTAACCTGTTTTGTGTTGAAATTATCTGCTGTGTATGACTCTGACCCTGTCCTTATTCTTATCTGTATCCTTGCTCTCTTCGTGCTGCTCTGTTATTATTTGCAGCTGTAATGTCGCTGCTTCCACACAAGACTCATTTAAAGTTTCATCTTATCTGATGAAATATGTGTTACCACACTGACATGCTCTGAAGCTCTGTGCATCAGCGCCTGTCGACCTAGGTGTGTGCATGTGTGGATGTGTGTGTTGCGTAAGGGCTCCTCTCAGACCAAACCAATACATCATCCCCCCGGTGACGACATCTTCGAGCGCCGGACCGGCTCGAGCCGGCCCCCGAGGGTCAATCTCTTAAATGAGATTTCAGCACCACTGACCCGTGATCTGTTCCTCTCACCTTTTGCCAGGAGAACAGGAATGACCCTTGACCCCGGGATCTGTGGGCAGCCACCGTCTTCCTCCAAGTGGCGACCCCTCAGCTGCAGCCGACCATGCCTAAGATGGGAAGACAGAGTGAGAAGGTGAGGCCTTGGTGGGGGAAGACCACAGAGGTGTAAAATGAAGCAGAAAGATATGCCCACATTTTAGAAAAAGGGACACTTTCTTTTACAGAAATCAATTCTTAGATGAGTTAAACTTAATAAAAAGAAAGCAGATACCTATGTTTGACTAAACTAAAACCTGGACTGGGACTGGATCCTCTGATATTATACAGATACTGAATGAAATACTTAATGATTGACTCATTGATGAATGAATGAGGATAAGTAGTGGTGGGACCATAGACTGTATAAATAATGGATGTAGTCACTGTGACGTCCCCCGTTGGTTTGTGGCCCATTTGAGGCATCGAGTTCAGTGCTACACTTGTCGCCATCTTGCATCCCCATCTTGTTTCCGATACGAGACAGACCATATTTGGACTGTGGAGGAGCGAGAGGGATCTGACGACACTGACTACATGCCTCTCTACACCTCAACCTGACTGAGTGAAGCAACTGCTAATTTTATGTTAGCATTAACTGGAGCATTAACTGGGATGTTAGATTTGGCTAGCAAAAAATAAAAACAATACGTATGATGCTTACCTCAGAGCAGCGACTCCTGGGAGTGTCTATTAGTCCGACCAAACATTTTTAATGCACAAAATTTAAATGTCATTATTAAGGGTCAAAGCTATGAGACGAAAACCAGACAGAAACACAGACGACAAACACGCTCATGGCTGGATACCATAGACATGATAAATATAATAATCTTTATTATGTCTATTCTGGATACACATTGTTTTTTTTCTCTCCTGTTCTGTCCTGATGACGGCTCGCCTTGTTAGTGACCTGTCAGTCTAAGGTAGCCATGCCCCAAATCATATGATTCTGTATCTACTATTTTCTTCTATATGGGGCCATTATTTACACTATTGACATCAAATTGTCTTGAAGAATATTTTTTTACTAGAGATTGAGACCATAGTGTTGTCCTAAAAAAATCTGAGGAAATAAATCAAGTGAGAAGTTTTCTCATTTTGTATTGAAATGAATGGACTGAAATGCTTTTGCAACCTTTGTCAGCACCCCCTGCTGGAATTTTCAGTAGAATGCAGCTTAAGGCACTTCCTGGTTTGCCTCCCTGCTCAGACCCGGAGGTTGCTGCCTGGTTGGGACATGATTTCAGGGTTGCCATAATAACCGCAATATATTTGCAATATTGAAAAGCCAGTTGCAGCGGAAGGCATTAATTTCCCTTTTTTTCATGTGGATTGGTCCTTGTTTTATAATGTAATGCAGTGTATTAAAAGTGAAATAAATTCCAATCAGGGTTGAAAAATAGCACCCACCAAATGTGGGTGAGTTTGATCAACATACCAGCCATGGTGGCGGGTACACAAAGAGATACGATTGAAATGCTCCTTATCTTATTGTTTCAATTCTCTAGCACATTTAAAACAACATGAGCTGACCGAAGTGCTTTTAAAATATATCAGAAGAAAACATGTCAACAAATTAGCCAACAAAGAAAATGCAGAAACTCAGGCAGAGAATGTGATATAAATTGTGCAAAAACCACAAAAGAAAACAACCATCATGAAGGCCGATTAGTAGTTGCCATTAAGGTTCAGCATTACACACAAGAAATTGCATTGTCTTAAACACTACAGAAAGCAAGATTGAACCTTGGAACTAAACATTCTGCACAACAAACTATTAGTACATGTTCGCTAATACTGCCTATCCCACTTTAAGTGACCCTAAATCAACCCTATAAGAACTCTACAAATGGCTACTTGTCTTAAAAGATACCAAAATGACAAATATTAGTACATTTATAAAATAATGCAAAGAATGGTTGCTATATTATGAGGTTAATCACCCTCTTGTTTCTCTTACAGCCTTACAGCCTGCAGTCTACTGGCCTTTCTGCTGTCAGAGCTCAGTGTTGCAGCTACTACAAAGGTAAGAGTGCTGTGTGCAAACTGTGGTACAAAGTGACACTATATGTTCTCCAGTTTAAGTGAATCGGGACATTAAAAAACCTGCTCCTTTACTGGAAATTAGTGAATGTTACTGTAAATTCCAGCAAAAACAATGAGCCTGAAATATTTACATTCCCCGAGCACTATACAGTATGTAATACTTATGTAATGGAAAGATACACACTGATAGACATCCACATTTCTACTTAATTTATTTCTTAAACAGCCCACAGTAACATCAAATCCTTAGAGTATTTACTCACCAGTGACACAATTTGTTGCTGAGGTGGAGGTTGCATTGAATTGGATGTATGGTCTTGGAGTGTTTAGTTGAAAACAGGTTACAGTTTGTTACAGTGCGTTTGATATGCGAAGGCTCCAAGGCGGATATAATGCAGAAGAGCATACAGTATTTCCCAGAGGCGGCCCTTAGCCTACATACTGTACTGTATGCATGCGAGTACAAGAGCAGCACACACACACACAGACACACAGACACACAGACACACAGACTTACTGTATAGAACGGCCTTTAATGTGCATATGTGCAGTTGTGTGTTTCTTTCTTCCTGACATCTTGCAAGTGCTGTATGTATGTCATTAATTGAGTCTCTGGCTCCCTGGAGTGGTTAGCTCTACTTGCACTGGGAAGATAGAGGGGGAGATGCTCTTTGTGTGTGTCAGTGCGTGCTCTTTACACACACATACACACAAGCCCTGATCGCCTGATGATTATGCTTGATCAGTGTCAAACACAAACTACTGCAGCGGGTGCTTTGAAAAGGAATATATTGTGTACTCAGGCTTTTTTCAGACCCTTAGTGGTGTTTTTTACTTAGCCCAGTGATTTATCCAATTCACCCAGATCTTAGAAATATAATATTTTTGTTTTGTTGTTTTTTTCTTTGGTGATAAAAGTCTGCATTTCCATCCAGATTTTCAAGAAACCAGAAAATCAAAGTACAAGGAGGGGGGAAAAAGAACCACCTCTGGTGTTTTATTCAGAGAGAAAAGATGAAATCAAAGAGAGGTTTAAGGCATATAATAAAACACATACAATCACAGCACATACACCACCTGGGAAACATAAGCTGATAAGACCAGACAGGGAGTCAATACCTCATTATAGAGCAATAAAAACTCAATCATCAGTGCAAAATTTAAAGAACTAGAATGTACACAAGGAGCTGCAGTAGTTCATTTGTCAATTAAGCCATAAATAAACACTTGGTTCTTTTACTTCTAAGATTCAGTACTCTGTAGCACTGTTTCACACAGGAGCTGCAGTTATATTTCCCACATTGGTTTAGTTTAATGTCAGTGGGTTGAGTCTAGTTAACTGGTAAACCTGAACAGCAAAAAGTAACTCAGTAAAACATCCATCCGTCAGTTTTCTGCTGCTCTGAGTTGCAGTAAGGTAGCCCTGACGTCTTCGCCGAGGCGTTCCCGAGCCAGATGGGATGTGTAATTCCTCCAGCGTGTTGCGGGTCTTTTTCCCAGTTGGACTTGTCCCAAATACCTCCACAGGGAGGCATCCAGGAGGCATCCTGATCAGATGCTGAACCATCTCAATTGGCTCCTTTCAACATGAATGAGCTCCGAGCTCCGTCCGGATGTCTGAGCTCCACAGCCTTCGATTTCGCTGGCTTTCTGTCCGACCACATCACATCCTCACCACAGTATGCAATGGCAGTCACAATCTGATGAAGCCAAACAAGCAGAATTATATCATCAGAAAACAAAAGGGATAAAATATGTTCAAAATATAAATGTCAATGTTGGAATTTCATTCATTTGAGACCTTGGTACAGCTGATCAAGGTAGCTAATGCTAGGATACTCACAAAAATGACTTCTTTGCTCAACCCAGAGAGGCTTTGCACTGATAATCAATCAGATTGTTTTTCTCTATAGTAGATCTATACATAAATCTGTTAAAACTCAAATTGCAGCTCAAACCACTCTCCAAGGAGTACTGGGGAATGACATGAGCTTTCTTTACCACATGCCAAATTTTCTACTTAAGGTTGCACTTTTCTTGTGCACTGACATGTGCATCATTCAGTTGGTTTAAGAGAAAGAAAAGAGACAAATGAGGGCTAGTTTTATTTGCTTTCCAGGGGCATTGGAGCCAGGCGGGGCCCAATCAGGGGTGTTTCTCGTGGCGGGGCGGCCCTCACCACTGAGCTGAATGTGATAGTTGTAAATATTTGTATCTCAGCAGTGGACGAACAGCTCTGAGGTCAGTCGTCTGGAATCCCTGGTTGTTTAGAGACCACTGTTGTTACAGTTGGGCTTTTTTGGGTAAAAAAAGGCTGCATGAGAGAGACAGAGAGAGAGTGCTAGACTCCCAGAGGGAGAAAACTGAGCACTAACACTAAAACAAAAGAAGAGTGAGGAAAAGAAGTGTGAAGTCGGGGGAGAGAGATGCTTTTGTGCTACATGCAGATAAACCTCTGCAATAGCTCTATAATATACTGAGTTTTATTTTTATACCACAAATCATATAAAAACAAATCATTCAACAGAAGTCTAGAAAATGCTTGCTTGCAAAAAAACAGCAAAAGTTGATCTGACAAGCATCACTTTCTGTTTATCTTTCTTTGATAAAAAACATAAATGCAAAGTTGTCTCCTCTTGGCTAAATTTGCTGTTTTGGATGAGAAATATGGCACCCTCTTGTAGAACTTTGTTTTATTAGAGGGGGGTCCACCTGATCTCCTGTTGTGAAAGAAACCATGTCTGGTTGCTGTAACTATAAATGTTGTTGTTTAACTGAGATCCAGTAACTTAATCTTGTCCAAAGTGAGCTTAACTACTTTAGCTTTGTGTTGCCCAGCAGCAGTGGCGACATACTGAAAGTGGTGTCTTGCACAGCGATATTTGGCCCTTTTCTCGGAACTGTCAGCATTCTTATCTTTTCTAGACTTTGCAAGCCTACATATAGTAACAGAGGAATTCATATAGTCACATGCATGCTCTATATCATATGAATCTTTCTCAGTCTTACGGAGCCCCAAACAGATTCTTGTATCTGAATTTAGTGGGGTGTTTCAAAGTCTCATTATAGTCTAAATGCAGTTTCTACCCTGACAGGAGTAAAAAGCATGAGGAAATGCTGGTTTTTATGTCTAACTAATGACTCCACCGTGCTTTTTATGACCATAAGGTGAGCCAAGGCTGAGACCTATGAAAGAAATTCCCTCTTCTGACTCTCCCCCGCTCGTGATGCAGCCGGGCAGTTTCATGAAAACGAATCAGTGCGACTAGTTCTGCCTTGTAGGGATAGAGAAGTGAGCGGCATTAGTGGGGGTGTCATGTTTGATTGGGCTTTATTAGCGCTGCCTGTATTGTTCCTGTTCGTCAACAGACTCCCAGGTAATGTGGTGATAATCGTTGCGGAAGCCTCCATCTGCTCATTTGGGGGAGGGGGAGTAGGGTGCTGCCCTCGTTTCAAATCCATTTTCCCAGGTGCTGATGGGAGGCCGCGGGGTGGAGGGGGTGGATGTTGGTAGGGGAGGAGGGAGTAGTGTAGAGCCCTCTGTTTCATATACCCAGGAGTGTCAGCGCGCTCAGCAACCAGGTTGTCTCTGCTTGTACCGGCTAATGGTTCAAACCCAGCTGGCTTCAATTGGGAGCCGGGCTCTTGAGTAATACATTTTGCACTTTGGCTCACTACCAAGTGTACGGCATTTCGGTGCTGCACGCTACACTGAGTTTATCACTCAGGTGTTTGGAACGAGCGCCATAAAATCCATAAACAACCCAGTCATTGCGGCTCCAGGATGTCATTTGAGGCATCGGGGTCAAGGTGCAGGGTATCCAGGAGCTGGTCTGGAGCCAGCCGGCGGTGAAGGGCCGTCTCTGGACTGACTGTTTGTGAGAGGCAATTCTCTACGCTTGTAATTACACGTCTTTAATTGATAACGCGGAAAAACTGCATTGATTTGGTGTCAGGCGAAGGAGCGCGGCGGCCTGGCCTCTAATTACTTCTCAGTTCTGCAATGTCAGGTTCGGTTTCTGCCATCGCATCTGCTATGTGGATGCCGCTGATGTGAACACACCTGAGCAGTTTGCTCTTCTGTCCACTGCATCTTACTGACATATAGAAAATGATAAGGAAATCAGTAACATATGCAGTTGCACGTTGGATATTTGTATGAAGACATGGTGACATATGGACTCCTGTTTGAATCATGATGCTGTTCTGACTTTTTGTACCTCCAACCACATAAAATAGTTTGCTTTGATGCAATTGTTGCTTCTTACAAAGTCATCTTTGTAGTGCTCTTTTTGTTTTGTTGTTGCTGTAAACTGTTGAATATCCAGAAAAGCACTATATAAATTGAATGTTAATTATTATTATTACATTTCTGCAAAGTTATACTAAAATGAATGTGGTGAGGAACAGAAACAGCTGAGACTTTTGCAGCGACTTTGACCTCTTTTCGTCAGCTTGTTTTGAATGGTAAGTGTTGTGTGTTAGAGTCCAGACAGGAGGATGTGAAAAGGAATAAAGCAAACAATCAGATGAAAAGAACAGGAAGTGAACTCAGCTTCATGGCCTGTTGATCCCCCTCTTCCCTCCTGCCTGACAGCCTTTTAGTCAAGCTATCACTGTAAATTTCCTCTTGGGCTAAATCACGGCAAAAGGGCTTGTTACCCGATTCTGCATAATGCCACTAATTTCTGAAAGCCTATGAGAGCTCTGTCGCGGAGGTGATGACAGAGCAGGACCAACTGGTTTCACATGGGACTTCCTGAACAGCTAAATGGTTTTAAGGTGGAGGGGAACCAGACTTTAGGGCCTTTTTAAAACTTTTAATATCCTGGGAAACTTAGCTGAGCTCCTTTCTTATTTTCAGCAGTTTTTTGCACTTCATTTGAAACGTTGTGTAGTTGAGGGTTCAGTACTCTCTCCATCCATCCTTTTATACATTTCTTAACTTTCAATTTCCATTTCCCCAAAAAATGTTTGTTTGCCTTGAGCCAGTTGGAGTTGCCAACAGGTGGTGCTTTCAACTTGGTTTTGGGATTTGAATCATAACATTTGGGTGACTGTCAAAAGCTCGAGGCATTTGCCAGACAGTCCAAGCTACAAAGGTTCAGACTTCCTCTCAATGGACACAAAAAGGTACTGTATTTGCAAACCACCAAGGTTGTAACCATAGACTGATCAAAATAAAGACATAGACTCTGTGACATCACCCAAAGGTTTCTGAAGCGCCAAAATATAGTTCAGTGTGATTGTGTGAGTGCAGTTGAGCTGAGACAGGACAAATTAAACCTGGTTACTGAAACACACCACCTGTGACAGTACCCTCATGTCACTAAAAGGGGCCAAGTCCTTTTCTTCTGGAATAAAAGCCAGCTTTCATCAAATTCTTCTGTTCTCATACTCTAATCGGTGCATGGAAAATCCTCCAATAAGGCCCTCTCTATTTCAAGTAGCTAAAAAACACAAATTTATGTCTAGATTTACTGTAGAGTCCCCTTGCAAAATTGATTTGTGGTTTAATTTTTTCTGAAATAATGTAGCCGAAATTAGCAATTTTTGAAAATCCCCCCACCCCCAATAACAATAATAATAATGTTAAAATTGCATAAATATAAATCTTAGCTGTTGTCTCAAGATATGCCACTATGAAGAAAGTATAAAAGCCTTTATTCATTTGTTTCTGTGTAATTCTGTCTGAGACATGTGTGAATACATTAATGTTGTTGTGCATGTGTGTATTTCTGTGCCACTCAGTTTTCTATCTGTGAGTGTCTGCCTTCGTGTGAACATGTTAATAGAGAGATCCTGTCTGTGCTTGACACAAACAATGATGCTTAAAAGCAATTTAATGTGCTTTTAATTAGTTTTTAATTGCATTACCTGATCTTAACGGACCTTGAGAGGGAAGCAGGATGACGCCGTAATGCTCATGTTGTTTTCTTTCTTTTCCTGTAAACTGTTAAATGCATTAACATGATGCTCAGTAGATGTGAAAAAGGAGCTTTGCAGAGTTATCATTCAATAAGAGATGGAAAAGAGTTAGTGTGTGTGTGTGTGTGTGCATGTGTGCGTGTGTCTGTGTGTGTGTGTGTGTGTGTGTGTGTATATGTGTATGTGTATGTGTTTGAATAAATGAAAGGGAGACATGAAAACATTTAGTGTGCATATGTGCACATGTGTAAATTTGACTGTGCACGGGAGGAATAATAATAATAATAATAATGGGTGAAGGTTATAAAGGATTAAAAGTGTGTCTCCCCCTGCCAATGCATGTCTCTAAATGTGTGTGTGTGTGTGTGTGTGTGTGTGTGTAGGATGCATCTTTGTGTGTTATAGAGAAAGTGTGTGTCTGTGATGGACACATAAAGGAAAAAGTAGGTGAGAAAACTTCAGCCAGTGTGTGTGTGGAGTAGGGAATGAGAGGGGAAGAGTGTAAGTGTGTGTGTATCCCTGGTGTGTGTGTCTGTCTGTGTGTCTATGTGTGTGTGTGATGTCTCGGCCTGTAGATGGAGCTGCACTCTACACTTCTCTCTCTCTCTCTCTCTCTCTCATCCTCCATCTGCACACAATGAATGCATTGTTTCACCCCCAACCCCTCCCATAACGCCTCCTCTGACACACACACACACACACACACACACACACACACACACACACACACACACACACACACTCACACACACACACACACACACACACACACTCCTCTCTCTCCAACAGATTTGGTATTTATGTTAATGTACACCTCTGTGGATCTCTTGCCTCCCAGTGGTTAGATACCCTGTTGATATGTGGCTTTGCTGTGTGTGTGTGTGTGTGTGTGTGTGTGTGTGTGTGTGTGTTGTGGGTGGATGCGAGCTAAAGAGGGAAGCTGGAGGGGTTCAGGATGGTTTAGGGAGTCAAAGGACAATTCCTGAGACTTTTCCTCCCCTCCAGAAACCAAAGAAAGGAGGGAGAAGAAAAAAAAATCCTGGCACTAGATGGACAACTGAGCCGTCAATAAAAAGCTTTAATGGCGTCTTTCTGAGGCAGGCAGGATTTGGGAAAATGAACTTAACTAGGCTGCAGAACAGTTATGAAGTGCTTGATGATGTGAGCCTGTACACTCAGCACGAACAGAGACTCCAAATATCTGAGAAGGTACAGAGAGAAAATGTTTGGCCTCAAATACACCACATTTTTTGTAGTGACTGAGACCCAAGCTCCTTTCAGATTATTTTCAGAATAGTTGGATAAAATTGCTGGGAGGTTTTAAAGCAACTTAACTTTTTTATCAGAGAAATTTGAAATTCAATGTAATAAACAGGCCAGAGTAAAAAAGAAAATGGGTATCAATTTCTATAATGCATTACAACCGAAACATAATTATAATGTGTTATAATCTGCTTTTATTACTGTATAATTATAGTTATTCACACCTCTACAACCATATATATCTAGAACATAATGCTTCATAACACATTTTAAAAATAGTTTCAAGTATTATCTATAATTTGAGTCAATTTTGTGTTTTGTGTGTTGCTCTTGCATTGATTTAATGTATACATAATGGCCACTTATAGTTACTTATAATCATATTATAATGCAATATAACAGTGATTGTAATGCATTATTAATCAATTAAATTGTATTATTATACACTATAAACAAAGTGACAAGTATGTAGTAACTTGACCTTATAAGTCATTATAAAATGCTTTATGATGTGTTACGATACCTGTTATAAAGCATTATAAATATTTCTGACTATATCTGTACCGCAGTTATTGCAGAGCTAGTAATTTGATTGGATAGGATGAGTTCCATGAGTGCTGATATACAGTATAACATCACTGGGACGTTTAACTTACATGTATCACTCTACTGTTCCTACTTTTACCTTATATTGTAAAAAAAAAGAACCATATTTCCACAAATAGCATTTCAGTGATTATAACTGGTTGTCAGAAGAGGACAATGTGAAGGAAATATTCCTGGATAATTACACCTACAGTATATGACTAAGGTAACGTGAGCTGCCAGGTCCAGCACTTGGCAGCTCACAATAAAGTTGTCTCATGGCTTGTTTTCAAAAACATCAACATTTAATCTGTTAAGAAGATTGAGCTCCAAGAAAGCAGGAACAGTAAAGTTATTGTTTGATCAAGCTGTTTATTATTCATAATCACACTTTTCTGACTTTCCATAAAGCCTTATTTCCATAGTTGCTCAGCAAATGAAAACATAAAGATACATGCAGAAAAATGTAGTCCAGTTGCAAATGATAATATGTTGTCACTTGTAACACATTTCTGTTAACAAATAACGGCATTTGTAGAACTATCTAAAAGAAATATCACGTGAGAGTAGGCCTGTCACAATAGCACGTTTTTTAGGATGATATATTTTCCCAGAAACTATCACGATTAACGATAGTATTGTTGTATTGATGTCGTTTTAGTTCTACAATCATATTAGAGCAAAATAAGTCCATCCTTTTCCACAGCAATTATTTTTTTTAATCTTGAGAATATTAACCATAAGAATTGAAATGTGGAAAAGAAATATGAAAATATCCTCATTAAATAAAACATAAATAAATAAACTACAACCAAAACAAATAAAATAGACTTTCAGGCTCTGTTACGAAAAATTGCACTGAGATAAACATTATGTATTATATCATTTTATCATTAAAATAACAGCTGGAATGCCTGTTTGGGATTTTTTTTTTGGATTTTTTTCGGCGCAAAGTTTGCAGCATTATTTTAAACACAACACAAAAAAGAACAAAAAGTCACACATGTAAACGACAATTTAATGAGTCCAGAAAAAAACCTCATGTGTCCATTTTTATACATTGAACGATAAGTCGATATAGTAATTATCGTGACAGACATACATGAGAGTGATGGTGTTGTTCTGAACATCATCATGGCTGTTATTCAGTCTTGGGCACGAGGATGAATGCAGATTTTAACACTTTACAAGTAATGCATTATAGACATGGACAGTGCTACCAGAAAAGTTATTCTTTTCCTTCTTTCTTGACTCCTTCAGTCCCCTTGTCCCCATCTTCCACAACGTTCCATTATATATTATATGTGATATTATAATTTTTTTGGATATAATCATGGCTCAGCATATTAAATAAGCTGTGTGCATTACAGTGGTGGTAATTCTCGCCACTCAAACGGTGTGTGAAATAGAGCTACAGTCAGGTCATTGTTGATCCCCACCTCTAATAGAATAATCAATCTTGCTTTTGGCAAGTCTGTGGGATTAATTATTAAGAGCTAAACATTTAGCAGCTTTAAGCACAGCGCCGCCCGCCGCCCGCTCCTCTACCTGCTCACTCTGCAGCCGCTGTTCTCCACGTCCTCTGAAGAAACCGCTCAACCCGCCGTGAATTGATTATCTCCACGCTTATCTGCTGGCAACAACCACCACCCCTCCATCTCTCTGTATCCCTCCACCTTTAAAACAATAGTATCTTTCCAGTTTGTCAGTCACAGATTTATTTCATGTAGAACACTCACAGAAGGAGGATTAACGGTATCTACTTATACGCTTGTGATAAACTCTTATCTCCTGCCTTCCCCAGAGCACTCTGTGGGTGCACGTTGACCTGTTTTCCTCTTCTTCTTTTTCTTCCTCCCTCCTTTCTCTGCTCTGTACCTCAGCGATTTAATCATTTAACCATGTATAATCTGGGCCCTCTCCCAATTTGTTAAATCCTCTTGCAGTGGGCACGTTCCTCTTGGAGCAGTTTGGCTTTTTTTAAGACCTGCAGGAAGTTTATATGTGCGGAAAGGTGACAGGGAGGTGAGGCAGTAATGGCTGGGTTTCATGGAGAAATTAGTTTGAACAGGACAAACACACTGAGAGTGAGCTGCAGTGTAATTAGGCAGCAGTTTATAAATGTGTCAGCACAGAGAGTTTTTACGATCTAGCAGGTACAGTACATCACAATACGAAGATGACAAGAGGTCGTGGAAAGGATGTAAACACGCCTGTATGTGCGTTTATGTAAGAGTGAATATCTGCATGTGTGTGTATGTGCTTCTGCTCATACTGTACGTGTGTTTGCTTCATGGTTTACATCTAGCAGGTAAACTTTAGGCAGCTGCAGCATCCTGTATGCTCAGCAGAGGTTTACACAGCATAAACGCATCACTTCCTCCTCATTTAGTGTGATGTAAACCGACCGTATACCCACCAGGACACCAGCCGTCATCCTGTAAAAGCAGGAAAAGTGACGTTACCTTTGGCCCGACGCTCTCTGGGTGGCACTGCCACGAGGTGGCCTGGGGATTAGCCCGATGACAGCTTGTATCCATTAGGATGATGCCTTAGCCGTAATGTAAAGTATCCACATCCTCTTGCCGGCTCTTAAAAGGGCATTTTTTTTCTCCTGTCACATGTTCACCTGGGTGAAATAGTTTGAAGTCTTTCTAAATATTCTGAGCGTTTGCTTAGAGTGGGTGGTTCTGCAGTTCCAGGAGAATACCGCTGTCATGTAGAGTTACAGACCATTTACTTCTCTTTATGTCTCATTTACATTTCCTGCAGTGTTTTCGCAATGCTTGCTGTATGTAATTAGATTTTTTTTTACATATACATGTTTTTGTCTTTTTGTAAGTTAAAGAAAAAAAATCACCATGCAAAACCCAACCAATGACATGGAAAGCAGCAAATGCTTGTCATACAGAAAGTGGGGGAAAAAAACAAGCAGAACAAAAAACAGTCCTGTTTCACAGCATTATATCTAGACAACACAGAGGTTCAAGTTTCAATGCCTTCTAAAGCCTTTGCGACTGTTATTATCTAGTTGGGGTTTGGAAATTAAAAATCTTGAGTAAAATAAAATATCTAATGTAAAATCAATACCGATTTCCTGGTGTCAAACCTTAACAAAACTCCTCCAAAAGTGAAGTGGAGGACAGTTTTCAATGGCCTATGCACCAAATGGAGCAAAGGTTTTAAGTCAATAAAGTCAGTCTATGTTAAAACCTTTACTTCTCACTGCGCTATGGTACCCAAACGTTTTTCCTGTGACTGATTCAAAGTGAAGCAGTGTCTGCTCCTGATCCTTTATCACAGGTTTCATAACACTCAACACAGGAATGGTGTTTCCTTTTAGATGATTCATTTTAAGTAATAATCTTTTTCAATAAATGTTTGTTAAGTCATAATCTATTGTGAATTGCAGAATTAAGTTACACAATGGTGGTTGAGCCTATGGCACACTGATGAAGAGACATTGCATATGTAGAATTATGAACCAGGTGTATGTGGCAATGTCCCAGGAAAAATAATCACAAGTGGCAGTGGTTGGTGTTGGTGGAGCTAATACAACGGATTCGCTCTTGAATTACCTTGTTTTTTTCTAGTCTCTGCTAGCGTTGCAAGTCAACAGTTATTTGGGCGGAATAAACAAAGAAATGAAGAAAATCAAGGAAAAGTGAGATTACAAAAAAAGACCTGCAATTCCTGCGTATCTCCATAGCACAGAGAGGATTTTTTCAGACCACAAGAGGATAAACAATCCAGTTTTAACAATAAAAAACAAAGATTTGAGCACTCTTGTTCATCGTCCTGCATCAGATCAGATTTGTTACTCCATGGCCTCTTGATGCACAAGTTAAGTCACACTTTTCTAGACTGTAGAGTTTGTTCAGTCTCCAGCTAAGGAAAAACTAATAAGCAACTCAGTGTATTATTTGGCAAAAAAATCAACACAGTGTATTATTTGGGAAAAAAATCAACCTGATCTAACTTTTTTTTAACCACAGAAACATATTTTACCACATGTCGTAGCACCAACCTCTTCCAGTGCGTCTGCATGGTGCACTTTTACTCCACATTTGATTTTATGAATAATTTCAGGTATAGAGGTTTCAGTTTTCTAACTCACTTAGTTTTTGATTATAACAGAATGCATATAATGAGTTGCACATGCATTAGACTGTGGTGGACCCCTGGAGTCTTATATTTATACACCACAAATTATTGCAAAAGTTTTGTTAAAGAGTCTTTTTTTAATGTATTTTCAATACATTTCTTAAATTTTCTGGACAACCTTTTGACTTCTTTTGTTTTTGGACTTTGCAGCTTTCGTCCTTTAAAAGCGACTTCATACTTGGAGCTCAGTTTGGACTGAACATTTGAAAACTATTGAACACGTGCCAACTTTACTGTTATCGAATATGGGCTTTGACCTAAGCAGGGTCAGTATAAAAACGCTGGAGAAAAAAAAAATAGAAACCTGCTTATATTGTGGTTATGAACGCTCAGTTTGTTTTCCATCCACAAGACAAACTCCTGAGGAAATCTATGCAAATACATTAAACAACCAGCCTGGATGAAAATATGTAAATATAATATATTCCAAACTAGGGCTTTAAGTTGAAGCTCTCTCCATATTTACACACCACAGTGAGGGGAGAAATACACCTCTTCTCGTATCTTAAGAGTGTGGGAAGCAAAGGATGCATGTAACCTCATTCCACATCCGACACTCAGTGACAAATACATAGTTTGGGGCAAATTTCCATTTCATGTTCGACTACACCGCACATCTCAAATTAAGAGCGCAGCATTATCATCGACAAGGAAATACATTGCGTTAATATTCTCGCTTCACAGTTGCCAAAGAATTAGTTCAGATCTTCGCATAAATTAACGGTGGCACAGTTTAAAAATCGGTAGCTCAAGGCCATGCTCTCAGAACAAGGCGGTGAGTGCCGTGCCTTAATTCACCATTTGTTTTGATGTCTGCATTTGAAGAGTTTGTTTCCAGAATGTTATATATGCATTTCCACGCAGGGAAAAAAAGAAATCTCATTACCTGAAGCTCATCATGCTGCATCTCTAGTAATGCAGAGGATCACGTCGAGAGAGCGTTCAACCAAGAACTGACGTTAACTGCTAGTTTCTCTTCATTTTGTGTTATCAATCATCTGGAGGTGTCTCTCTTCAACATGGTTTTCATAATATCTACTACTTCAAATGACCTTTTCCTTATTAGAATTTAGTCTCTGCATTTATTAGCTAAAGAAGAAGATAAATCACTTTGTTCCAGTTGCTGGAAAGCTGATTTTTAGGTTTCTTAGTGTTTTATTTCAGTTAATTTTTAAAGGTAATCCTGAAATAAAATGGCAAAAATATATGCGTTTCAGGATCGATTTTACGATTCTTTTCATGGTTTTACGCTTCTTTTTTTTAAGAGAAAACTAAAGACTTATCTTTTTAATTTGGCTTTTTAGCCATTTTAAAATATTTTTCTACTCATGCATCTTAGTGTTACAACATCTTCTCTTTTATGTATTTATTTATTTGCTATTATTTATCTGTCTATTTTATATATTTATTTTTTATCATGCTTTATTTTTTAATTATTAATTTTTCATCTTTTTATGTAGCTTTATTACTTTTCATTATTATTATTATTATTATTATTATTATTATTATTATTATCTACTTTTGTTTTTATTTTATCTTACCTTATTTTAATTTTTTTATCTAATTAATTTCTAACCTGCCTCCAGTTGTGCTTTGTTTATAATGTGATGGAGTGTCAGGGGTGGAGAATTGGGGTTGGGCGGAGGGTATTTGCTTGTTTCTATGTTTTATTATTATTTATTTATATTTATTTATTTTCCTTTTTTATGTGAAGCACTTTATGTTACAATTATCTTGTATAAAAAGTGCTATACAAATAAAGTCTGATTGATTGATAAAGTCTGATTGTAAGCTTTTTAGAGAAAAATTGTATTACATCTATCCATTGCTCCTATCAAAACATTGCACATTAGCATTATTTTAATTGTTACCAAAATCACTGCACTTTTGATGCAAAAATATGCACGTTAGTCAAAATAGTGGTTCCTTTTTCTCCAAATAAATAAGTATGAACAAAAGTAAGTTGAGACAGTTTTGTTACCTGAAAAAACCTCCAGGTGGTCTGCCGGGGGGGACTGCTCATTTGGCAGAGCAGCATTACATAATGCCTTACCTCCTGACTGTTGTGGTGTTTCAACATCTTCATCCGGTCTCCACAATCCCTTCTGCTGTGTTCTCTGCTGCATGTTGAGTGTTCACCTTAGAGGTGGCGAGATTTGCCGTAACCCCGTTTTGTATTCGTCAAGACTCCTCAGCTGTGGCGCCAGGTGCATGGGCTTTAGCACGGCAGTGTCTCAGAGATGATTTAGTGAGGATAAAGAGCTCGGGGGCCTCCAGGGCTCCTGCGTGACACCTCGGTCTGATCACAGAGAGCCACAGAGTTATTCTGCTTGGAGGCAGGACAAGGCTATTTGCAGTGTTGAGGACATGAATATATTTAAAGTAAAGCTTTTTTATGAATAAGACCATTTATTTCACAGCAGAATGTTTAACTTTTGAGCAGCATGCTTAAACAGTTGGTCTTTAGATGTTTGCAGGGTGGATTTTGAAAGAAAAATATCCACTGGAATATTGTTGAATCACTGTGTCACTGGGTGAAATGTCCATATACTACATTAGAAAAGAATATGGGGAAAATAGAGCAGTTTAGCTGGGTTTGTTACATGAGAATCTTTAATGTCACTGTAACTTTAAGGTGTTATCCCAGACAGAAAATGTCCAATTTCACCACTTTTTGCATGTGGTTGCAGAGCATTCCTCACATTTTTATTCATAAAACAAATAATAAATATTCAAGAGGTAATACAAAAATCTACATTTTACATAACTTTGCATAATTTATAAAACATATTCATAAATATACTGTGGCATTTTTTTTAGCAGCTATCTTAATATTCACCTCAGTTTGAATGCCCATGATGATGAATTAATGTTATTTACATGTGTGTCAGCCCAAAGTATGTGAGTCAAAGCAGGAATACTCTCCACTACATTGGTTCAGAGTGCACTAACTTTGGCCTTTGGACATCTCAAAAAAATATTTTTTATTTGATTTAAAGCCTCTCTAGATGAGAATTGAGTGGAAAAGAGTGTCTTCTTTTCTTTTTAAGTTTGTGTACCTGTCATGCAGCACTAGTTTCCCCTCATTCACTGTCTGTGTTCAATGTCAAGGGGAAGTGCTCTCAATGGGGCAGCACTGAGGTTTCTCTTCCTGTCGCATTGTGTTCAGTCCTTGACGCGACCTGTTCATATTACTGAGCTCCACGTCTCTCAGAATCCATTTCCTGTCCAGTGAAAACCTTGAGTATTGTCGAGTTAGCAAGAGTTGGATGTTTTTAGTGTGTGTGTGTGTGTGTGTGTGTCTGTGTGTTTGTGTGTGTGTCTGTGTGATGGGCTGTCAAGGCCTCGCGGTTCATTACTGTAACTGGACGAGATGTCAGGGGACTCATTTTGCTTTCTTACTTTTTATCTGTCCGGTGAAGGTAGATTAAACCTGCTGGGCTTTAAAGCAGTTCAGTCTGAGCTCCTGAAGACTTTTACACACATTTAGACAGACCTCAAGGATCATGAATGTCAACAACCAGGGGATCCTCAGTTTCCAGAGAGTGTTGTAGACTGTCAAGCTAGCAGAGGGAAGACAAAAAATATAGACTGTCAGTGCTGTATTCTGGAAAAGACCAAAAAAAAATAAAAATAGGGCAGGAGGTGCGAAAGTCTAGTTTTCTCTCAAACCTCTCGAATTAACATATGAAACAATATGAACATACAAGTTGCTGGATGCCATCCATGTTTGTTTTGGTACTAACCAGGGATGGTCTTCTTTTCCTGACTGATATCTGACCCTTGTTAACCAATTTTTAACCATAAACTCAAGTCCTAAACTGAGTGACTCATACCCATTGTACAGCTGCCAATGCATGCATTGTCGTGGACACATGCAGCCATGTGGCTGGCGCATATTACAGGGCAACTGTCTTTGCTATTTCCAGACAGATGCAGTTGTCATTTTCCGGCCTGAGTATTCACGTTGTGTAAGTAGGAAATGTACTTGCGCCCATCTGTGTGCTCATGGGCGTGTTGGTCTTAAAATGAGGTGTGGTCAGGTGCAACGTTGGCGCATTGCAGTCTTGAGGCAGCAGCTGCAGGTGAACAGAATGATCAGAGGAAGAGGGAAAGCAGAAGGCCATGCCCAGCACTCAGGAGCACAGAGAGAGACAGTCAGTTACAAACAAGAAACACGGGAAATGGAGGGAAGAGGGGAAATACAGCCAACATCCTAACACATGGCTCTCATGTCCAACTGCTGGATGTCCCTCATGAAGAGCAACGCAGAAGTCGTCAGGCAGACACACAACTAGTGCTGCTAGCAAGTTGTGTTTTAAGCTTTCCAATAAGCTACTCAAGTAAAAAGCACATATGGTTGCATGTGTCGCCCCCGATGAGTTGTATTTACATTTTTCTGCTTAAATGTTTCATTATTAACATCCCATACAAAAACATGCAACAGTTGGAGTTCTTCCAGGATTTGTGGGGTCCTTGACTTCCACAGCTCCAGAGTCAGTATTCTGCCACATTGTGTAATATTTGAGATCCACAGACTGCTCTATGTATCATATTATGCAACTGTTACATCAACGACATAATGGCCGTTGCGTCGATGTTAAACCCAGGCATTTCTTAATAGAAAGGTGCTTCCTGTGTGTGTGTGTGTGTGTGTGTGTGTGTGTGTGTGTGTGTGTGTGAGTGTGTGAGTGTGTGTGTGTGTGTGTGTGTCTGTGTGTGTCTGTGTGTGTTGTGTAAGTGGGTTATAAACAGCAGCCACCTGGAAAAAGAAAATTAAAACAAAACTGGTAAATTACATCTACCTGCTTGCTGGCATCAGCATTACTGTGGGTTGTGGAATAAGAGTTTCAGTTTAAGGATAAAGGTTAAGAATGAATGCAGTGAAGTGAAGATCCTTACATAAACTGAGCCGTGTGTGTGTGTGTGTGTGTGTGTGTGTGTGTGGTTGCCTGCACCTCTCTGGCCTTCCTGTTGCTGTCAGTGAATAACCAACCGCCAAGCTGACACACCGCGGCCAACGTGTCAGGTGCTGTTACATCACACACACACACACACACCGGCACACACACATGGATTTGTGCTGTGAAACCGCTACCAAAAAGGTAATCAGCCACAAACCTGATTGCTCCCTTCAGCTGTTTTACACTGACCAGACGCCTCGAATTACACAGTCCAATCTGCTGCAGGTCACAGAGGCAGACGAAGGGAGGATGGGAGGAGAGAAGGAGAGATGAAGAAGGGATAGGTTTCTTTCATTCCTCTGTAAAACAGGGACAGACAGAGGAACGGTGTGGTGCATGTTCACACTTCTTAAGAGCGAGCTCAAAGTGTAATTCACACAGAATAAAATGAACTACTTCACGTTCATCTTTCACAATCTAAACTTAATTTAACTTATAAGTCCCAAAATATGAGCTACTTTCCTCCTTTTTAATGCTTCAACTCAAAGTGTCAACTTCATTACCGTTATGGCTGAATTTGCACGTAAAAGTAAGATTGAATGTTCATGTTAACTGGTAACTTTAAGCCGACTTGTCCGTGGTTTTTGGCGATCATAATTACACAAGTAAGTATGTATTTCAAACTGTTTAAAGTCAATTTGAAGGTTTTTACCAAGAACTTTTACATATTCTACAGCCACTCTCACTATGAGTAGCCACTGCACATTCAGCTGAATCACCAGTTAATAGGGTCACTAACCGTAATGCCGGTCATCATATTACAGGAGGAAACTTTGGGAAGGAAACACTATTCAAATGGGGAACAAACTTTTACACAACACTATCATGCCACGTACCGCCTTGTTAATAAGGTCACATGCTTTTTATTTATTAGTCCTTTTTCCACAGATGCCAAACAATGCATGCCCTTTTTAAAACTTTAATTTTGTATCATGTTATCTAAAATAATGTTTTAGCAAGAAAATCTGATGAAGTGACACTGTATTACATCAAACTTGCCAAAAATATGAAAACCCTGGTCATGTTAGTGGTTATTAACTAACAAGTACTCCAACCATAAACAACAGAATGACAGAGAGAGCGGAGCGTTCTAAAAAGAGCAGAGACTGCATTCGGCGTTTCGGTGAATTTAGGCTACAAAACCACTGATCTACGTTTAGGGCAAAAAACTTCCTAGTTATAAAAGGACATTTAAACAGTAAATAAATGTACTTAAATGCCGGAAGTGAAGTCGTTACGAGGGTGACGTGAGCAATGGAAGTTACATAAAAAACACAAGTTACGCAAATAGTAATTTACTTTTTTTTTTCACACGGGACACAAACCCCGTTCTCCTGGGTGAAAGTCTGCCATTTGTTCAATCCATCCACCTCCTCTCCTTCCCGCCCATGTTTAATCAAATCAAAAATCAAATCAAAATAACTTTATTTATCTCCAAGGGGAATTCAGTTAGTCTGGTAACTCTGGAAGAATTAGACAGCCTGATGGTTGTAGGAGCGAAGGATCTTTTGAATCTCTCCGTCCTGCAACGGAGAGAGAGGAGCCGTCCACTTCTGTTTTTTTGGTCTATAAAGGTTTTGTGTAGCGGATGATCTGGGTCCTGACAGTGCATCTTTCCACCACCGTCAAGCTGTTCGAACCATCTTGAAATACACGGATCATCCGCCATTTAAACTCTACATCCCCGTCAATGATTACTACTCTTATAAACACTTCCAATTATAACATTGAAACCCCAATTCACCTAGCTCAACTGTTTCATCTGTCTTTCAGCTAAACTATAAAATGTGTCTAATGGCAAACATTTAATATTCAGATTCCCAAAAATCAGAATGGTGTTATTATGGAGCTTTGCATCATTTAAAAGACTGCATTAAACAAATAAAATGTATATGTAGTCTACTTTCACTCCTTAAGCCAGTGGTGCGTGCTAAGCTGTTAGCATGGAGCCAGCTATCACTCAACATTATGTGTTTGAAACTGGTAGCATGGAGCATCGGGGCCAGCAGTCTCCCGGGGACACATGGGCAATTTGATTGTCTGTTTTCATTTCTTAAGTTGATCAACGAGCCATTCTTGCCCCAAAAAAGTATTTCTTTTTAATTATCTCAACTTTTCTCCCCAAGCTGTTCGCCTGTCAGCAACTTTAGCTTCAGCCTCATGCTCTGCTGAACATCCCTCCATCCCTCCCCAGCAACTTAGACTTGGCCGAGGCCTCAAACTTCTCTCCGAGGGGGCTGACAGCACTTCGCATCTCCGCGCCCCGGTCTTGACTGGAGTTAAACTCCCTCCTGGGCCGAATAAGAGAAACTCAAAGAGAAAGAAACTCTAAATAAACAAGACAAGTTGTTTAGATTTACTTTGCAAGAAGTTATGACACGTTCTGGATACAACAGTACATCAGTATATGTATTTAAGACCCGTTAAGAATAGTAATTTCACAGGAATTTATATATATTTTTCAATTGCAGAAAGAAACAGCAACTAATGAAAGACACATGAGCCACTTGTTTTCCAGAAGAGTCCCTCTTTACGTCAAATTTATAAACTCGATGAAACTGACTTTCCAAACTGGCATCTCAACATTTCTTTCATGTATTGATAGAAACATTGAGTGGATTCAAATACTTTCCAAGAAGAAAAGGTGTAATGTCTTTGTTCTCTTCAAAGCTTTATTTCCTGCATCAAGGAGGTTATGTATTGGTTTTGGTTTGTGTGTTTGCCAGCAGGATTACAGAAAAACTACTACTGCTTGCTTTTCATAAAACTTGGTGAAAGTGTGTTCCATGGTGGGACAAGTAAGAAGCCATTACTTTTTGTAGCAGATGCACAGGTTACTATGGAAATACATGCAGATATATGTTGTGGTTGCACTTACACGTACATTTGAATATCATCAAAGTTGATCACGTTTTTGAGGTATCTATTTTTCTTTTGGTAATACAAGAGGCAGGTGTACCTTACTGCAACTTTGCTTCATTTTTTGTTAATTTTTCATCTACAAGTAGGTGGGAAGGTGAGTTATTACAAACTTATGGTCTGCAGTCAGAAGTCAGAAGTTTGTTTCAACCCTTGATGAACAACACATCTGGATCATTTAGTCTTGTTTGTGACTTTTTCACAACATCATGTCATAAGTCTCAATAAAGGCTATGTAGAATATTCATAGTAATGTCAAAAAGGATAAAATACAATGATTTTAACAAGCTTAAAGCTGTTTAAAGGAAAACATTAGGGGTTAAGATAACAGCAGTGTGTAGATTTTGGACAGTAAACTCTCCATATGCAGATTTCCAAACACCTGTCACTCAGTCCTCCCACCTGCTGGGACTTTGTGATATATTTAGTGTCTTCAGCACATTGTCATCCCCTAATTACTCCCTTCAAAGGTGTAACTTGTGGGGAGCAGTGCTGAGAGAGGTGGGATAGGTGGGCGGTGTCTCTGTCAAACGGACAGGTTTTTATGTGACACGAGCTCCGCCTCCACCCCACGGTTTAACACAAGAAGTTTGATCAGCTTTTTGTCACTGCATCAAGGGGGGGCCGGCTGGAAAGGTGGGGTGTGGCGGGAAATTATAGAAGTGTCACCCCTCTTTCGTCTCTGCTCATTCAGGAGTGATCCTCAATTTGAGCGGTCGGGGCACATTTTCATGCAAATAACAACGTCGCAATTTTTTCCCCGGCGTTTCCCTAATAGCTTCTTACAAATGATGTGCCATTACAAGGAGGTTTATTTAAACAAATTTAATACGTCTTTAATCAACCCTCGCCGAGCGCCTTTCAAAAGGTCACACGCCACATCAGGACTGGCTCGATATAACCCCCCCTCCACCTCCACCCTTCACATCACAGTATTAGCTCAAGGATGGAGGGGAGGAGGAGAACAAGAGGGGCGGGGGGAAGGAGAATTATTTCACGGACAACTCATTTTAAGCAAATCTTTATTTACATTTTTATTCAGTTATTAAATTTTATTTCTTTGCGCGACAGAAAGGGCGGGGGCCTCCCTCCTTTCACCTCCACTATCACACACACACTCATTTGCTTATAAAGTCGTCTAATGTGAGAGCAGGAAGGCGTGTGTGAACCTTTAGTGTCACGTCTGACATGGCAGGGCCCTTGATCTTTTGTTGTGTGCGCAGAGAGACGGATATGAATGCTTGTGCTGCACTTATACTGCATGCAATAAATGAATGGGGAGGCTATTTAGCATTATTTAAAGGTAGCACATAAAAGTATTACTAATCAAAACTATATATTAGCTCTCTTTTTCATGCAGCTAATTAGAAAAATGCAAAAATCAGCAAAATCCTGACATTTTCTATACATTTTAAATTAATCTTCTAGTCTTCTAGTGTTGACAGGCACACAAATGAAACCTGAGCATCACTGCATTAAATGTGAAGCTTAGAGAATGTGCTGGTTTAAAACTGCAAAAGCACCAAAAAGTACCACAAAACAATATCAAACTCAAATCTTTCTTAGATGCATTTGGTTGTTTCAGGATTTTTATCAGGTGAAAGTCCAATTCAGAATAATTTCAAAGTATAAACTGGCTTAGAAAACTGTCAATACGCAGCAAGAAAGAAAAAAAAACTATTATGCAATTTGGATGCATATGCAGGTATTTGAATTTTCGAAAACTGTAGGAATTTTTCCAGAACTTTAACGTTATTTAATTCAGTCATTAATTATAACCTTAGATGATTTGAAGTCCTTCTGGGTGAAAAAGGGACAATGTTTGTCGTCACCCATACACGTTAAAGGATATCAAACTTTTAAAGCTGTCTTTTTAAATCAAATAATTCAGATTGTGTCACATTTATCTGTTATTAAATGTTACAACAATAACACAGTGCCATTCATTCCAACCTACACACAGGGCTGTGGCTTGAAATGACACATGCTTAACAGATCCCACTGAATCACTTGTCCTTGTACTCGTGCGTTCTCTTTACTCCTGTTCTGTTGTTGTTTCATTACCGCTGCCACACGCGCGACCCCGACCAATGTCAATAAACAAACCCATTTAAATATGTGCGGCAACCAGAGCCAGCACCGTGTTCCTGAGATGGAGATATTTCAATATGCAAGATTGGGAGTGTGTAATATCACCTCGGCGTTATGTGCTGTGACCCAGAAGGTGAACGCTGCCTCCTAGCTCCACCCCCACTGCACTTTGCATATGCAGGCTCAGAGCTATGCTGCATGTGTATTTAACATGCCAGTAAAATATTAACCCCCCTTACTGCACAAACACCAAATCCTCTCTCCGTGTAGCGTGGTAACCCAAGGGTGCAGCGTATGTTTTAATCAAGGTATGCTTTATTTAACTGTGTGCATTTTACACTGGGTAAATATGAGAGTCACTCATGTGGAGATCTGTGTTTGACAGCATCTGACTCATCAATACTCTATTCAACGCCGAATGTAAAGATTCATCTGTTTATAATAGCAGAGGCATTATAGCATTAGACAAATCTCACACCTCAGAATAATCAAATCCCACATGGCTGTTTTGGGGATAAAGTTATTCTGGGGCCTCTGTGTGTCGGATCACAGCAGCTGTGCTGAGAAGAGCATCTTAATTTTTTGGGGGGTTAACCCTTTCCGCGCTAATGCCTTTTTCTCAGGGTGGCATTTACACAAAATGAATTGCTTGCTTAGACACAGCTAACTAAATAAAAGACAGCGGGGGCTGATACTATGAAAAATGGATTTTCATTACTGTTTCATTGATTCTAGTAAATAAGGGCCCCGGGCCTGCACCGCAAAGGCTGCAAAACGGTAATAATTTAATCTAAGGTGACACAGACCAAAATGTATGTGGACAAAAAAATCATCCCTGAATATTAAACAAGGGCCCCGAGACAAGAGAGAGGAGGGGGGAGAAAGTGTTTGCGGGCGCATTTAAATGTATGCAGATTGCCGTCCAACCTATTTAAAAACAAGAATTAGGTATTCCTGTCATAAATCACGTTTGCCGCTATGGATATGCCTTGTTATGCCGGTGTTTAACGGAAACCTGAAAGGTTAAAGTACTCGGTGCATTAAATTGTACAAGGATAATTAATACTTTTCTCCTGGCTATTTATAAAATATGGAAAATAGAGTCAGCTGAACTGTGACAACACACTCGTTTGTGGAGGAAGGCAAAATAAAAAGGAAATGAACACATTCAGGCACATTACACACAGGATATCACAGCATTAAAGAACAAATACCTTCCAGGCTGAGCATCCAAAGGATTGTTATAAACAGGTAAAAGCAGAGCATGTTACAACATGAGGACTTTAATTTCACTTGCAGACGTCTCAATTGACTTTTAGTGCAGTTCAATGGATGCATGGCCCCTGGAGGCAGCAACAACCTGACCAAATAATCTCTGGTTTGTTTCAGAGGTTACAGCCTCAAGCAAAAGTGCTCCCTGACTGCACTGATGTGTGTTTTCCTTGTGTGTGCGTAAGCATGCAGTGTCACTAATTAGAGCTTGTTAGCGGTAAACTAGTGCAAACTCCCTAATTTGACAAGTCTATTCCAGAGGTGTTGACCTCTCACTCACACCGGTGGCAGCTCCGTCAAACCTGGCACCTTGGGAGCGACTTGTCGCGTCTACCTGGCTTTTTTCCGCACCTTTTCCTGACACGCTGTCAAGGTTTGACTCATGCCTTGAGTGTCAAAATGACTGTCTGAGTAGTTTGGAGTGTATCAGGCGGCCAGTTTAAGGGGCCAAAGTGTGAATGCACGCGGTTCCCGCGTCCTCGTTACGTAAAAAAAACAGCGGGTCATTTGGCAAACGGCCGCCCTCCATGTGAGCAAAAGGCGACTTGACAAGTGTCCGGGCCCATTACGATGTGTTAGTCTATTCACCGACTTGTGCTCCAGTGGTTATTATGTGCGCCTTTAACATGCGCCGAGACGATCATGTCAAGCCGGGGAGATAATAGCCTCAACATACAAAAGCACAACATCTGGAGCGAGAGGGTAGATGGTACTGAACCATAGCGAAGATCCATTTAATCTGGGTAAAGGTAGACGTTTAATAACCTTTATTATGTAGGTTGCATGCTTGGTGCACAATTGTCTATTTTCTCACTTTTATCCGCTCCACATCTTTCTGTCTCACTGCCTTGCTGAAGGTGTTCAGGTTTCACTGGAAGTCCCGTTAATCCTTCCGCCTCTTGAACTTGAACTTCTTACAGTCTACGCCGATGATAACACCGCTGCTTCCTTTGCTCGCCATGCATGCAAGAATTTTATACACTTCTCCTAACCGGGTGCGGTGCTTAGTCACTAGCCGACCTCTCAAACTGCGTTCATTATAACACAGGAGAGAATAGGGAGGAATCGTTAAACTGATGACGGCACCGCACTCTGAGCAATGTTTCAGTGAACCGTCAAAGCGGCTCAGATCTGTCCCTGTTCCCTCCCTCGCCGCTACCACCACTGACCTTTTCCACATTTGCCAACATCTGAGTGCCAGCCTTTGTCTCTATCATTCTGATTAGGCCCATTTGTTATTGGAACGCCATGTTTAGACTGACACTGATTCCTCTGCCTTCTCCATTCAGGCAGGGTGAAAAAAAAACGGAAAAATGTTGCAAAAGTGAAACAGGCAAATACCCAAAAATATTTTCTTTCCAAACTGAACAACCTGATTCAGGGTGAATAATAAGGAACAGGGCCAAAGATACACTCACTGGCTCTGCTCCAGTACACATAAACATATACAAACAATGCATGCAGACTCACATGCAAAAGCTGATAAATGTTCATTCATGCATATAGACACACACACAGCTTGCACACATGTACAGTACAGAGTTATGGTCGGAGTGGGAATTTAAAGTCCCTGAACCGGACTCAACCCTGCACAGGTGTTTTCACTTATTTTGCCCAATTAGAGCTCTCTCTGACAGCTCCATCACTTTCTTGTGAGTTTTGTTGCATCTGTCTGGGCAGAACAACTTTATCTTGATTATGAGTACATGGAGATTGGTCGTGTAATTTCCTGCACAGCTCCCCTGACTTTGAACCTGAGCAGAGGTCTAATCAGCCAGAATATTTGAAACCTGGGTGTTCAGATTAAATGCTGTCTGGGAAGTAAAAGAGAGATCTAAATAGCATGCAAAGCCAAAACGTCATGGATTTAAGCATCTTCCTGAAGTTATTTTGATCATAAAAAAGTACTAATGATGAATAAGTGGACTTTAAAAGACCTCATGCTTTACATTGTCCCGAAAACACATTATCAGATATTATCAGATTTATGCACTGATTCCTATTGTGTTACACCAAGCTTGGCAACCTTAAAGGTAGAAGGGAAATTAAAGGACTCAATCCTTTAATGTTGCCAAACAAAGCATGAAAAAATGCTGAAAAGTCTGTGAATGTGTTGACTTTCCCCACCCAGATGTCCCCTGATGAAATAGAGGATAGTTTAAATCATGTCAGAACAGAAGCTCAATTTCTGTGTCTGTGTGAACACACTGATACACAGGAGATCATTTTATATTCAGGTCACTCCTTCTGTGGGTATGTTCCTGAAGTTAATAAAATATTTGCCATTTGCTTGCAACAATTAGCACAAGATAAACACAAGCCAAATTGTTCTTGTTTCTGCTAATGGAGCTAGCCTCTGGCCACGCTATAATTATTCCTATTAGCAAATTAAGTCGTTACCTTGCCTCCTTCCTCTCTTTTTTTATCAAGCAGTGGAAATGACTTGAAAATGAACACAGGACTGCAGTTGATTTGTCTGTGAAGCTTCCGGTGTCAAGATAGAGGATTTATAAGGGATGGATGCACTTTATCGAACTGCAGGCTGCAAACGCTCCAATTAGATATTATAGACAGCAAAACATCACATTTACAGTATGTTGTTATGTTTATGGCTCCTGTTTTAAAGCGTTTTTTTTTTTTTTTTACACTTTACAGTGCCACATCTGCATCAAGTCTTAGTCTTAAATCTCAGCTTGCTTAGACCAAGTCCTGAAGGCTTTTACATACTTATGTAGTTTTTTAACATCCAGGATAAGAACTTGAATCCAACCTCAACAAATTGGCAATCAACTTGGAAAAACCTGTTTTAGGAATATCCCTTTTAAGATTGCCTAATATAATCTTCAGCACTTTACAACTACCACACAACTATGTTCCAAAAGTTGAAGTCTAAAAACGTTGTGTTTACTGATCAGTGTCCTTCATGACGGACATTTCTTTAACCATGGTGGTCATGCTCTTCCTACTGATCTATGAGAACAGAACAGCCAAAATGTAGAACACATAGTCATATGTGGAGTCTAATCTCTTTGTGGTTCAATTGCATAAGAAAAAAGAACCCAGACTCCCTCCCAGGCCCCAGGTATCCTCTTATGTTATAACCGATGGGAAGTCTTACCAACCACAAGCCTTATATTGGGCAACTTCAGCGTGTACAATGGGACATCACACCTTCCTCAAAACGGTTGTATCTATTTAAAGCTGTGGTGGAAACACCTTTGTCTTGATTTACATGACATATTCAGCACTTTTTTCACAGTTAGGAAAATGCAGCAAAGGTTCAGCTTCTCCCTAAAAAAATCCCCCACGTATAGTCTTGGTGATTTTAATGCCTGGTACAACTAAAGGTACATTTGTTTGGACAAATATAATAATAACAACAAAAATAGCTCATAAGAGTTTAATTTAAGAGCTGATAGCCAATTTCCATAGTTTTCTTGATAATGATTTTGGTTATTATCAAGAAAACCATGGACAACTCATTTGTTGTTATCATTATATTTGTCCAAACAAATGTACTTTTAGTTGTACCAGGCATTAAAATAAACAAGAAATTGAAGAAAAACAGGTCTAATAATTTTTTCCATGACTGTATTTACAGTACGTGTTCTTTAAAAAGCATGACAATACTCAGGGTTGTCCTCACCATGCAGAGCCCACTTAGTGTATATTGACGCATTTGGGTCCTCCGCTGACCACAAATCAGCATCAAGATCACCGCTGCCAGAGCTCCTGACGCGAAACGGATAAGAGCTTTTTTTTTGTGAGAAGATTCTCCACTGTGAGGGGCACGAATATCTAGGGCACTGATGATGTGGACCAAGGCAGGGAGAGAAAAAAAATAGATACTATGCTTTTTCATCTGTGTGATTCAAAAGGCCTCTGCAATGAAATTTTAAAAGTAATTTCTCATGTACATATTAAACCTGCTTGAGCAAATCCAGTCTTTTTGCCACTAACACTACTGTCTGCTCATGATTAATTGACTCACCCTATGGCTGCAAAACAATCTGTCTGTCTGTTGTCTGAATGTTTGCTCTAATTGGTGATTGGCAGCTGAAGGACTTAAGGATAGAATATGTATGTATTATATGTATATATTAAAAACTTGTAGAAACAGGCCTCGATCAATAGATGTAAACACTACATCTGCATGTCAGTGTCCTAACATACAGGTCATATTGGTTTAAATGGAATAGTGTGATCTTCTCTACAGATATTTAGTGTCCCCTGGATCGACTAAGGTTAGCATCACATTTGAGGATGTTGGATGACCTGACTCTATTTGGGAAATCACCCAAATGCTCATACTTTTTGGCTGCAGCTGGCAGGTTCGCCAGCCTTTCCAGCTGCTTTGGCAGAACACTAACCATCATTTGGACGGGCCACTCTGAATCTAGTTGGCTTGAGAAACAGCAGAAGGGGTTGGTGAACTCTGGAAATGACCGGTTAGTGTTTTGAAAGGTGAGCGTCCTGCCATGCATGTGAGGAGAACAGCTTTTTGTGTTTTTGTAGATTTGCCCGAGCCAGTTAGATGACTTTTAATATTGTTTGTTCCAAACAAAGTGGTTGGATTGGTGGACGCTGTCATCATTAGGTTGCCTCCCAACAGTTTAGTAATGACTGAGTTAAATGAAACGTCCTCAAAAGTTGTCACACAAGTTAAATACACAAACACTAACTTGTTAAAAAAAACAGTCATATAGAGTCATTTGTAGCTTGTATATTAGTTAGATGTGTGGCATCTTGACCATACATATAGATTAGGATTAGAATGAAAATTCCCATTTAAATCCATTTAGCAGGGTGTACAGAGTGGTGGCTATTTGACATTGCAACACTTGAAGCAGACTAACATCTATATACATTTCCATATAAGCCAACTTGTGGAAAACCGTGGACTCACTGCGTTTTGTGTGAAATTTTTGGGTATATTTGAATTAATATTTTAGAGATAGTATTGCTTTTGGTGAGGTTATGTGCTGTTTTTACAAGGCTGCATATCAGTGGAGGAGCAGTTGAGTCGTCAACGTTTGACCGACTGCAACATTAGTGTCCTGAGGGCAGGAAGGTTTGGGCCGTTTCGTTTACAACTGTCTTTTATTGTTTTTCACTACATCTGTTGTTCATGTGAGCACCTCATGGTACATAACATAGATCGAGCTGTATGTTCGGAAGAGAACAACCTTGCTGTGTTCTTCTCTCTATGCTGCATTAAGTAAAGGTTTTTTAAATCACCCCGCGTCTTTTCTCACATTTTGCAGTAACAAACAAACGTAACAAATTATGTTACAATTTTTTTTCTCTTACCTGTTGTGCTATTAATCAATAAAGATCATCCTGGTGTGAATAGCCCAGTTTTAGAGATATCAGACATAGAGACGTCTTCTCTTGAATTTAATGAGGCCGAAAAATAAATCAACAGAAACATTTCTTTCCATAAATCGTGACCTGTTTATTTAAGAGAAACCACAGACCTTGTTTTTACTAGAACGAAAATAGCTCCTACTGTAGAAAGTGCTCACAACAAGGTGAAAGCATAATAGTCCTACGACATCGTAGGACAGAATACGGCAAAAAAAGAGGTCAATTCTCTGACTCAGACGTGTGGACGTCACGCTGACTCAAATTTGCATACAAAAGCTGAGACCAAACCTGAGATCGTACCCTCCGCTCGCATCCAAATTGATTAATGCCGAGCCTTGCGTATAAATGATCGTACGGGCACTTTACACTCACTTTCTGTCTTACGCTTGTTTGATAAATGGACCTTATTTATCAAACAAGCGTATGACAAAATGAGCGTAAAGTGCCCATACGATCTACGATATCTCTAAAACCGATAAAAAATTAATGTTCCAGACATCCATACCAATCCTTTTAACTCCAGTATGTATTCTCTCGGTTCACACTAGTTAAACCACATGAAGAAAACTTCAGTATGTGTGTGTTCTCACACCCTTCATCCCCTGTGTTTTGGGGTTGTTTCCTGTTATGTCAGATTGTTTTCACTCCTAACAAACCCCTCTGCAGTTTGCTTGGAAGAGGAGAAAGATCCATATTTCCAGGTGTCTCTGTGCCATTATGTTCTTGTTATCACCTGGCCAAACAAACTGTGCATAAAGCATGCTTGGTGTGAACACGCCCTGAGTGGTAAACGTGTATCTTTTTACTGATATAACAATGACAGAGTGGACTGCAGATGCATAAGAGCTGGCTCCAGTCCCACATTAACATTGCCTGTCTGCTGATAGATTGTCTCTGGCTGCATGTGCAATGCGTTAAGAGGCCTCCCGCCGTTGGTAGAAAGACACCTGCGTGATTGATGCACGCTATTTAGCAGCGGGAAAGAACAAGTGCACCTCCGCTCCAGGGAGTGTTCGCCAGCACCTTGTACCGGACAGCTGTGGGTGGCCGGAGGGAGACGGAGGGAGAGAGTGAGGAATAGAGAGTGAAAGAGTCGGGAGAAGGGCAGAGCAAAAGAGAAAATAAAAAAGAAGCGAGGGAAACAGAAGAGAGCAAGAGAGAGAAACTTAAAGAGGAAAACTAAGATGAAATGAAAGAGAGAAAAAGTGGATGTGTGAGAAAAAGAGCAAGCGACCTACATCTGTTACTCATTATCCTCCTGGCCCCCTCTCTGGTAATCGCTCCATCTGACATAACTCACAGCAGACCTCACTTTGACTACAGATGGGAATCGATGGGAGGGGGGTAAAAGTTATTCAAGGCAAAGATGCAAGAGGTACGACTGATCTCTCACATTGAAAAATCCCCTCAGAAGTATTGTATCATTAAAGGAAAGTCCAGTTTCATGCAACCTGTGACTTTCTTTTTTCCTATGCTTTGGACATCATTGCTATCGGTGAGAACTACACCATACTCACCAAATTAATTGCTGAAATCTGGCAATGCAGCAGCATTGCTTAATACAAGTCTAACTGGGCAGAAAACACAAGCAGCCAGATGATCAGACAGGTTGTAAATAAACCCCCGGGTTGGCCAAATTTATTAAGAAGAGAGAGAAAAAAAGAACAACAGAAGAATTATTACCTAACCAGTCCTTTCCAGGGAGGGATTAATACTAATGGATTATTACCACTTCAGTTTTATCTCCAAATAAAGTGGTTTAGATAATCTGGTTAAACTGTCTGCTTGTTTACAACCTGTCCCATCATGTGATTTCCCGTGTGTGTCTCACGCAGATATCTCATTACTTTGTAGAGTGCAGTTTTATCATAACCAAAGGAAATGATGCCCAAACTACAAAAATAAGACCAAAGTTGTAGAATCAAGAATGATCTTTTAAGCATGACACTGAAGAAACAGTGCTCTGTAGCTGACCTCGACCTCTGACACCTCTTTGAAGTGGAAAGGCTGCAAAACAATTATAAACTTCCTCAAAAGAAGGCTGTCCCAAGAAATAAGAAATTGCATGTATGCAAATGAAAAAAGGGGAGGCAAAGAGTGTGTTATTATAATCAGATCCTCCTCAGTGTCTTGCAGGTCATTGAATTCTTGAGGATGTGCAGAGGCTGTTGAGGCTTCTGCCTGCACTTAATCACGATGTCTTGAAATAAGATCCGTAGTCGCCGAGAGAAGCCCCCAGGGGCCGGCAACCCACTTGTAGACTCGGGAAGGTCAGGCCCCTATTGTGCTCCTCAATGGTCAAGTGCTCTTTTTTAATCACAGAGCCGCTCTCGCTCAGAGTATTGCAATCATACGGGCTCCAGAATCCTGTTGTCAGAGTGGCTGACCGAAACAGCTTTTGAATATACAAGGTGGTGCTTTTTTGTGTGTGTAATTAAATTGCTGTCACTGTGGCAGCAGGTGTAACATTTGGTAGGTTAGTGCAGCATCAGCACCTGTGACATGACTTGATTCTGCCATTTACACTCTAGTATCTCAGCTTTTACAAATTGCGTAAAAAATAAGCCAGAGATGAGCCTAGATGCAGTATATTTCACTGTGCTTCAGATGTTCACACTTGGTCTTATCCTACATTCTCCTTGGGCGCGTTTCCATTTGGGTAAAAAGTGGCCGCTGGGAAAGTTTCAGGCCACGCCCTCTGAAATGGCCACTCACCATTACAAAAAAAGGCCCCAGAGGGATTTAACGAGACTCCGGATGTGACGTATGGCTATCGATTGAATGAAGACGCGCCAAACAATATGGAAGGAGAAGCCAAGATGGAAGGATCGGAGCTGCTGTGTTTCTTGATGCTGTGTTCATGCACATGGTGGCGATGATTTTGATAATAAAATTATTGTTGTGACTACTCGCTACTTCGTCAACTTTTAAAAATGGCACGTGTTGTTGTGGCGTCGAGTACTATGTCGCATCCCGCTTAGTGTTCTATCCAATCAGCAACCAGGCTTTTTTTCACGGGAGAAAAATGGCCTTGCTCTGCGACAGAGCCAAAAAACGGCCAGTCAAACGGCTGCTAGGGGCGGCTCACATTCAATTTAGGGGCATTTTGGCGAGGGAGACCCGCTTCATTTTGCACCTCTTCAAAATCCAAAGGGGCTTCTCTTCATTAGATTTAAAATGTAATTTAGTACAGAGAAGAAGTCCTGTGGTCTCTATTGAACATGTCTAGTTCCTACCACATTTTAGAGGGTTTGTGTCTTCTGATAGAGGTTAAATACCATATCTTACATTTTCTGTTGAGGAAACTTAAACAAGCATCCAAGAAAATCTGTTTTATTTAGAATGACTTCCTTTGTAAATGAAAGAATGGAAGGTGCTACCTTGATCAAAAAAGCAAAGGTTTCTTGTTCCTGTTTGTGATCTCAATTATTTCTCTTGTGGAAAGCTATATATATATATGTATGAAATATACTTAGTATATGCTTTTCTTTCATGTCTTTGTTTTGTATACAGAGGGGTACATTTTCTTTTAAATCATCAGTTGAGGCTAAACTCTTGAAAATGATACAAGGTGTTGTCCTGCATTAGTATAATTTTAAGATACTTCAATATACATCAAAATCGACATACAAACCAAACTAGAGGCTGATTTCAGATGATTGGCCCACCTACACACAGATATAGTACGTTTGCTTGTCTTTGGCAATTTCTGGCTCGCATCTTGTGCGTCTCTGGTTTCTACCTCAGGCCCAGCCTGGTGAGATAGTCCAGGACTGAGTGAGCAGACTTTCTGAAGGTGTGTTTCAAAGCTGTTGTTGCCAGCGGGTGAAGGGATCAGGCAGAAATTTAACGGAGTCGGCTAAAGGACTCCAGCGAAGACACCTCACAGCTGTAAAAACACACTGAGACACACACACTCACACAGAGACGAGCAAGAGACTTGGAGTGGTGGCTCCAGGTGACTGCACACCTTGACTTCCATTTATCAAAATCCTGTTTACACTGGCTGACAAGAGGGAGCTGCAGAGGAATCGACTTCCTGGGAAAGATGGATGCGGCACGCCACACAGCTGTGAGAAAAGCCTGGCAGCTGTGGCCAGAGGCCGTTCCCAGAGACTTGGAGGGGAATTGGTGTTACACTGAGGTGGCGTTCTGGCATGAAGTGCTTGTTGGAAAAAAAACAAAAGCTATATACTATGGCTTCGAGAATTACTATTTTGTGGGCAGATGTATTGAGGCTGATTGGTACATCAGTTTTTAAAAAAGCTAATTAAAGTTTTGCTGAGTGTGAAGAATGCACTGTTCCATATTCACACCTGGGTGCTGTCCATTTTAATAAAAGTCCCCCGTTTTTGCCAGTTAAGAAAACAGTCTTTGGGAGAAAGTAAATGAGTAATGCCCCCCACATTATGGTTCAGATGCCCTGTAGGAAAGGTAGCTCCAACTTAAGTTTGAGCTGCTCAGTGATCCCCCAGAAGAGAAAGTTTGTTGTGCTGGGCAGAACTGTGGTGTCAAGTCATATATTTTAAAAAGTAAAGGTCATCTCAGACAAATTCATAATTGAATGCAAATAACACATGTTTCTCATTGGCATCCCATAACTATAATTCATCAGAGATGAAATGGAGATAATCCAAAAGCAATCAAAGGTGGTGTCAAACCACTTTCTGTATCCCCGAGGCTCTGGGGCAACCTTGCAATGCTGCTGGATTCTCGCACTAGTATGAGAGCACTACAAGAATGACGGGATCACATATCACTTAAAGAAATAAAAGAAAGAACACACATTGAATTTCTTGGATAAAAGTTTTTTTTAAATTGGAATAAAATGGAATTTATATAAACAACACTTATCCAAGTGCCCACAAGTGTCATGAATATTGGAAAGAAATTAGGTCTCCACATGCTATACTTATTGAACTAACTTTCCATTATTACCACCTCTACTTGCAGCCTCTCCTGTCCTCTCCTCTCCGCTCTGTGTAAACAGCCTGCAGTTCTGTCTGATTTTCAGTGAATATTTGTCACATGAATGTTTGTCTCAGCAGAATCAATCATGGCTTCACAGTGTCGCTGATGAGCAGAATTAAATGTTTTAACAGAATTCCAAAAGTTTATTTTGCCGATGTTTTAAATGAGACATGAAGAATAAAGTGATTTTAACAAGAATATCACAATTTTAAGCCTGATTTTGGTTCCTTATTTTAACAGAAACTTTAATCCGTCGGATAGTTCAAATTCCGATGATAGTTTCTTTTCGATAAACATTATATTTTTGGCATTTTGGCAAAAAATAAAATAAAACATACTTTGGGATGAAAGAGGGTGAAATTACTTTTTTACACAGGGACAATCTTTCAAACACAACTTCAAAGTTAGATAAGAGAAACAAAGTGCTTTAAGGCTGTCATGTCAGCTCATATCGTGCTTTAGTGGTGCATAATCACAAACAAACTCAATTAAATTTGCACAAACCAGTTGACATACAGTAACCTCAGAGCTTTCAGGGCCCCTGGACTTCTCGGGCTCCGGGGCGATTGCCCGTTTTGCCTGGTTGGTAATCCAGCCTGGCCCTGAACAGCTTGAGGTCTGTTCATTCCCTCCACAAGGAGAGAAAAGACAAACAGAAGTGAGATCAAAGGTCAACAGTACAGTTCAGACTTTACCGCGGAAACAAATTATGCTCATAAATACAACTAAATGATAAATAATCCTTTCCTGGACCACCGCTACTTCCTGTCGGAGCAGGAGATCAGCTCAGTTTCACTGCCCACACAGCTCACACTCTGGCTTTTGTAGGGCAGAAAACATGTGACACAGTAATGTAATAAGGTAAGCTTCACTTAAATACAGGAGAGGCGTATTATATATTTTTATGGCTTAAAAAGAATGCATAATAATGTGATGCTGAAATTGCCTCTGGGAGTTGGATATGAGTGTAGGAGGGTGGCAGAGGATTGTACATGTAAAAAAAAAAATATTCCCCTTGCTATGTTTCTGAGCTCAGATAAGCCAACATTTCCTCCCTGTTTGGGTTTATTTTCCTACGGCTTTAGAGTCAGGCTTCATATCCCACGCTACAAAGCCTCTGCTCAGCTGAAACCGTAGCCATCTAAAACCTGGACTAGTGGTGTCCTCTTGCATGACCCCCACCTCCAGTGTTGACCCTTCAGCTGATACCCCCTGAAGTACACGGGAAGCATCCACACCATCTTGAGGAGTACATGCATTAAGCATAATTTACATTCCACTTACTGTCTGTATATTCCATATATGCAGGGGAATGGCAGAGAAGTGAGGCAAGATGGAGATAAAATATTGAATATGGATTTTGAGAAGTAAAAGTTTTTTTAGTTTTCTTTTTAGTGACAACTTTTTTTGCACAAACCTATGTAAAGTTAAAAATACAGTCATGGAAAAAAATATTAGATCACCCTTGTTTTCTTCAGTTTCTTGTTCATTTTAATGCCTGGTACAACTAAAGGTACATTTGTTTGGACAAATATAATAATAACAACAAAAATAGCTCATAAGAGTTTAATTGAGGAGCTGATATCGAGACATTTTTCATGGTTTTCTTGATAATAACCAAAAATCATCAGGAAAACCATGGAAAATGGCTAGATATCTGCTCTTAAATTAAACTCTTATGAGCTATTTCTGTTGTAATCATTATATTTATCCAAACAAATGTACCTTTAGTTGTACCAGGCATTAAAATGAACAAGAAACTAAAGAAAACAAGGGTGGTCTAATCATTTTTTCCATGACTGTAGATGCTTTCAAATTTAATATTGCAAGCTGCAATTTGATGTTTTAGCAATCTAAAAATAATGATTAGTGCAGCTTTAAACCATTTTTGTTGGTGGCAGATGAAAACTCCTTATAAAACTTCAAAGAGTACCTTAACTGTGGTCCATCTGGGGTAACCTGGGAATGGCGTGGGTGCAATCTCACGTATAAACTGGTATTTTCTTTTTTCTTTTTCCTGTTGCTGAGGAAAATAAACCACCGTGGAGCCCCTTTCCCCCTCAGGCTCTCTCCCACGTTTAACATGTTATCCTCGACATCTGTAATAATAAGGGGTCATTTGTTGTGATTACGGCTTTTATCTGCGACCTGCATCTTACATCCACAACATCCTCTCCGTTACACCTTCCTCCCAGTGCTGCCGTGTTTACACTCACAGTGATAAACTCTTGTCTGGGGAGGCTCCGCTTAATTTACTGGTACTGTGACGGATATGCATATACACTAACATTGTACAATAATATACAGTACAGAGATAGGTGGAGTAAAATCCAGACTGATGCTTTTATCCTGCCGCTGTTCTGCAAGAGATCTTAAGGGGAGACGCTGCAGGTGAACAGGGTGAAAACTGTAAGAAATAGATAGAAACATCATGAAACTTCTGTTGATTTCTTACATTAAGACAAATGTTTATTTTTGGATTACATTTTTTTCAGGAATTTTGTGTTTTTTATATGCAAATTAGCCATTCTTTTATTAAATATGTGCTACATTTCCAGAATAGAAGTCTGAACATTGGAGGAAAGCCAAGTTCAAAATTATTTTTTCTGTTTCATTTTGTTTTGTAGAGAATTTTGGATTTCTCTACTCATCACTCCATAAAACAAAAATACAAACAAAAAAAACATTTGACATGTTTTTAGGAATAAAATGTTCAATATATCAGGCTTGAATTATGTATGAACCACCCCCTCTGTTGGAAAATTCTGCCTTGAAAGACTTGTATTGTAAAATGACATACCTTTTGCAGCACTCAATATTAAGAATTGCTCGATTCTCCCAGAGCACGTAACACTTAGGGCTAGTAAATCTAATGATAAGTCAAATGGTGAAAAATAATTAAAAACTGTTTTTTTTCTGCAGCTGATGATGAAAGTGACTAAAGAGTGAGTCATCATGCTGTCTTCTCAAGTTTTACATGACATGTACTGCTTTATGAGCTGAATCGCAAGTGAGCAAGTAAACAGAAATATTTGGGATGTTGGTGAAACTACAACTATATATTGCACAGTTTGAGTTTGAGATCAGGATGATTGTTATTTTTTTAACCGCTACTAAATAAAATGTATTGGGGCAAGTAAAATTTTTATGTAGGCATATTCTGACTCACCATCTTGGGGCAAAAAACACCATGAAAACTTATACAGTTGATTATTTACATTAAGACAAATATGTTATTTCTTAAAAGTAATATCTAATGCTAACCTTTGGTAGTTTTAGGAGAAATCTACAGATTCAAATAGTCAAAGTATAGTTAAATGATTACCTAAATGTGTATTTTGGATGTTTTTTTCCCCACCCAGACATGTTATGGAAGCAAAAAAGTGCATGAAAAACAACATTCTTACCTGTAGTGTATTGCTTTAAGTGTTAGATAATGTGTTGCATGTCTCTTCCCATATCTTAGTATTTTCAGGTATTCTAGAAAAGTGACATATACTAGTCAAATGCACCTTATCATTCATGGCACGATACAATATACTATAACACTGTGTTTATCACTGTCAGTAATATCAGTGTTACTCTTATGAACATTCCTCCTTTTTAATATCATACATTTTGTTAAGGCACACTGGAATTAAATGGAACAAAAGTAACAAAAATCCATCTGATGGTGGTGTGTGTGTCAGTCCCTGTACGTGTGGACTTTTGTCCAGCCAACACTTCATTGTGTCTCAGTGATGTCTCTGGAAAGAAAGTGATATCTTTTGTTGGCGAGATGGAAAACATCGGGGCGTCTCCCAGATTTGGTCTGAGTGCTGAGGAACTGTCAGAGGACGTGACAGTATTGTGTTGGAAGAATAATGTAGCTTGTCAAAGTGGTAAACAGCGATGCGATGAGTCGTCCTGCGAGGTGATGAGCAATAGTAACCGTGTCAAACATGTCTGTGGCCCTGACATCATAAAAGACAATGATTTCCTCGTGAACTGGCTGTATGAACAGAAATGAAGTTTTATAGCATAGAAATATGCCAGGATCTTTTTCTGCCTTGACGTTTTGAGAAACAGAGTATGACGGCAACATAAAGATAACTTATTAATATTTTCTTTGTTCCTATTCTCTTATATGTTACTTGGTTGTCTCATGGACATATTTTGTCGTTTATTAACTCATCTCTGCAGTGTTTTTATGCTGTTATGTACGGTGGCTCTGAGAGCTCATAGCGCTGCAACTTAAGAAAAACACAAATACACAAAACACAAGCAAATTAAGAAAACATCTTCATCAATTTGATAACACAAGTGAAGCATTTAGAAAACACACTGCAAAGACCACAACACAACAGAAGTGTTTCCAGAGGACACTTAAAAGTGATGCACACGTCTGGACATACTTTTGATATTGTCATGTTAATTCAAGATAATGATAATTTCGATGTTACGACGATCACAGCGTGCTAAAGTTAGCAGCTGATCGATAGCATGCTAGTGTTAGCGGGCTAGCAAGACCAAGAACAACTCGTTGCCATTGAGAGAGACCAAGTGAAACGTGTATCATTCATTTATTTGATTTGTTTAACTGCAATGTGATTGATATGGGCTAGCGGGCTAACACTATATATCACGTTATATATAAATTATCATTATCTTAAAATAACGTAATAAAATCACAAGCATGTCCAGACGTGTGCATCACTTTTAAATGTCCTCTGGAAACACTTCTGTTGTGTTGTGGTCTATTTGCATAGCTTTTTCTTATTGTGTTGTGCTGTAGTCTTTGCAGCACGTTTTTTAAATGCTGTGTTGTCAAATTGATGAAGATATTTTCTCAATTTCTTTGTGTTTTGTGTATTTGCATGAGTTTTCTTAAGTTGCAGCGCTGTGAGCTCTCAGGGCCACCGTAGTTTTGAGACCTTTATGAGCTCATTTGTGTTATATTTTGACTTTCACTGTCACTTTGCAACTCTTCTATCTCGTAGATATCTATGATTTCTGCATCATTCAGTGAAAGCTTCACTCGAGAGAAGCACAGCACTCAGTTCCTTAACTGTACGGCGTTCATATCTGCTTCAATCTCCATTATCTCCTCTTCCACACCTTAGAACAGATTAGAGCGTCGCCTGCTATCTCCATCCAAATCTAACCGGATTAAGGGGGATAAAAAGCCACACTTTAACGTTTCCACACAATTACCTTTAAAAACCCACTTCAGTTCAGTTTATCCGCTTTTTTGTTCGTCAGAAAAGATTTCTCCCACCTTTTTCCTCAGCAGATACAAATCAGTGAAGCAGTGGTGAATCAGAAGGTGGGTAAATCCAGGCAGTAATCATCACTTAAACAGCCATCAGTAAGAACATGGGTGGATTATATTTTAAGCTTTTTATTTACCTCCTAAGAATCACTAGTGCCTTAAGGGTTGCTTCACCCAAATTACAAATCTAAACATACTATATTTTATCTTTTACCTCCAGTGGTGTCTATGCAGATGAAGGAGTTTGGGCTTTATACGTCCAGATTTTCAGATATTCGCCTCTGGGACTTTTTTTCAGAGTAAAACAGAGGTGATAATCCGTAGAACTCACCGTCAGCATTTTACATTTTGATTTATGTTTCACATCAGTTTACTTTTTAGTAAAATATACTTTACTTTAGGAATATAGAGATGGTTTTCTGTGAATACAATAACACGTTTATCCCCCACATCTGATTGTCCTAAATACAAGAATAGAAATAGAAAATGTGTTTGTGTATTTAATACAAAAGATGTTGTTTAGTCGAGGCGGAACAATACAGTTGCAGATTTCTTGCACATGTGAGAAACCTGCAACTGTGAGGTTTTTTTTAACATGATTTACTCCAGTGTACTTCCAAGAAATAATATTTATATTTAGAGATTAATATCTTAGTTTGTCAGCAACACTAAACATCAGTATCCACATGTTCTCTTTCACAAACACACACACACACACACACACACACACACACACACACTCATCGCCATTATTACATCATTCTTGTGCATGTAATAACTTTTTATAAGCAAATCCACTCGCTCACTTTCTGTACATATGAAATATTTATTCTTTAGTGCATATAATTTAGCATAATTAACTAGGACTTACATCAAGCTTCTTTCTTTCTGTCATATACCCACTAAGTAGATTCACACCAGTCACATACATTTGTATCAGTATATAATATTAACACCTACATTGATTTAAATAACTTAACCTATAGCTTAATATAATAATAATAAACTTACCTTAGATTTTATCACTATATTACTAGTCTCAACCTGCTTCTTAAAGTAAACTGAGTCTTTATTTTTATTTCCAAAACTAAAACAGAAATCTGTGAAGAAGCCTTAAAGGGATAGTTTGGATTTTTGTGAAGTGGGGCTTTTTAAATATATATTATTCGTTTTATTCATATTTTCTTAAAAACACATTTCTGCCCCTTTTCTCAGCCGTACATTGCTTGGCTTCCTAACTAAATGTTTTCTCCCCAGATTTAATGGTTGCAATTGTTCTCCAGTTGACTTATTTTGTAAGTTTTCTTTCTTGAAGACTTTTAATTTATTATCTTCTCTTGTTTTTCCAAATATAATAACAGCACAAAAAATATATTAAAATCAATTTGTGCTCAAAAAAGCAAAACTGTTGTATCCCTAAATTCACCACCAAATAAGTGCACCTAATTCTTCTACAAACTTCGGGAAAGGACTAACTTCTAGCATGCATCCCACAAATTCTGTCATCAAATGCAGAGAGGGGACATAAGATTAGGCCTTTTCAGGTGGTTAGAGCCAAACACTTGTCACGACACACACCCGCCCCAAACAGTCCCGGCGTTACTTCCCAAAACCCCCACAACCATCCGACTGCAGACAGTCACCCCCCTTCATTAAATCCCTGCCCTAGGTGAACTCCGTCTTGGCTCGGGCCACTGCCGCCTCCTTCAGCAGCATCACAGAGAGAGAGACAGGGAGAGGAGAGGAGAGGTGAGGTCTCTTATTTTTTCATTCATTTCCCCTGCATACTTTAGGTTTTCACACAGGAATAGCTTTTACTTTGGCAAACAAAAGTAACAAATGCAAAATGAGCAATTAAAGATAAGTGTTGATGTGCTTTTGTTCACTCTATCTTGATCAAAGTTGCAGACAGACTGCACTTCAGTGTCTTGATGCAGAATAAACATCTTTATGGCCTTTCAAATGATGTAAAACCTCTCCTAGACCGTTTCCACAGACACACACACATCGCTTGCAGGTCACAGTGATGATATCTGAAGCTGCTAAGCTGTGACACTATTGTTGTAATTTCCAACAGTGAGAGACCATATTTTGTGGCCTTGGGGCTCTATCTCGTTTAACAGACACATGCATCCACACGTTTGCAACACAGACACAAACTGATTCATCTTCAGTCCAGTCGATGTGATTGTTCCCACATCATGGAGTCATTGATGGCTTCCGTTTTGGTTTGGTTGTTTTGCTGCCGTATTAAAGTAATACTGCTTTATTCTGAGCTACAAACACATTGTGTGATGGAGAAAAAGTTTATTTTCCAAAAATCACAGCAAAATATTTCTGACTGACATGAACAGTTACATTTTAGGCATTTAGTCAATGCTCTCGGCAGGTGAGATGATGTCAGATTATTAGATTATTATTCTTTTCCACTTTTTTCCCAAGCCATTTATTTATTTATTTTCCATAAATATACTGTATTTTTTACATGTTTTTCTTGTTTTCTTCAACATTAAATCAAATGGATTTAAACATTTCTTAATAATCTAGAATGTTAAATTACAGCGAATTATATATAGAAGTACTCAATGTAAAATTAATGCAACTTTATGTTTAACAGTAAAACTTTTATTTTTGTCATAGGTCACTAGTCATATTAAATTAAAAAAAAAAAAAAACCTGTAGTAATTGTACAGCTATGTTTTTCGTTTAATGCAGATATTTTGTGTAGACCATATAATCGTTTTTTTTTTGTTTTTTTTTAAAGACATTTTCGGGAAAATAACTTACTTGATAACTGTTACAGACAGAAAGTGCAACTTTTGCAGCCAGACTTTTTACGTTCTTTTACCATTCGGTTCTTATATCACTTAAATACCGGCTGTTGATATTCATTTTCATGCACAAATAAAGACATTTAACCAACGCAAGTGAAAACATTATACATGGACGTATAATTATTATTTTTATCGCTGAAAATAAACTGCCCAAAGTCGTCTTGCACCCTTGACTCCTGTTTGGATCCTCATGTTGAGCACCGCTTTGTTAATGGAAAGCAAACAGAGAGAGAGCAGACAGCGTTGCTTTTGAAGTAAGTTTGAAAAGTGAAAAAGTAGACAAACAGCACATCAATAGAGCAAGTTCAGCAAACTGAAGAAAATACAAACAGAATGAATGTGTAGTTCACAGCAGGTGGTTTGCTGTTTCTTGTCTTTTTCCTAAAGGCATAAGAAACTGTATGCCTAAGTGTGTGTGTGTGTGTGTGTGTGTGTGTGTGTGTGCTCCTGAGCCTCCCCTGCATTCTTTTCTCTGTGTGTTAGCAAACGCATCGACACGCATCCTTGCATGTAAGACTGTGTGTGTGTGTGTGTGTGTGTGTGTGTGTGTGTGTGTGTGTTTCATCCTCTCAGGCGCTGAGGAGAGGTGTGTGTGTACGTGTGTGTGTGTGTGTGTGTAGTATGGATTGGGTCAGTTCAGCCAGGCATGTTTTCAAACACAAGCTACCAGCCAGATCAGGGTTCCTACACAGGTCTGTCAAGTGTGGAAATGTATGAGAAAGAAAAAACAGTCTCGGTTATGTACAGGTCTTGATGGGTTTGGATATTACACAGGGATCTCATGAAGGGACAGCACCTCTAACAACAGAAAACAAAGAAACATAGTCAGTGGTTCGTTGCGATTTGCTCTTCAGAACAGGGTCGTGGTCACAGGAGTTGTTATCTCTGGAAGTTATTCTTAATTTTGGCGTGAGGTAAGAGAGTTTTTTTGGTGCCAGTGACACGGCTGCATCCAGGTTCTGCAGGTTTGCTGAATAAGCTGCCAACACATCTCACAGGTACAACGTGAAATCGAATCTTAATGCTTTTTTGGGCCAATATGTGTCCACAGGAGAATCAAAAAGAAATAGTAAACCAAAAGCTGGAATCAAATGCTTGCTTAAATTTATTCTCTTCTTTTTCATTAGTTTTTTCAATGTCAGACTGCAAAATGGAAATAAAAAAACAGATTTAATTTGTAATTGTAAGGTATTAAAAAATATATTGTTTTGGTACCTGTATGGACAAATTGTAAACAAGAATCAGCCCTAGTGCCATCAGTTGAAACAATTATTTCCGCCACCAAGAAGGTTAAAATGTCCCCAGCGTGACTCGTGTGGTATCATACGAAACATCAAACTGGACGAGTGCAGTTTTCAACCTGGTGCAGATGTATAACAATTACTGTTTTAAACACCGTATTTGCTGTTTTAAACACATTATTAATGTTGTAAAATCTGAGCTTTTGGAACCGAAACCACTAGTAAAAAATTTTCTTCAAAACAATTTGATGTTAATCGTATAAATAATGGTCCCATTTAAAAGAAAACAGAAGATGAGGAATCATATGATTTGTCAGGAGACAAGAAAAGCAATGCATATCCACGGCAACGTGTCAATAAAGTTTAAAAGAAAAATAGATAGAAAAAAGGAAGTTTAGCCGTTTGGTCTCATAGCTTTGACCTTTTCGCGCTGTATTTTCACTTAATGACAGTTTATTTGGACGTTTTTTCATTAAACACAGTCCATATATGGTCGGCTCCCCGTTTCTGAAAAGAAGATGGCGATGAGTGTAACGATGAACTCGAGTCCACAAACCAATGGGTGACATCACAGTGACTACGGCCATTATTTATACAGTCTATGGTTTTAACGTAGGTTTTTGTAGGTATCACTCAGCCTAGGTGGAACGGTGTAGCATGGGTTTTACGTTTGTTAACATTGCAACACAAGGCATTTGTCCCTCATTCTGACGCTATTGAAGTATTCAATAAAATGAGTTCCTTTAGAAAAAATCCCTTCTACACCCACTGATGTCGGAACATTAACTTTGTGAGATCGGGCATGCCTTGGCGGAGGTCTGCACGTTCCCCTTCTAGTTATCAATCGATCTCATCGTTTGATCACATTTTTTCAAAAGCTCCCATATCACAAGCGCACAAATCTAAACATATTCTATGTGCTATCACACAAGACAAAGTGATACAAGAAAAAGTCATATAATGAGTAAACTTTGTGGAATTTACAATATAAATATAGAATCAAACACAATTATTTGCACACAGTCACATCGGTGATTCCATCCTCCACACTGAAAAATCAAACCTCACAGAACATGTTTGATACTGAAAAATAGATAATTCAGATGAAGTGTCACTTTAACACATTTCCCATAAGCCCTGCTTCTTGTTTTTCCTACTTCCTCGTCTGAATAGGACAGCCATGTTGGAAGTGGTTCACTCCCTCCACCATCTGCTGTCACCAGAAGCTCTAAAATCTTCATCTCGCTTTGCTCTGGAAGAACAGCGCCCTCCTCCTGTTTTGTGCCGTAAAGCAGTCCAGCAGGTTTCCCTCCAAATCCGAACAGGTGGCTCACGATGAAAAAATAGTGTCGAGACTGTTGGGCAGGCTGACAGCTTTATTGTAATGTTCTTATTTTCATCGTAATGTACCAAAAATGAATTTGGTAATGACTTATTAATGTGAAATTAATCATAGTTAATGTGGCATCAGGTAGAAGCAGACTCGATCTGGCCCCAGTGCAGCAGCTTAAACACTGCAGAAACACTTCAAAGTGTTCCCATAGAGTTGCATTGAGCAGTGTGTTTGAGAGCAGAGGGGGACTTTAGCACACCAGATGGACTCTGTCACGCTCCGGCTCGAGGCCTATCTGCCGGCCTCAGAATTTCATTAGTAGCTTGGCCCCGGTCGCAAGTTTGAAGAGCATAAGAGGTTCGATCAAAGGATTAGCAGCACATCTGAAGCAACAAATGGTCCACTTTTTTTTCCTTCTTTTTTTTTTCTCTTTTTTGCACCCTCCCACCTCCACAAAGTGCTCAGACCTGGCCAAAATAGAGGAGGGGGGTAATATTGTGTGGAAGCACAGGCAGGCACCAGGATCTCCTCGTCTGTGTTGTAAAAAAATACAATCTTTCATTTGTTAAAATGCAACATTGTAAGACAATATTAGGATGAATGTGTTTGATAATTAGTATTTAATAAGCTGCAAAAATATCAGATGTAATCATTATTACCCTGATTCTGATATTGCTTCAGCTTAGCTCCTTTAACATCACAATAAAAAAAATAAAAAAAACTGCAGCTATTTCGATTTGCTGTTTGTTTTTGTTTTTTTCTCTTTTTACATTTTACTCACTGTGGCCTTGTAATCCACTGCGATATTTAAAATATAGTGGGAACATCTCAAAAATGTCTTTTGTGCAGGAAAACATGGTTATTATGACATAAATCATGAAAAAAGACAAAATTCAACTCAAATTATTACATTTAAAGTGGAATAAAATGGAATTTATACATACAACACTTTTTCAAGAAAAAAAACTGGGTCTCCAGATGCTATACATATTGACTAACCTCTCTTGTCCTCTCCTCTCAGCTCTGTGTAAACAGCCCGCAGTTCTGTCTGATTTTCAGTGAATATTTGTCATGTGACAGTTCCTCTCAGCAGAACCAATCATGGCTTCACAGTGTCACTGAAGAGCAGAATTTAATGTTTTCACACAGGATCTAATTATTCCAACACTTAATTTTGGCTATGTTTTGAATGAGACATGAAAAATAAAGTAATTTACAAGAAATATCAAAATTTTAAGCTTTGTTTTTGTTACTTTTTTTAATCTATTTTTTACGTTTATCATTTTTTTCTATGATATACAGATGGATTTTAGGTGATCTTTTAAAGAAAACATACATTTTGGTTCAAAGGGTTGATTTCTTTTTTTTGCTATGCTTATTGCTTATTATTTCTTGCTTTGAAATAATATACTTTATTCGAATACTAGCAAATGTCCGAATTCATTACAAAGTGATGTTTCATGCGAATAAAGCTTAATGAAAACGTCGCAGGGCGAAGTGCAAACTGATCATTTGCTGTTGAGGTGCTCAGCGACACATTTTAACCCTCAGTGCCAGGCAATTGTCATTGGTTAACATAAACTGGCAGAGGTTAAAATCTGCCTGTATTTTTGAGATCGAACAACCTGAGCAGAATTCTTTGGCTTTGTTGAGTTGCTTGAACGCACAGCTAGGTAAGAGCGTCCAATATTTTTTTTCGACATTCCCTCCTCCTTCTCTATTTGATCAATGAACTCAATTACAGCCATATCCTGAGGTTCCTCTCACCACGGCACTCTTTCTTCTTCTCCTTCCTTGTCTCTCCAATGATGCATCACATGAGCCACACCTGACACCTCCACCGGCCCCCCTAAAACTCTCTTCCATAAATAAGAGGGGCATGGTTGGAGCAGCCAGGCCTGCTGTTCCTCTCTATCTCTCTGTCTTCCCAGCCCAGCCCTCGTACTCTCCCTTCCTAACAGCTCCAGCGCCCAGCCTCCGTCTGATTCCTCCTCGCAAGGGTAGCCTCTAATAGATTCCCCCAGCTCCCATGTATTATTAATGCTTACTGCTCTCCAAGGTGGCAGTGACAAATAGGGAGCAAAATTCACTGACTAGCAGTGAATGTACTTTTTAGTCATGCTTGAGCTTCCCTTAGTCCATACTGCTGCCAGTTGGAAGATTTCTCTCTTTTCTTCCCCTCCTCTCGCTCTTCATCTTTCTTCTTTTCTACTTTTTCACCAGGAGCGTGGAGAAGTTGACCACAAAAGAACTAAAAAGGGAAAATCCCCCTTAGGAAACGCTCCTGGGAGTTTGGTGTAGCATACAGAAGGTGGAAAAGAAAAGGAAAACTGTTTGAGCTATTTTTTCTCTGGTGTGGAGATATTTTTTGTTTTATTTGGGGTATTTTTTGTGCTAAAAGCATATTAGACTCCTATTCCTAGTTTGAAACAATATTCTGCTTGTCTTTGCGCTTCTTAAGGCTTTTTTTAAGAGCATGATTTTTTAGAATGATTTATTTGTATGCCAAACTGTATAATGATGCACATACAAGGGCAATTTTACCCCACTTAAATGTGACATTCATTTTTCCCAACAAATATTTCTATAATAATGTCACATGTGACGACAGCTTAAAAGGATAAAACAATTGTTGACTACCTCTTGTTTAAGGTGTTTGATGAAACTCACAAAAACTCTTACAAATTGACACCCAGTTAATAAAATTAGAACACAAGTTCTTAAAAAATAGATTCTTAAAAGTACATGAAACTACACAATGCTGACACAGATTTTCACATAGCCAAGTCTGTGACAGCAAGTAGTTCAAAGCTGGTCTTATAATTAAAATTATTCTAATCGTTACAATAACAGTGGATCAAAAGGCTATATTTAATGTGATTGAGCTAATGGTGATGAACCCACAACTCTGGAGTTCCCTTCATCTCATTGGTTTGGTTCAACCCATTCTCATTCCCAGCTCGTCTCATGAGGCTTGATCAGGACCCCTTGGTGTCACTTTTTTAATAATAATAATAATAATAATAATAAATTATTGGCGTTCTCCTGTGAAGGTGTGCCTTTTACCTATCCATCTACCCCGTCCTTCTCCCTATGTGGACCTTCTTGTTCTTTATACCTTGTCACCTGACTTGCGGAGCACTTGCTCTGAGCAACTAGTATTGCTAGCAGATAGGCTGACATTGGAGTTACTTTAAAGCCTGGTGCTTCAGATGCTAAAGGGTGCCTTTACATCAGTAGCAGATGCTGTGAGAGAGCGTCAGTATTTGGTCTGATTGGTTTTAGAGCCTGCAACTTTACTGTTTTGCTTCGGTCTCACCATGCTTTATTAAGCCTCATGCAGCTAGAGCAGGCAGCTTAATCTCTGATAAATGCATGAAAAGTTACCTGCCCTGCACCAAACAGCAGACGGAAAGTGGTGATCACATCGAAAGGAAGAGCTAGACTTGTTTTTGTCAGCTGGCCAGAAGCATGATTCCTTATTTCTGCTGGATGTGTAAACCACGTTTACCACATCAACATTATTGTGATGTCAGTTTTGTGGCTTGTTTAAATGGCCCCGTGTGGCCCAAAGCTCAACAGTTCAGATAGACTGAAGACTCAAATCATCGAAGCAGACAAAGACTACACAGCCTTTTGACAGTGGTTCATCTTTCCCCTGGTCATTTATACATATTGCCTATTCTCAAATTGTAGTGTGAGGTCTCATTGAAATAACTGTGGGAATGAATTGTCCCTAATTCGTGTCATATTTGCATTGTGGTGCAACAATTTTGTGCATGCATTTTCTGCATTTCCCTACTGTTTGTTACTGCCACACCTTATATAAAATAGCTTGTAGCTGTTTGTGTTTGGTGATAGTAAAGTGTCACAGTTACATGGGGATAAAGGGAAGGCATATAACAGACTCCCTTTCCAAAAGCTCCACAGTTCACAACCACCCTGAAGGGACAGCATCTACAGAGGTTAACCCACATTTGTGTGTCTCTCTGGGCCCTCACCTCTCCCTGATCCTTCTACCTGGATGTGACAGATATAGGAGCAGCAAAACAACACTCTGTTTGCCCCCCGAAAAACAGCTCCGCTCACAACAAATCACACGCTCCTGACCTTTCGGGCCTTTTTCACAGATGAGACAGACTTACCTGGAAGTGGTCGAGTGAAAACTCAGCAAGTGACAAAACATATGTCACACAGTCAGCACCTTTATCCAAAAGGTCCTCCTGGTGCTGTAAGGGTTTTTGTTTATTTATTTATTTGCCATTGTGAGAATGGAGCCCATACCTTACCTGTTGAGCTACACGGGGACTGCAATATAAAGGTGAATATAGATTTTATCACACAAAAAGTTTCTTGAACAAGTCCTCCAACATAAACAGCAGAAAAGGACGTGTGTTAGTACCACAAATTACAACCCTGCTCTCCCATGAGTATATCTGTTGCTTGTTTGACCAATCCACCATCCCAGCACTCCACCAGAATGTGAGAATCGGCTGTTTTAAACTTTGCTTGGCTGGCAGTCACTTTTATGTCAGCAAGATGGCGGCGGGCGCATGACGGTGAAATTCGTAAATATAGCTCATTTTTTCACTGCCTGCCAGTAAAAATGTTTCCAAAATAGAGGCTTGAAAGTGAGTTTTGAAAGAAATCTTGTTAGGTAAAGCCCCCCTTCTATAACGAGATGCTGTGTGTAGAAACACCTTTACACATCCTTCTTTTCTCCTTCTTGGACATTAGGGAGGTGATCATACACAGATTAAAGTGTCTGATAACATCTGAGACTTCTTTTCGGTGTATTAATGTCCCTAGGACACGCACAGATGTTGATAGTCAAATTAAACACGGGATGGAACCCCCTAACCATGGCAGTGTTAAAAAAAAGAAAAGAAAAGAAACAGTCCCCTGCTCTAACAGAAATATTGTATTTGAACTGAGCAGCAGCAGACCTTTGTTCACAGCATATTAAAATATGTAGTCGGTGAAAAAAAAAAGGTCTGTACGTTTAATTTGAACCTGTTAATATCTGTTTGATCAAGGTTTAACACGAGCGCTCCTCCCTTGACTCTGTCAGTGCATCGTTCACAGGTTGGCTCTGCTTATGCTGAAATAAGTAATTACAGCGGCAGGTCAAACCTTTCCTCAGCGGTTTGGAGGATGAGGGTGGAAGGTTCGGCACTCTCTTGTCTCATAGAAACCCCCATCCTCCTCCTTCTCCTCCTCCTCCTCCTCCTCCTGCCAGCCCCCCCGCCTCCGTCTTCATTCGCAGAGCGCCGTGACGCGAGAACCCACTCTACAGCTGTTCCCCTGTTGATCAATTAAAAACATGCTTTGGTGAAATAATTAGCTGACATTTGCTCCTACTTAACAGATGTTTCTGTGGATTCTGCCTGTAAAAAGTACAGAGGTGGAGGAAAGGGTGTGTGTCTGTGTGTGCGTGGTGATGTGTGTGTAGTGTTGGAGTAGGGGGAGGAGGGCATTTGCACATCTTATGCACAGAAAAGGTTCTCGTGCTTGCATTTCAAAGTTGTGTACATCTTTTAATGCAATTACGAGAGGTGGGCCCTTCGCTGGAATGATCTGAATGCTAATTTGAGCGTTGATCATCATAGTTAACTATCGTTTACATAATTACACCGTAATTAGCATCCCATTACAGCAATATTATTGGCATTAAGCAATTAATTAAACCCAAATATGGATTGTTGCATTGCATTGTTTGTGTGTTTGTGTTCGTCTGTGCTTCCATAATCATATTTTTTTGTTTTGAACCGAACCAAATCCAATGCTCCTGTGCTTCGATTGCTGTTTCCCAAACAACTATTTTCACTTGGCTACTTTTGGCTGCCTTTGAAGGCTCCTGGAGTTGGAATATTGATTTGGATCCCACCTAGAAAACAAACAGAAACAATATATGTGTGTGTGTGTGAGAGAGAGGAACACAGAGAGGCCTAATCATGGAGCCTATATCCTCTTTGGCCTCTTCATCATCATCATCATTAATCAAATAAATACGCTCACATCCCCTCATCCTCTGCATGACATCTTCAGCAGCCCGATGAAATTCCCTCTTCAGAGTGAGGGTAACACACACAGGGAGAGGAGTTGAGGAGGTTGGAGGTGGGGAGGGAGGTGCAGCCTCCCTAATGGCGGACGGCTTGTCAGGATTAGGGCAACGGGGGCTGTAAAATCTACGCCTGATGAGGTGACTAGCTCTCCCTCTCAGCTCCAGCGCCTTACAGATTTGCCCACCTCTCCGGAACTTTCTCCCCTCACGCTGCCGCCGCTGTGCTTGGGTGCTACTCTCTCTCTCCCTCTCTCTCTCCCTCTCTCCCTCTCTCTCTCTCTCTCTCTCTCTCTCTCTCTTCTTTGAAGTCCACTTTTGAGTGCATGCTTCGATGCCATCCATCCTAGCCCCCCAAACTTTATGTTTCAGGCTAAATTGGCTGATTTCATTACCATTCGGATGAAGATTGTGAGGGGGGGTGGGGTGGGGGGGTCGGACTTCTTCTTTTGGATTCTTAAGGCAGCTACTGAAAACCTCCTCTTTAAAAAAAAGAGAGAGAGAGAGAGAGAAAAAAAACAGCAGTAGGACGTCAGCACAGGGTGAAGCAGGTGCAAAAGGTTTAACCGTTGCCAGCCGAGACACCAGGCCAACTCTGGCAGCTAATCCCCGAGGTATTTAATGAACTTTTTCTCTTAAACCGCCTCCGCTAATACTCAGAGGCCGTGCTCTTACACGTAGCAAGAGCAGTGGAAGCCACAAAGACGCTGATAACGTTTTTTTCTATACCTGTTATGGAGGTTTTAAGGGCCTGGTCCTCTATTTGGAAAAGGGATGATTTAAATTTCTAACTCTCTTCAACCTCAGGCTTTTCTTTTTTTTTTGAGAGTAAAAACACTCAAATGTAAAAAGTGTATTATTATTATTGAGAGGTGGATTGCTAAACCGTTTTGGGAAATCCACTGGATATGTACTTTCTGTAATGCTTGCAGTGCTGGAAATATTTGAGCTTCCCCTAACCTTTTTTGTGGTCTTATTTTCATGATTTTCATCTTTTGCCTTGTCTGATTTATTAGCGCCCTTCCACACTTTCACCCCCAGCTGCACACACACATACACACACAGCACAAAAAAACAAAAAGGAACACATACGCCAAAGGAAAGATCTCACAACCAAGGTTGGCTGTCAGAACAATTGGGAGTGCTGGAAAATAAAGCTTCCTCGCTGACGAATTACCTTTCTGCCTGTAATTCCAGAGGTTTTACTGAAACATTAAGTGAACAGGCAGGCAGGAAAGAAGACAAAAAAATGCTTGAAATATCCCAAGGCTATTTCTTTTTGCTCCAGACGTAGAGAAACAAAATGAACTCCCAAGTTCAGGTTGAGGCTCAGCTTAGCCCCGAGGTTCTACCAACCAAAGTGTGTGTGTATGAGTGTGTGTGTGTGTTGTGAGAAGATTAGGTCTGATTCCCTGTTCCCTGTTCTCTCACCTCACGTACACACACATACACACGCACATACACACGTATCTACCCATCCTGCAATAAATAAAGTGACAGGACAATTTGCATTACTGCCCTTGACTTGAGCCTAGCATTCACACACTCACACACACACACACACACACACACACACACACACACACACACACAATTACATGCATGCACACACTGCCTCACACTTGCACACATTTATCATAATGAGCATTAAATCAGCACTCTTTATTTTACCTTACACGTGTTCTCTGTCTGACACCATGAATATGTAGCTGTGGGTTTTTAAGCAAAGCAATATTCAGCAAAGAGAGGTGGGGGGCTGTTAGTGTTTATGCCCGTTTGTAGTCATGTGTCACGTCGGGTTTGGATCTTTCCGGTAAAGCCTCAGGGTCAGGTGTTAGGTTCAACACTTGTGCAGAAATCAGGATGACCTGTACCGCCTCGGGGCTGCAACACCAAACACAACAAACTGACAGAGTCAGGGCGCCAACACTCCTAGGGTGAAATTATGGGTAGAGCAAGGCATTAATCCTGGTTAGGTAGTGTATTCTGTGCGTTCATGGGTTAGGGTTCTATATAATGTGTTATTTCCACTTTTTGAATTGAATTACTGACATAAATAAACGTTTCTATGATATTCTAATTTATTGAGATGCACCTGTATTGTTATTTATTTTATAAAAGTGTTAATTTTATTGGCAAAAGAGGTGAAAAGTCATTTCACAAAAGAAATATAAAATGCATGATCTAATTAGATTCAGTCTTATATAAACTTAATCGACTAAAACAAGATAATGTGATTTTTGTTTGATTAAAGTTTGACTGAAACGGACAAAAATCAAATAAAAACTCATATAATTTACAGTTTTTGTCAAAAGACAAAGCTCTGTGAAAATTAAATGTCACATCCTGCGAAGCTTCTGACACAGTAAGTGTGTCAGGATCTGAAATCTGGTGACAGAGAACTGTGGCCGAATGACGAAGCCCACAGAAATGAAGAAACCGCCAGAAGAGAATGGCGTCAGCGCCTCTCTGGCCGTCCAACCGTGGCAGATCAATAGACTCGCCAAGCGTCCGACACACTGCCTCTCTGACGGAGGCGTGCTGGAGCACGGGGCCGGGAATAAGTCGAGGGGTTCAGGGCGCGCCGCTCCATCATGGCGTGTCACGGCGATGAAATGAGTTGTCTCCAGCCACCAGATCGATGGCTGACATAAGAGCGTCGAGCCGCTGAGAGGGGCGGATGAAGGGAGGAAGAAAAGAAGGGGAGCGGGCTTCCTGAAGTTATTACCTCCACCTCGCTGTCAGAAATCACGGTGTGATGCATTACATGTGTTCCCTGTTGTGTAGTGTGTGTAAGAGGAGCACAAACAGAGGGGAACGGGATGAAAAATGTAGTTTCCGCTCCATTGGTCTCCCATATACCACTGTGTTCTCACGGACAGGCGGGAGTGTCCCGGCGTACTTTTGTTTGTAAATAGGCATCACTCATAGCGGCGTTTTCTTTCTCTGCTGCAGCCAAACTGACACATTTACATTCTGCATCACTTTCATTCAGAGTGAGTGTGATAAAGCTGCAGCAAAATGACTTTCAGCTCCTGGATCACTGGAAAAAAAACACATCATCATCATCATTAAGTCCACACCCTGCAGGTAAATGTCACTTCTGACTGTCTTCCTTGTATTGTAAGTCAAGAATGACTTCTATTTAAGCAAATTCCGCAGCTTGATTCCAATTTGAGTCCTATATTTTTGCATGAAAGCAATAAATCTCCGATAACAGTTGCTTAAAACACACTCACACACTCGAATGGTCAAAAACAAAGAGGGTGAAATGACTCTTTAGCACTAAAGACATGTGAATAACAATCCACTAGTTTACCCTCTGAGCATGTGATGATGAATACCATTTAAATAAGGCCAGGCCACGCCCCCTGAATCACTTGATGACGATTGATCGTGACATGCTAATTTTTCAAGGGTAATTTCCAAAATGCGCCTCACACGTAACGTCTGGACTTATTAATACAAACGACGGGGCTTCTTCTCCAACCCCCCCCAAACACCCCCCACCCCCCTTTGGCATGCGACGTTGTTCGTCTGCTCCTGGCAATAATAAATCACGCCGTGACAAGTGCCGCACTCTTAACCTTGATGGACTGAGAATCAACGACCCCCTTCAAATAAAGCCTGATTACGCGATTGGCATCGATCATTGCTCTTGTCTTCTTCAATAAGGAGGTGCTTATTCCGCTGCTTTGACCCCGACGTCCGAACAAGAAATAAATAAATAAAATAGATGGCCGGGACTTCAGTGTAAAGAACCTCTAATTCCTTTAATCATGGCATACTGAGCAGCAAGGAAACTCAACTCTTTCTGTGTTTAGGTTTCAGTTTATTGTATAGCTATTTTCTTAAGGTTTTTAAAGAAATGCCATCCAATCAAAAGTAATGAGATTCAATGAACTCCAACAGCAGCTTCTCAGACTCAAATGAAGGAACCTGCTGAGTGACGGCTTTCAGTTCGGATTGGACGCACTGAAATGATTGGACAGATATCAAACAGCATCCTCACTGAGGACAAAGTGAAGGGACCAATCAAGGCTTTCGTGGAAACTTGAATGTTTAAATTCAATCAATATCAGATTTAAACAATATCGAACATACATTTTTTTGGTTTTAAATGCATAAAAGTACCACAAGACTTTTTTTAATACATCAAGGCTTTTTGACTTTGTCAAGAACCTCTATTTAAATAAAATAAAACAAAAAATCAATTTCACTAAATTATAAAATTCCCTGGCAAAAATTATAATGTTTGTGTTGTTTCAGTTAGAATATAAGATTATATAAAAAAATATTTAGTGAAATATATACGGGTAATAATAGACGTACATAATACATAATAGATGTTATTAACATAATAGATGTTACTATAGTTAATATTAAAATAAAACATTTATTTAAGATGTCTTCTAATACCCCTCAGTAATAGTCATGTAACATGAAAACCTTTTATTTTATATAATTCTCTTGAGGTTCATTTTGCAATTATTTTTATTGAAAATAAGGGACATGCTGTCAAAAAGGCCCAGGGGGCCACACAAAAAATATTAAAACTAATCTTTTAATGTATAAGGAAGCCTACCAAGGTCACCAAGAGGTAAGAAACAAATTGGATGATAAATAATTGTTTTAAGGGTATTTTATGGATCATTTAAGGGTCAAAACCAACCCGTTAACAAAAGGGATAGTTACAGAAAGCTAACATAAGAGGAAGGTTAAAGGGTCCTTTAATTCAAAAGACATTATTTTGAAATCACTCTTAGGATGTTTTGATAAAAATGTTATCCTGAATTTAGCGAATAGTTTCTATTACTGATCAAACAGTGTGTTCAGACTGAGGTGTTTTGCATGTAAAAGAACAAAATCAACGTCTGTTTTATTTTTACTTTAATCTCACATCCACCAACCCGCCCAGGGAGGCCAGGGGGACCCACGGGTGCTACCTCAGGTCCGGCGCACCGCCCTGTCTGTCAGTGTTATTCACAGGGGTTTGAATGCAGCTTGACAGGTGCCAATCTGGCGCCTGGGCGATAACGGTGTCGTCCAGCCGGCGCTCAGAGGCAACCTCAGCAGCCGCCTTTAACAGATGCAAACATTTGAAGTTGTCGGATACTTTGGGAATAACAATGGTATTATTGCAGTTTGGTGAATCCTGAAATGTGTCTTTGTGGTTGATTTATGGGTCCTGAGATGAAATGATAGCCTGTTTGATGCTTGGATGGGTTTTTTTTTTGTGTTTGTGTGACATTTACCTTTGCTGTCAAATGGTTTATGCATGAAGCTTCTGGACATAAACCAGTGAAGGTGCTGCAGTCATCATATTCACATCATCATCTCTTTCATGTCAATGCAAATTGTAATGCTGTGTCTTTTTCTGAATGAAGTTTGGTTTTCTGGTGATTGTTTGACCTCCTAGATGGTATTCAAAGTAGTCAAAGCTTTCACCACTGTATCCATCCAAATCCTGATATAGATATGTTCAACATTAACTGTGATAGATTATCAGTTAAATGTGATGCAGTGTACTGTAAATAAGGGGGCAGAAACTGAAAGCTGCACTCTTTCCCAGAGGACAGAGTTGGCATTTCTGCTAACATAACCCCCTTCCTGTTTACATGGCTGTGTGTGTGTGTGTGTGTGTGTGTGTGTCCTGAGGGTAGTAACAGGTGTCTGCACACCAACACAATTACATCCCTATATTAGTGCAATGCTGAACATGCACATAGACATTGCATTACATCAAGTATTCATGATTTTAATTATTTTATGGAAGTACATTTTTTTTAATTTCAGGCATTGTTGGCAAAAATCTAAGTTTATCTTGTACGTAGGAGACACTATCTCCTACATACAAGATTAACTTTGCCCCCCCCCAAATTTTTTTTCACCTTGGTTTTCAGGGCTTCGTATCTCGTATGTACGAAATAAACGTATGTTTTGGCCGGAAAAGATATAAGGTCCGTTGGTATCGTACTGTGAGGAGGCTACATGCAGTGTAGCGATGTTTAATTGCACTTAGGTATTATCTCATACATGGGAGATAGTATCTCATACGTAGGAGATAGTATCTCGTACATACAAGATAAACTTAGATTTTTGCCAACAATGCCCGAAATCATTTTTTTTACTTGCCTTTTAGGGCTTCCGTATCATTTTGTTACCATTTGTTTTGACATTTTTGGTATCTTTTATAAAGCATGGGATCCTGACCAGAAGTAAAGTAAAGTTTTGTGAGTTTAAACAGTTTGGCTATCATTGTTATCAAGTACTAATCGAACAGTTGCATAAAATCTTCTGTCATTATGGAGGAACATAATCAATCTAAGAAAAACTTTTATTATGGGAAGTGTTTTTAGACTACAAAGTCAGGATACGTCGACCTCTGCTGCTCCAGTTTTCGCCATTAAAAAAAAGTGTTCCCACACCGTTCCCTAACTTTATGGAAGTATGATACACATCAGCTGATCATCAATACCACCAAAATCATCAGACATACATAGGATCAGAGTTGTTTGTCAGAATGTGCATCTTATCAATAATATCTGACAAACATCTGTCTGTATAGTTCCTGGATAGATTAAATAGTGTTTGCTTAATGGCAAACACTACACACACACACAAACACACACACACACACACACACACACACACACAGAACCTGAAGTCCAGCCCTGTCTTTTTCTTCTTGTTTTCCTACCCTCCCTCTCAGCAGATTTCCCTTCAGAAGCCTCTCTTCTCCTCCCACACACTAAAGATCAATTTGTCTTGCCGACAGGAATCCATATTTTTCTCATCGCAGGTACCGCTTCTTCCAGGACCCCCCACTCCCCTTATTGGCATCCCGCCCCCAGTCCATCCCACCATCACCTCTCTGCAACTGTCCATCCACCTCCCCGCCCTCTGATCCCCCACCCAAGTGCAGCTGAATCAGCTCTCAGACGAACTCTAACAAACAGCCCAAAACATAATCACTTTGCTTCTGAATACTTACATCCATGCATGTCAAAGCCGTTGAAAAGACATGCGGCACCACACGTGAGTGCACACACATCCCCTTGCTTGCACAAACACACAACTGTCCTCCTGTTCTTTTTCAATTTACAGTGTCTGAGCGGTAAAAACCTGCCGGTCCCTGCGGCTCTTTTCCAAAGGTGTTCCATCACTCTGTGGCAAAACCTGGAGGGGAAAAAACTAATGCACTCAAAAGTGGGTAGAAGAAGAAGAAAAAAAACAGCAGCTTGATATCAACAGGGGAGTGGATGAGGGAGGGAGGCATTTTACAACACGTTTTTCTCTCACCGTTGTCTACCTTGGTCTGAGGAAAGACCGGCGGGCTCCCTCGTGGCGGCCGCCGCGATCAATACTACACAAGAGTTGAATTAGACCTCAAGTGGAGCGCATGTCTACCTTGGCGGAGGCAGGGGCCGACCTGAAATCCCTTGAACATTTACTTTCTTTCCACCGAGTTAACCAATAACTGGATGAAATGAGAGGGAAAAGAGCAGCTGTCTTTCCTGTTTCTTATCTCTGCTGTGTTTTTTTTTCATCCTCTGCCTCTCTCTGTCTCTCTGTCTCTTCTTCTCGTCCTCGCTTCTCGCCGTCGCTCTCGGCGCTCAAACTCTCAGTATCTGTTTTGCTTTAAAAGAGTCACTTGAGCAGAAATGAAATGCACAATTAGCAGATATCCAGAAGAAATGGGACACACGCACATGTGCAAGGAATGCATGCATGTGTAAGCATTGTAACGACACACACACACACACACACACACACACACACACACACATTTTCTTCACATATCCTTAATTTAATCATGTACTCTCATTGACATTGAGTCATGCTTCAGCAGCTTCCAGGGACAAATGTTTTTCAAAGCAAGGAAAAAGTGAGACATCATTGCTTTAATGTCGGAAGGTTTACAATAGTATTGTCTTTTTATCACCATTTTTGTTTTTTGTGCACACTTCACCTGTCAATCAAACCGCATAAGTAGGGCTGGCGGACCTTTGTGGGTTCTGTAAGTGTTTGGATTTCTGTCGGCCCATGAACTGCAGCCTTCCAGTGTCAAAGACAATTTGATATGTGACATAATGCACACATTTAACTTGTTTGTCTATGTTTCAAATACACTGCACATAATTAAGACTTGTTGTTTTTCTGTGGGAAAAAAACGCAGAATAAACAATTTCACTGGGGTGTATGTTTTAAATGATTGTACATATTGTGGTGTTTCCTTCTGCAAGAGGACATTATTCACCACAGTGCATGTAGTCAATCACACAATACAAAACAGGGATGAATCTCAGATGCAGTCCCTCAAAAAAATATTTTTTTTACTTGAAAAAATAAATGTTGTGTTGCAAATTGAATTTTTAATCATTGTTATAATAAGATATTTCCTAAATATTGTTATACAGTCAAATATTTTATTGCTTTTTCAAAAGGGTATACATTATACAGTATGCAAAAATCTGCATCTATTTGGAAAAAAAACAGCAAAACAAAAATCGCAGATTAAAAATAAGTATAATAATAATGTTAAATGTCACAGAAAATAATAAATAATTCCGTAAAAAAATAGAATATATATATATATATATATATATATATATATATATATATATATATATATATATATATATATATTAATCTTGTTTATGTTAATACAAGGCAACTGTAATATGACTTAATTGAAAAATGCAATAAAGGGGGATTGATACTGATTGTTTTTCATTTGTTTTGTTGGCAGGACATGGGTAGTACCTGAGTGTCATCATCATCAGCATCATCATCATCATCAGCATCAGCATCATCATCATCATCTGTCCATCCTCCCTTTCTGCACCTGCCCGGTCTCCTGGTGAATCAGGTAGGTGCCTTTCCCTTGCCAGATGCCTGTCCTACTGAATTGGGTCAGAATCACGCATAAACATGAACACACACACACATTCACACACACACACACACACACACACAATCCCTCTCCTGGATCAATAGAAGGCACTCAGAGCAGCTGACGCCCTCTCACACCTGATACTTCGCCCAAACACCCTACAACCCCCCCACAATACACACACTCCAACCTGGCGAGGGACCAATTACACCAACCGGAGGGAATTACCCAGAGTCCCCCTCTTGTCTGGAGTGATATCTCCAAGGATTACAGGTACTTAGCTCCCATTATGTCTGCTCTATTACCTGCCCGCCGCCTCTTAACACACACCAGCCTCCTTTGTGTTCGCCTGTTTGCACAACAATCCCTCCCATCGCCATGCTACCTTTTCACTTCTCAATGGGCGCTTTGTGGGATGGAGAAAGGTGTGTGTGTGTGTGTGTGTGTGTGTGTGTGTGTGTGTGTGTGTGGGGAGGAAGGGGTGACAAACAGGCACACACATTTCTTTACTCCTACTCGCTTCTCTCTCCAGGTACACGCTGTCTTACTTTTTCACGCTTACAGTTTTTATTAACACACTCAGACTTTCTCACACACACTTTCTTTCTCTTTCTGCACCACACACACACTCACTCACCTGCCCACTCTTGTCACACAGTATTTTTGTATAGTCGACACACACTTTTCAATTAAATATGCACTTTTTGTAAGCACAAATATACACACACACTAATATTGTGCACACACTGACATTCAGGCAGCTTTCTTTGCACACACACACACTCGTTTGTGTAAGCACTCAAAGGCGCCAACACACCTGTACACACACTCGCTGCTCATACACCCACTTTCTCCCACACATGCTCACTTATACAAATTATCTCCTTGTTGCCAGACACACACGCTCATTTTATCTCCATCAGATACACGCTTTCTCACACACACACACACACACACACACACAGACGAGAGGTAAGCTGATCTCTCTGACAGACAGACGACTGGCAGCTTGGAGAGCCGAGGGCGCTGAGAAGGTAATTACCCGTGACAGACGTACCTGTGTAGGTTTCACCTCCTCCTCCCCTCCCTCCCTCCTCCTCTTTGCCTCACTCCAACCTGTACTTATCACAGTTACCTTCTCACCGCAGCCACTGAAGAGATTTAATTGGAAGATTAAGGTGTTTTAAGCATCGATTTCATGTCGACTCTGTTTATTTTTTCCCCTGTTTCTGGGTGCGGATGTGCTTTCCCACCACTGGAGGCACTGTGCTAGTTCTGTGTGAAGTAATGTGACACTGTCAGGCTTCACTTCAAAGCCAATAGGAAACTACGCTGGGTAAAAGCACGCTACTCAATGTAATGATGAAGAAAACCAGAATCATTATATTTATTTTCTCTTATATTTTGCTTTCTGAGGAATATTTTAATGAATTAGACTGATCTCTGATGAACTTTAAATGTCAGAACTTAGGAGTCTCAAACTGAAATACGGTAAACCTGTTGAGTAAAAACTCTCTTGTTTAGTTGTTGATGACTTGTGGTTTGGCCAGATTCCTCTAGTCTGGATACCAGTCAGCCAGAAGTCCAGTTGTAATTGATTCCCAGTAGTTACTTTGGTTTGGAACTGTCATGGCAGATGATGTGAATTTCCTGGATTTTGGTGAATTTCTACGAACCAATTAATGGTGGAAATGTCTTTACTTAAATCAAGTAGAAAAGATGGCAGGTGTCATCTCAAAATATGAAGATATAATAGAATATAATACAGGAAGGCTCTCAGGCAGTCTTTATTGCTTTCAAATATTTATTCACAGATCAACTTTTCTCATTTCATATTATATCTGCTGAGTCAACACACATGTAGGCTCTTGTGTCTTTTGTTGGAGGAGGAAGTAAAGGAGTGCTCACATCAAAGATACATGAATTCATTTCAATTAGGCGTATTTATAACCCCTTGACTTTTCAAATTGTGTTGCATGTCTAAAAAACATCCTGCATATCAATTTGGAGAATATTTTTTGAAAAAACTTTGAAATAAGCCGTAATTTAATGAGAAAAAGGTTATGTTTTTGGCAAGAAAACAACAACAAGCCCTAATAGTCTGCTTTGCATTATGTTATTCAGACCACTGAACACTTCTGATCAGTTCATAGTTGACAGACAGAATATTGCCTTTTGGTGTATCTTATTTTATTGCTAATTTGCAGCTATAGTCAAGCAAGTTTTGCTGTCCTGCTCCTGGACTCCTCATGCAGCAGCAGCAATTTCTCTGCATTATCTGATTATCACTTCTTCTTCTTCTGTGTGTGTTATAGCAGATTGCAACCGTTGCTTCTGAGTTGCATACTGCCACCTACTTTATCAGAGGTACTGTTGCATCTATGAGTCACATTCTCACGGTTTCTCAAAAGAAAAGTACTCTGTTTCCTTCATTTTGCTCCGGGAGGGCAAATGGAGATCTTCTGCAAGTCATGTGAACGATTTTTAACAATTTCTTCGTTTTAAATATTTGTAAGTAAAGTATTTACATTTTATTTTGAGGGATAGAATGAGAGGAGGTGCAGTAACATGCATTTGCTGACAAAAATACTGTGTCATACTCTGGCACAGTGGTGATATATATTTTTAGCATATAGTTTAATCCATAAGTAAACAGAAAGATGCAACTTTCCTGGAAGTCACACTTAGATCAGACTGATATTAGCACAATGGAACTGAGTGTGAAAAGCATGAAAACATACACCTACTGTTCCTACACACATTTACATACTGTTAATAATTTCCCGTCTCTTTAAGCCAGGTGTCAAGGGGTCCCTGAGGTCGCATCTCATCAGGAATCAACAACCTGTTATACACAGCAACTACCTTCCCTTTCTTTCTCCCCGTCAACCGCAACCATCTGGCACCAGGCCACGCAAATAGACTCAAAAGCGTTGGTAACAATTAGTAGTCACTGTACCCGGGGACCACACAACAACCCACCTGATTTTCATACCCTGCATTTTGTTGCCCCCCTCCCCCGCCCTCTTCAGGACGCTATCAATAGCCAGACACCTGTTTCCTGCCAACGCAAGCTAGGCCCTCTATGGCTGCACCTGTATGTGCTTACACAAGAGCCTCGAGAGGAGTATTTATGTGGATGGGACTGCAGGGCTGATATCAGGCTCTGCTAATGCAATCACAGGAAGGACAGGGAACACTTGACGAGTGTGAAGCAAGCCAACGGTGGGGTGAATTCACTCTAATCAAATCAGGATGTGGATTTTCAAAAGAAGCTCAAACGGGAAATCTTTTGACCCTAAAAGACTATTCAGATGATTAAAATGATTGGTGTGCACGTAGGATAATGGCAGAGGAAAAGTACTTTTAAAGGGACAACCAACATTAGTAAAAGTATTTGTCCAGATGCTGAGATTTGAGATTCTTGCTCCTCTGGGAATTTAAACTGCCAGTCTATTTTGACAGTGAATAACGACACAAACATCTCATCGAAATGCATTTTCTGCTGCTAAATGATAAAGGCTTCTGTGTGTGTGTGTGTGACAGAAGCTTTATCTCAGTGATAGGCTATACTACGTATCTCCCCTTCTACTAGTACTGCATTCATTGTAGCACCTTTTGCTTGTCCGTCTGCCCCAAAATACACACCCCTCTTCTCTTGTTCTCAACTGGATCAGATGTCTATGCTAAGTGGTCTCATATGCTGTACAGACTGTTAACCCCGGTGAACTCGAACTTGTAAACTTGTGATTTTGCGCCACTTGACATGACTCAACAGTTAACCTCTCTTTGTAGACTGCCTTTAGCTTTAAAAGAAACCGAGAGCAAATTAAAATCCAAATGCCTCTGTCAAACAGTACTGATGAAGGCTACTTAGCCTGGTTTACAAATATGACAGGAGTTTTATCTCAGTGATATGCTATACGACCTATAGGCGTGTTTCGACTAAGTACTTCCTGAGTACTTTTTGGAAAGCCGCTGAGTGTTTTGGCTACGCCCACTAGTAAGCTCCCCTCGGCCTCTGTTCCCAGGTACTTTTGTAGCAGCTACCCAACGGAGTCCAAATGTGACAACAGACAGTGTTGCCAACTCAGCGCCTGTTGCTACATTTAGTGAATATTCGGTCCCCTCTAGTGACTCTTTTTCAAAAAAGCAACTTGCGACAAATCTGGCAACTTTTTCTGGTGTTATTGGAGACTCGTTTCTACTCTTCTTAATGAGTAGCAGGTGTCGTCCCAAAGCACTCACAAGCAGCCCAGTCCTCCCTCAGCAGTCTCTCCCAGCTTCAGTCAGCAGAGCATGAGCTGTTAACCCCTCAGTGTCCAGTTTGCACCAGTCTGCAAATGAATCACGCATGCGCAGAATCACCACTCAGTAGGGCTCAGAAAAGTACCAGCCCGAGGCAGGTAGTTTTTGAGCTGCTACCTGAGCCGCTAACCGATGAAGTTGGGCGGAAAAGTACTTAATGGAAATGCACTTTATGTAGCACCTACTGCTCTTCTTGACTTCTCTCCTTTCTTTTTCTCATCTGGATCAGATTCATATGCCAATTGGTCCCATTGTAGACCACCTTTTTCTTTAAACAAAACTAAGAGGTACTCCTTAGGACTGGGTATGGGATATCGACCCAATATAATCAAGTACACATTTGTTTGGATATCGTTCTTGAATTTAATGCATCTTGTGATTGGTTCACTCCTGCGGCAGCAACGACCCATACAGTCTTTGGTGTAGTGAAGTTGAGCATTGTGTATTACATGGAGTTGGAAGTTCAGATGCTACCAAAATAATTGAACATTTTCAAAATGTATTTTGTAAAACTCAGATGGGTGGTGGAAAAGAGGCATCAAATGAAGTACCTTGTAGACATCGGTATTTTCAGAACACTTTTATTGATACTTGCTGTAGTAATATTTTTAAGCATTACTCGGCTCTAATTAAGACACAAACTCCACAGTGTTTACAACATGTGATGACTGTCTGGCTCAACTAGAAATCCAGTCAGTTATTCAGCATTGAAAGCAGTCAGTCACTCTCCCACACAGCCAGCCATCCATTACCTCCAAACCAAACAGAGGCCCAGACATCGAGGAACAAACTGCAGAGTCAAGCATGGAAGGGCAGGTGATTAATGCCAACACAGTGTTTCCCTGTTCGTGGCCAAAGTGTTATTGATTTGATTTTGGAGGGGCAAGAAAAGGTTAGCGTTTGCAGGCCGTGGTTTGAGGTCGCCGGCGTGTGATGGGAGGAGTAATGACCCCTCCCTCCTCAGTGGGAGCTATCGAAGCGGTCAACCAGGAAATGGAGACAATCCCCAGCCAGGCGCCAAGCGACGTTCTGTCCTTTACACCGCCGATATGTGTGAAGTGGACATTCACCGGCTATTGAGTGCCACATACTCCTACACCTCGCAGCCATTATAAGTTTTAGATGGCCAAAATGGCAAGATGGAGTCGTGTACAGTGTGAGGTGGAAAATATACACTCTGGGTTTTTAAGTGAATGTGTTTGTATTTGGGCGATATGGACCAAAAGTCATATTCCGATATATTGAGGCTGAATTTCGATATACTATATATATTCCGATATTTTTTATTGCAAAGTGAGAGCAAATAATCAGTCAAAGTCAAAGGCAAATATGACATGTCACAAGTAGCTTTATTGAAACCGTTTATTTAAGTGAACATAAATACTGTATAACAGGAGTACCTTTTTTTCAAATCAAAGCTCCATAAAGTGCACATTTATATAATAAAATATCTTAAATAAAAATATCCTATGAAATAAAATAGCCCAATCTCTTTCTTAAATAAATATATTTATATGAGAAAAGAATAACGAACATTACAAAATAACTAAATATGACAAACCCTCATAAGAGCAGAATTTATATATAAAGAAAGAAAAAAATTGAACTATATCGATACATGCGATATGGTCTAATTCCATATCACATTTAAAAAACATATGGATATATTTTTTATATCGATATATCGCCCAGCCCTAGTTTGTTTATGTTCCTTTAAACCACTGAGAGGTTTAACAGTAGCTGTCTTCACTTAGTCAGCCCCATGAACCCAAGATAATATACTAACCAGTCAAATGAGCTGGCAAGGAGCATGATTTATCACATTAGTAGCACTTATACAATTAACATTTAGGGTCAGGGGCCATTTACACCAAGAACAAAAGCTATAAAGATGATTTTTGAATATATAGTTTTTAAAAATTGCTCCAACTCAAGTGGATGCTGGAGTAACTGGCAGTGGCAAACGATGTCGTTTGGATCACTTTCAGAACAATTTGATGAACGATAGAAACCCTGACAGCCAATGAAAATACATCCTATACAGCATCACGTCACGTTCAAACTCATAATAACAAATAAAGTTGATAAAGCATACTTATTGATATCAAAATAATCTCTCTCTCTCTCTTCTTGCCTCTGTAGTGGCAAATGATGCACAGCACCACATCTCCTACTTTTCAACTATTTTGTTAATTGTTCTTTTTCTTATTATTATTAAAATGAATAATGATAGAGAAAAGCTAAATCAAGTGCTTTGTATCTGCAGTTTCTAACTACCCCTTTTATGTCAGCTAATTTATGGTGTTTAGGAAACACAATAATGAAGAAAATGAGGGACATGTGGGCCTCCGACACAGCTGGCGCCACTGTTTACAGAGCGTTATCGCTCATCAGTGTGGATCATTAGAGTTAGAGTTATCATTCTTGGTGTGGACAGCCCTTTAGTGAAGTATTATTAGTCTTTGGATATAAACTTGGTGTGTGTTCAAAGTTTGTAATCCCAGGACTGTTGTTACTGCTTGAATTGTTGAGGTAATTTTGTCATTTTGCATTTTCGGATCCTGTCTGTAGCCCACAGTTTGTGCATTGAGAGCAATATGTTTACGTTTTCAAACCAGCCAACATTGGTCCAATTAACGGTGATTGCCTATGTGTTGGCACAGGTGTGTGTGTGTGTGTTCTTGTACTTCCTACATAGTGAGGACCGGAACGTGTGTGTGTGTGTGTGTGTGTGTGTGTGTGTGTGTGTGTCTGGCCCCTACACAAGCACCGGGCAGCATATTGTCCAGAAGCAGACCATTAAATTAGCTTATAAAATGACAAATTCTCAAAAACGCCAATAGTCAAAAGATATATTTGCCCTGGTGCCCAAACTATTGAAGGTACCAGTCCGTTTCTAAGGTACAGTTCAACAAGGTTTGGAATTGTGTGTTTTATTGCTTTATTCACTTCTCCTCCTCAAGTAAATGGAAGCTGTGATCTCGCCATGCAGAAACCATGGAAATTAAATAACTGCAAAGCATGAAAAAAAAAACATAAATAAATTAGATTCACCCAAAGCAGGGTAAGACATGTTTCCTTGTACATCAGGTACATGACAGGATCACACTCCCAGAGTCGAGTTAATTTTCGTACCCCCGCCCTCCATCCTTACCCACACTCCATTCTCTGTCAGTTTCAGGGAGAAAAAGGTGCCGTAGCCATATGACAGTAATTAACAACTGACAGAAATATCCCCTCCCTTAACATGAGGTGGGAAATCACAAAAGCTGCAGTTATTTTCTCATTAATTTACTAGCCCTGCTCTCTTTTTTACGCTCCGAGACAGGAAGGCAAGACCTGAGGTACAAACTTAATAAGGCACCGTGCTGTTTGTTTGCTTCTGCTGATGCACAGTGTGATCCTTCAGGTTGACTTTAGATCACTTCTTATCAGCATTTTACCAATCAGAATACTGTCAGATAGTGTAATATACAGTAAATATTACATATAAGTACTGTCCTCTATGATAACACTGACACATGGATTAACCCTGTTGCTCGAGTTCAGTGTGTTTTCTCTAACAAAGTCCCCATTTCATCCATTCTGCATGAGTATTTTTCTCCAAGATTTAAACAACATTTCTCAATTTGCTAAGTTGTGTGTTTCTTAGGATCAAAGTTACACTATTAGGCTTTAGTTGCTATGTTTTCACCCTTTTGTGGCCTTTGTCAATGCAAGTTTTTTAATAAAAAGAAGACTATCAAAGTAGGTTTCTGTGTGATGTGAATCAGTCTGATGAAGAGCACTGTGCTTGAAACACAATGAAAATGTTTGCAGTGATAATAAAGCGTTTTTTGAGCGCTCTGAGGCAGACTTTATTGTTTAGAGTCTTTCTTATTGTCGGTTTTGTAATGATAAAATTAGTTTCGGTGTGTTTATCCCCCAGTAACGCCCTGCATATATGTGACTAAAATCTGATAATATGTAAAGTTTTCTCCACGACTCTACATTGTCAACATCTGTTAGTGTCCACAAGCTTTCTGCAAGTACATCCATATCTTGTGTGTGAGGTTAGTAATTTGTGGACTCTCAGGGACAGACAGATGGTTTGATATTCACAGATAGCAGACTTTCTCTTTCTACCCTCTGTCTGTTTGGCTACCTCTCCTCCTCTCAACTTTCCCTCTGCCTCAATCAATAATAGGATTTGACTGATATAGATTTTTGAAGTCCACTTCTTTCAGATTGAAGTTGGCATCGCTCCCTTTTGCACCTTAAAGCCGTTTTTGGCACCTGTGTTCGATAGCAAGTCAAATCCTCACCATCATACCAAACTCTGATTTGTCTGATACCTGTTTTTAGTTAAAAGGTCAACATCAACCTAATAATATCAGTCTCAATCACCGATCTAGCCTTTTCTCTCCGATTTTTGTTCTCTCTGTCTTTCTCTTTGCCATTCTGGCGATGTCTCTGTCACTGTCAGAGAGCCAGACAAAGCCTCATCACAGCCATAACTACACAGAGAGAGAGAAACACCTCCTGGATGCCTCAGGGAAGCCAGAGTTTGTCATTCACATGTTTGTTCTTTAACAAGAGGGTAAAAGGAAGACAAACGCCTCACTGGCAGATGAATGTCAGCCTTAAGTGAAGCTACAAACCCCCTTATTTGCCCTAAAACACGCCCCCGTCCCGTCACCCCCACTCTTTGCTTCCAGGCTGTGTTGCATCAGACCGAGGGGATAGGTGCCATTACGCCTGCATATTTAAAGCCACCTAAATGTGTGGAGCAGGTGGCGCACAATGCACTCTTGTTGTTATTTGGTTCGCGCAGTCAAGATGGCAGATTTCATAATGCTTTCAAATGGCACATAACAGGGAGAAGCCTCGCAGGACTGCCAAGAACAATTTCGCCAGGAGCCAAAGTGGAGCAGCAGGCTGCAGCCCGTACCTTTTCAACAAAGAGAAAGAGGAAGGAGGATGTCTCCAAATACACAGTGTGGGATAGTAAATCACCTTCTAACTATCAAGTTTTTTTTTTTTTTTTTTGCTGAATTCTAATAAACAGGGAAACTGTAAAGTAATCCACCATAGCCCTTGTAGCGATGCCAAAGAGTAGTGAATAGAGAATAAATATATAACAGGTAAAGTATGCATGAAGAGGCCTTGCTTTGTTTGTAAAGCAAATGAAAAAGTTCTTCCTGAATCAGAACCAATAACTCTTTATTGATTTCTGGGAGGTGGTTCTGTAACTGAAGTGTATACAGGTACTTCAGGGATTAAGGTTCTCAGGCACTGTGCCTGATTTAAGGTTTTAAATTATTTTAATACTTAATTTAATACTTTGTACACATTTCCACCTGGACAACTCTTAAGGCTAACAAATGTTTTCTTACTTTAAGCCCTGGACACATGCTTTTGCAGTTTGGTGCATTTCCTGCAAATAAAAAGTATGTTTGTTTTTGCAAGGAGAAATTGTTCAAACATGTAAACCAATGTGGTATATGTGATAAATATGAAATAAGCAGGTGAATTTGTTGAGAAGAATGGCAAGATGGGTCTCTTTCTGCACACCGGAACAGCATGATATCACTTTAAGTGGTCTTAGGAGGAGAATATAATGGAATGTTCACTGGAAAATATGAGACAACACAAAGAAAAGAAAAAAGAAATGCTTTGTTATGATTGTCAAAGAGGCATATTTGATATTATGCGGAAAAAATAGCCAAAAGGGGCTGGGAATAGACTTTTTTTTACTTTGCTTGCACCTTTATTTGAAAAATAATGAAATAAAATATTCAGGTGACTCTCCAAAGTCACATCAATAATAATGCAATCAAACACCACATTTGTCTACCTCAGAATAAATAAATAATAATAATAATAAATATATATTTGAAATTGACAGTCTCCTCTCGGCCGGTCTCTTGGCGAAGCTTTGCCGCTCCGTAGAGGAACTCGGCAGGGACTCGTGTCTCATCCACCCGTTCAAATAAGCCCACAGATGTCGAGAGGACTCCCCCACCAACACCACCACACGCACACGCATACACACACACACACACACACACTCGACCCACCTCCAATACTGTTTGTAATGAAATCTAACACTTGGAAGAGGAGAAGTGGACCGACCACCTGTGCATCCAATTGTTCGGCACTCACAGACACACAGGAGAGAAAAGAGAGAAGAGAAAGAGGGGGAGAATGGGTAGAGGAATCAAAGCTGCACAAGAACACACACACACTGAAACACACATGCAGGCACAGAGAAGAAAGGAAAACAAAACATTTAGGACATTTTAAGAAAGAAGAAATGGGTCGACAGAATGTTTTAAAGTTTTAAGTGTGTCTGTGTAATGTGCACACACATGCACACATTCACAGCTCCTTAGACATGAAGTTGTAACACTTTAAGTCTGCTGTTTAACTTTACAAGCTGTTTAAAGACATAGTTATTGATCTACAACTCTATTATGTGATCAGAGATTTATTTTAAATTGAATGGCTTTTACCTCAACAAGGTAGATAGATACAGTCACATGGAAAAAAATATTAGACCACCCTTTTTCTACAATTTCTTGTTCATTGTAATGCCTGGTACAACTTAATGTACATTTGTTTGGACAAATATAATGATTTTCCATGTTTTTCTTGATAATAATCAAAATAATGTTCAAGAATACCATGAAAAATGGCTAGATACCAGCTCGTAAATCAAACTCTTATGAGCTACTTTTGTTGTTATCATTATATTGATCCAAACAAATGTACCTTTAGTTGTACCAGGCATTAAATGAACAATAAACTGAAGAAAACAAGGTTGGTCTAATATTTTTCCAAGACTGTATAAAAAAATATGTTTTTTAGAATAGAAAACAAGTGGAAGAGGGGAAGACCTACTCAAACTGTCCATCAAAGTCTACAGAATGACTTCCTGCTTCATTTTTGACCTTGTGTTCTTACCATAGTTGTGCACAAACAGTTTTATTCAGCCTTTATCATCAACATTTCGGCTCAGCAGCTTTATTTCTTACATCCAAATAAGAGGTTTAGATAAGATAAACGGTTTGTTTGTTTACAGTCTCTGTGATCGAGAGTGCTTGTTTCCTTTTTGGACTTCCTTGTAGTGACGTCACCATATTTCCAGATAACTTGATGAGTCAAATTTTTACCGAAACTGATAAAAAAAGACTTTCCTTTTGAATAAAGAAAAGAAGCTAGGAGAGAGGAAGGACAGTGTAGAATCTGATAAGATGCATATATGATGCACACACACTGTAAACACACACAAGGTACAGAGTTATGCACAAGAATGGAACAATGGTTTCTTTGAAACAAAGCTAGAAAGAGATGGAGAGAATGGGTATAGAAAGATGCCAGTAAGCTCACATGCACATGCAATCACACACCCACACAAACGCACCTACACACACTCTTTCTCTGTGTTTCTCACACACACAAACAAGAAAGGAACAGCAACTACTTAGAAATGAGCCCTGACATTGCTTGTCACAGTCAGAGGCCTTGATCAGGATTTGCTCACAGGACCTCCTACTCAGCACACACACAAACACACACAAGATCTGGGAGCGAGGGGGGGTAAAAAAGCTGAGGGCCATGTTGGAGGAAAAAGGGGAACCCGGCAACATCTGCAGTCTCCGTTGTTGATAGCGTTGCTGCCAGCTTGGAGTCAGATCACACACGATGCTGTGTGTGATCTGACTGCAGTCTGGGCTCTACCTCTTGGCCAACCTCCTCCCTCCTCAGATCCATACTTCCAAACCTCCTAGCTACCACCTGTTAGTTAATTTGCAGCGATGAAAAGGACACCGTGATACTCTGAAGTCAAACTCCTTCTCTCCATCTCCTCTTTTGTCTTTGTCTGCATCTCTTCGCATCCTTCGTTCTTGGTGTCGATCCCGCTCTCGGAGGTTCGATACACCCACGACAGAGTTTTCCCGGACTTGGAAGGGTTCAGGGCGATGTTTTTTTCCTGTCTTCCCCCTGAGTTGAAGCTTTGATGTGAGAAGACTGGAGTCACAAATCCTTGTCCATTTACCATCAGAGATCATCCCCTAACTCGGGGCTTGGCACAACCCCACATGGCTAACGATTTGAGATACTTTAATTAGGCCAAAATGTGTCTAAAGATGCAGTTGCGCCCCCAGACTTCCAGTACTTCCATTGCTAAAGAGATAAATAGACTAAATTTCTATGTAGCAGAGATTTTAGAGAGGTATTTTCTATCGTTTCATGTCTTTCAGTGGTTGGTAATTCCCTGCTGGAAGGCCACATGTGGGTGTGGCTCGCATTTTTGGAGCAATCCTATTGGACCTGACGCATCATCGAGGCTCAGCTGATGATTCGGTGAAAATCTAAACGCTCTGATTAATTTCAAGATTTATATATGAATGCAGCAAAACATGATGAAGTAAAAATATCCTGAAGATGCCCTTCTCACTTCAGTACTTTATTTCCAGCATCTGATGCAAAGGAACAATACTTTTAATTTGCTGCTTTATTTTTTACTAGTGCAGTGCCCGTAGGAAGTATGTATTCATATAATGGGAGATTAAGTAGAGTAGTAGTAGTTCAATTATGGCCAAATGAGGTTGTGTGAGAAAGTACAATGAGGTGTAATACTTTTGCGTAGTGTTAATATAGTGTATATTGGGTAAAACATGGATGTACATTGAGATATAAAGAGATACAGAAATAGCTTTTTAAGAAAAAGAAACTTAATCATTCAACATGGACACAAACAGACACAGGTATAGGAGGGAATAAGTTTACATGCAGCACAAACAGATGGATGTGAATAACAGAATTTGCACATTACATGCAGACCACTACAACGTCTGCAACTCCATAAAACAATTTTCATAAGGTACACACACCATCCAGCACATACACATTGAACATTGATATTGGAAACTATTTTAATATTATTGGAAAATCGAAACTTGTGGCGCACTTTAAAACTCGGCTAGGTAGGCTAAATAGACTTACAGATGAGATGAGTCAGGCGAATTGTGTTACTGACCAGGTGTAGGCCAATCACACAATGGGGCGGAGCTCCCCTAAAAGGGGTCCTACGTAAATAATGATGTTTTGAAAAATTAATTAACAAATCTTCAAAATCAAGGATGCACACCTTCGTGCCATGCACAAGCCATGTACGAAATCTTAGGTCAGTCTGACTAATGGTCTGTGAAATATGCCCTAGACACACACACACACACACACACACAATGACGATTGTTGCTTTTATAGATAGATCATGTTTGCCTACTGGTCATTGTTCTTACTTTCTCCAAACTGACTTGTAAGTGTTGTTAGACTTACTTAAATTCAGCTGTCAAAGTCGGTTTTTACCTGGTAAGACAGCATAGCTGCCTGTGTTTCAAAGGAATTCACAGTCAAAACATCACAGTACAAAATTGGTAATTTTTCGGTGATTACTCAACAAATTATCTTTCTACACTGCAGTTGTTAGGTGTCAATGGAGAGATCGAAGCCAAATTCTCAACATAAACTTGGTTAAATATGGTTAAATGTGATCCCAGAAACAGCAGAGTCACAGCCTAAAGTCCCCTTCTCCTCACAACAAAGATAAAGTTCACAACGTTGTTTCTACACTTTAAGTTACAGTCTCACATCCATGTGGATTTCCAGCAATAGATAGCACGCTTTTTTGTGTCAACATTGATTTTTCTCTCCCCCCTCCACCCCACTCTCCTTTTAATAGAGGAGTGGATGCTTCAAAGCCCCCCGTTTGCCCAAAGCAAGCTTGAAATTCTTGCCTCTCAAAGCGCCATTCGTTCTTTGTTGTTACGATCCCCTGTCTCATCTGGTAGAGCGAAGGAGAGACGAGAACTTCTGAAGGTACCAAAGGTAGCACATGAAATCCCCCCCATGTAGGTGTGTGAAGTTCTGATGGTTGTGTCCGACTTGGAATCGATACCATCTCCCCCTTAAGCCTGAAAAGTATGTGTTTGTGCAGCAAAGACAAGGTATTTCCAGACCTTAAATCAAAGGCCCCTTCTTCACAGATTCTGCGCCAGACAACTTTCTCCAAGCCAGGCCAAACAACAGCTCAACAACTTCTGAAAAGTGTTCACAGAAGTCTTTAGTTGTTGTTACATCCATTCTTCTGCTGTGTGCTCAATTACAAGTTGTTGTTTCTTTCTCTGTGTCTGGCTGTCGCCCTCTCTGTCTATCTCTCGCTGTCTCACTCTCCTCTCAGACTACTGTGAGGTGTTAAAAAGGAACCAACGGGGGATCTGTGCTCCATTATGCAGGTCTGTTCCTGTGCTGTCTGTTGCCGCCTCTTCGCACCTCATATTGCATTTTTGCCCGTCGAGACACACACACACAATCTTTGACATGCACACACAACTACACGTATGCAGAGGGAATTGAACTTTGGCTGTCTCTGTGTATCTAGTGCCAGGTGTAAGGCTAAGAGGTGCCTAACCTCTTCCCCGCCCCCTTAGGCCATACAGGCATGTTCGAAAAGAAAAGAAAAGTGGTTGTGTGATCCAGGCATCCGTTACAGGCTGTGTGGGCGATGCTGCTGCTTGTTTTTTGTTCGTTTCTGGCCCACTTTCGCAGGAATGGATGGAGTCTAACTGCTAGAGTAAAGGTGCTACATGTAGCCTGGCATTTGTAATGATCAGTATATCATTGTCATATTAATTGTGATACCTTGGTGTGATTACACCATCAGAGAGCTGAGACAAAGGTGGAGATGACTGATAATGGTGTCTTGTGTGATTGCTTTATTCCATAAACCCTCTGTTTTCTACCATCTGCCACTGACTTAAAGGAAAGACTTTGGGTAATGACTTCTTAAAGGCTAAAAACAATCAACACAAATTCATTTTTGCAACAAAGTGAATACAAGTTATCCACACCTTTCAGGAATTCTGGTTCCTTCTCAGTCGGCAGATGATAAGTTAAAACACCATAATGTGCTTGTGAAAACTCTGTGGTACTGGATGCAGTTCACTTTGTTCCCCAGGAGTAGACTGTGCAACACAACAGGGGTCCATGGCTCTAATGCGGGGCTGCATTTCTGTAAGTTTGTGATGTCACAACTTTACTATAAATAGAACAGTACAAGGCATTTCCCAGCTGCAGTGATGGTGCAGAGCAGAGAAACATAGAGAGCAGATGCATAAGACCCAGAAACTGACCAACCAGAGCTGACTGGTCTTTTTCTGGAGGAGTCTTAAAGAGACATGTGCCACAATGGAGCATTTCTGTGTTGTTGGGTTTTTTATTTTTATTGAAATCCTGTACAGACAGAATGCTCTTCCTAATATTAATAATAATAATAATAATAATATGTAATAAATAAATAAAAACTTTAAAAATACTTGTAATAAAGAAAAACAAGTTGAGAATGGTAAAACTACTTTAAAATATTAAAACAAGTATCTAGGATATAAAAGAAATATTAAGTTATCATAATGATGAATTAGTTAAAAGCTTAATTACAAAATTAGAAGTTGCTTGTCTTGGATATTAGTTCTTCGTTCAATCTTCCAGGTTCCTCTTTCTTTTTTTACTTGCAGATCAGATCAGCCATGAAGCATATGACTTTCCTTGGCAGCAGCCTTACCCATTCATCCCCTGAGTAGATTGTTATCAATGCAAAATAAGACCAAGGGTATGGTGTCTAAGTTATACATGATTATTTTAGGATCTTCATACCCTGACTTACCTTTAGACAGATTATGGAGACATGACTATCCTGCTCTTGATCCAGAATTTGACGGGGAGGATTTTTGGGAAGGTATAAAGCAGGCATCACGTAACCCTAATCATCAACAGGTTCATTTTAATTCCATACATAGAACTTATCTAACCCCTCACAAACATTTCTGCATGAAACTGATAGACTCTCCCCTGTGTTCCTTTTGTACTCTAAAGTATCCAGGAACCTTTTTTACATATGATGTGGGATTGTCCACCAGTAGCTCAGTTCTGGTGTGATGTGGCGTCGACACTGTCAGATCTTGTAGTTGAGACAGTGCCAGCGATCGTCCCTGTTCTTATTTTGAATGATTTTTCAGGACTAAATACCTCTACACTAAATACGCGCATCATCCTAGCTGGGCTCATGGCAGCCAAAACGATGGTTGTTACGAGATGGAAACCCTCACAGATGCTTAACCTAAGACAGTGGATCCTTACCTTTTTAGATGTTGTATATTTGGAATTATCAACGGCCCGTATCCATGAAGCTACTTAAAAACTATCCATATGGCAGTCAACAGCTGAAACTTTGAAAGGCTTATTGGGGTAACCCCATGACCTTAATTATCATCACCCCCTTATGACAATGCATCTGAATCCCACTTTCCCCTGACGTTTGATTAGTGTGTGTGTGTGTGTGTGTGTGTGTGTGTGTGTTTGTCTGTGTGTTTGTGTAGGTCTGTTGTCTATATCATTTCCACAATGTAATCTAAAGGAACAGTTAGGAACATACTTAGAGAAGCTGTCAGACAGGTATGAAGATACTGAGCCATTTAAGGTCTTAAAAACAAGTTAAAGAATTTAAAAATAATTATTCTCCAAAGCCTGACTCGATGTCATTGATCTGGATACATGATTTAATGTAAAGAAAAACCTTGGAGTGTTCAGAGTTTTATTTGACACTATTTCAGATTAGCTAGTCTGCAGATACTGCACACTTCCACATACTCTGTATTGTACATCCATTTTTGTAATTGCATTTCTCCCTACAACTTGACTATCAAAGCACACTGGAGGATTCACTGTAAAATGCACTTACAGTTTCAAACTCACACAGCGAGCGCTCTTGAAGCACAGTATCTCCCGTTTTCCCTGAGGTGCACCGCCAGGAAATGAAAGTCGACATTGACCACCCTGCCCACATCCAAACCCACTTGTACGACTCAACAGGAGCCGCTGTACTCCTCTGACCCCCCCCTCGATCCTTCGTATGAATAATACATGGCGCCCCCGCTACCTGTTTCTATGTGTACATGTGGGGTCGCACAGGCCGCGCTCACACACACAGGAAAACATGCACACAGTCGACGTAGGAAAGCAGCCAGCGAGCCTGGCCTCTGAGGCCTGACCCTGCACAAGTTTGGCACACACATACACACACACACACACGTACGAACATCACATGCTCAGACATGAACACACGCAACATATACTGTATAGCCATAGACATAAATGCAGAAGAGACACGTCGCACATATACACACACGAAGAGACATGTAAAAAAGCACAGACACACACACACACACTGGTAAACAAAGCCCACACACATCCAGTGTGTACCTTGGAGGCAAGGTTGGGGGTTGAAGTGAGCACTGCTGGCAATAAGGTGAGCAGCTGTGCAGTGCCGTGGATGAAAGACGAGCATCAGGAGGCCTGCACTGTGTGTCTGTGTGTGTGTGTGTGCTTGAGTTTGAGTGAGAAGTATTTCTGTGTGTAAAAGTGAATCCATGTGAGTTGCTGTGTTTTACAGAGAAAATGTGTTTGGCTTTACAGTTGTATGTGGTGCTGTCAAAGAATGTGAGCATGTGGAGAATAGTTGTGTTTCCCCGCAAAGTCCTGATTGTAATACTTTTTTTTGTCTTTAACATAACCTAATTTCTCTATTTTTCGTTGCTGCTATACAGGTAAATCTAAATAAATTAGAATATGATGGAAAAGTCAATTTCCAGTAGTTCAAGTCAAATAGCTCCAACCAAGTATTGAGTCATATAGATGGACAGACTTTTCAAAAGGCCAACATTTTCATATTAAACATACTTTTTAAAATTAAAAAAGACACTGAATTTTCATTAAATGTAAGCCATAATCATTATAATTAGAAGAAATGAAATAAACAAAGACATGAAACAATTTTATACATTCTGCTTGTAATGGATCTATATAATGTGTTATTTCCCCTTTTTGAATTGAATTACTGACATAAATAAACTTTTCTATGATATTCTAATTTATTGAGATGCACCTGTGTGTGTGTGTGTGTGTGTGTGTGTGTGTGTTTTGATTCTATTGTTTGCAGTTGTATCTCTTGTATTGGTGAAAGTAGCTCAACTGAGAATTTTCACAGTTGAATCTGATGGTTTTATTAAACCTTTTATTAAGGAAGTTTATTTTGAAAAGCCATTATGCATATGACTCCCTGAAAGTTAAACACTCTTCCTGATACGTTCAACACTGAGGCTAAAGGGTGTATGTGTGTCTGTATCACTGAGGGCCATGACAAAGCATTGGTATCTACATTTGGATGAGAATGCGTTAAACAGATGTTTTCTTGTGTGTGTGTGAGCTCATAGTATCGTCACGGTGTAGTTGAGAGACAGACAGAACATGTCATGTTACACGATAGTATGGTTTCTCTTCTGAAATCACACATTGAGCACCCCCATATATCTAAATGGAATGATCCTTTGTTTCATAACCACATTTTCCACCACTGTGGCGATTTGACTGTGACTGTGAGACTGGCAGTCGAATCAGGCTCTTTCAATCAGTCGATTAATTGGGGGTCAACATTGTAAACCTGTGCTTCTTTACAGTAAATAATTAGCCTGCATAACATCCACACGCACAATGGTGAGCAAGATTTTTTTATTTCAGTCACAAATGACTAATGTGTCATTCAAAAAGTAATTCACCTCAGCTGGATTTCTTCATCTCCCCCTTATAAGACAGTAAAGTGATCATGTGTACACATTATTGGAAGATGCAAAATTCTGTGTCCACAAATTTGGAAATCAAAGCTCTTACAAAGCAGCTTTAAGACTGAACCAGACAAAATACTCAATCTCACAGAGCATTTACATTTTTTGTTCCTATTTTCAGAGATTATTTGAAGAGAAACCACCTGTATATTGTCACAAAAAGCATCAGGATTACCTACATTCAGTATAAAGTGCTGGTACTGAGACACAATGCATACACTGTTGGACAGAAATGTATAATAACTTGCTTGTAATTTAAGCACTTTAACACTAAATTATAGAGGGAAATATGGATATTTTTTACTCTAGTGCATTTATCTGACAACCACTGTTACAAGTAACAAATATGTTCAATATATAATAAAATTAGGGCAAAATCCACCAACTACAACACTTAGGTGCTGCTCACACATATAATTAGAATTAATAAAATATATAACACACAGTCCGAACTGAGCAGTTCCACATGATAAATTCTTCTACTTTGATCTGCTGATAATATATTTGCATGTTTACTGTTGAATACAGAAGGCTATTAGTTAATTGATAATCACGTGTTTGCCTGCTTTTATAGCTTCACACTGACTCTTGCATGTGAGATATTTTCTACATCTTTGATGTACTTTGCATTTGTGTATAGTATGAACACGTGCATGCATATGGTGTGTGTGTGTGTGTGGGTGTGGTGCAGGGATGGGGGGGGGGGTGCCACGCCTGCAGCTATTCCCTCCTTTCATGCAACCTGAATTCTTTTGGAAAGGGAAGTGGAGTGTATACAAGTGAGATGATCAAATAAATCAGCTGGATTTGTCTCCTCTGTCTGAAACATGAATATTAAGCACATTAGGATCATGGGAGGAAGTAAATATGTCACGGCTGTAATCCCCAGTGATCTGCTGGTCACTTTGGGTTTGTGTTGCAGGAGAGACGAGGAGTATTTACTCGAACATGTGAGGCGTTTAGGTGACGCTCTCATCCAGACTGACTCAGTGCAACAGTACCCCACCCCCACACATCTTCTGGCCAATGATGCGCTCTCCCTCTGGGCCAATCAGTAACAAATCTGTCAGTTTGTGCTGATGTGTAATTGTAGTACCCCCCTGTGACAAATAATGTGATTTTGAAAAAGCCAGAATCCATCGTTTTGTCAAAATCTAATCAGAAGTGTTTGAAATAAAACTTGGCAGATAAATTAGCAAACTAATGAATGTTTTAATGTGTTGGATGACCAATTAATGTAAAGGATTTGATTGAGCCTGAAACAGGCTGCCTTTAAACTTATGTTTATGACATGACAAGCAGCCAGAATCGGCTTTGACCTTTAGTGTCAGCCTTCATTTCCATCCGTCATATCACACTGCTGTGCTATTAGTTTGTCTTTGTATACACGTGCATTGCAAGCGCACAGATGGGTCAGTGTTGTAGGTGTGAAATACAGAGACAGAGAGAGGAGAAAAGGGGAGGCCAAGATTGGCGCCAGCATCTTGACATGCAGCGCTCATTAGCATTAACATTCACGTTTCCCTCCTGCCTCAAACTGCTTCAAATCACTTCTCTCCTCCAAAAATTGAGAATCAAAACCAAGGATCAACAAGAAAGTGGAGAGAGAGACATTTAGAGCATAATTTAGCTGGTGTGGGTTCTTGAAGGCAACAAGGAGATCTTGATCAGCAATATTTTAATTTTATCTGAAAGGATACTAAAACTAAAGATTTGCACACATGGAAAAGCAGGTTTCATTGAGGGTTTTATGGACTGGCACCATGAATGGGTTGCGCTCACATTATTGCTTCTATATTGTTCAGATTTTCGCCCTAAAGCAAAGATCAGATGTTCAAACAGAGATAAAGAATTAGGCTTAAACAAGACAACAGACAAGCTGCACCCCTGAGTGTCTGCTTCCTCTCTGTGTCTATTTTCTCCCCTTCCAAGTCACTCCTGGCTGGCGGGTTCGCCACACAGCGAGGCGACCTGTGCAACACCTTCCACAGGCCAGATGGCGGTGTCGAAGGCGACAGAAGCAGCAGAAATCTGCCAGAGCAATCTGCTGTGAGCAGGTGTTGGCTAATTGTCTCAGAGAGCTGAGGCAGCGGCGGGCACGTGCCAGCGCTACCTGAGTGGAAACAAATATCTTCATTTACCCCCGGTTTGTCGGGGGAGCGTACCTCCAAGCTCTGAAACATAATAGGCCAAGCCCAGAACAAGAGGAGGGTGGTGGGCTGCAGCAGGCAGTGGAACAAGCATACCTTTGTCAAACAGAGACAGAGCTCACAATGCCTCTCATTGCTACTGGTGGCAAAACACTCTTGACAATCATAATCATGTTTAAGTGGATACAGAAGGAAGAAAAAAACAAACTTTGGCAAATGGTAAAGGAGGTTGTGCATGAACGGCGTCCAATATTTCATCAAGTTTACAGTGTTAAACATGTAAGAAGCCTGAAGGAGACAATGCTTCCTTTCAGGGGAAGACTTTTGCTTTTTTTGCATTCAACAAAATGTCTGCAAATTAATTTATCTATCACTGTATTCTTTGGATTTCACTTCACTTGGCCAGCCATGTCCCAGTAACATCTACGTAACACTGAGGCAAGGATTGCTGTTTGTTGCAGCAACGTGAAACACTGATTAAACCTTTAAAAAATATTTGTTTTCATATTTAACAGCTGCACTGTTTTTTGTGCCTCAACCTCCGAGATGACATTGTTTTAAGCCAGTACAACTTTAGCCTTATTATACCCGTCAGACGCCGTTCACACATGGGTAAGGAGAACAAATTCCACATGCGCTCTCCGATTTATTCAGGTACCGGCTCGCTGCTTCATAGACTCTGACATGCCCATTGTGTATTTAGAGAAGGGGGGGGGGGGCTCTGTGAAGGGATGTTCAGTCTGACAACAGAGTTTCTTCTCCTTGTCAAGAGATCCTTCAAACGGAGCCGTCTGACCGTAGAAGGGGAAGCAAAGTGCCTCTAATTTAAGTGCCTCTTCTTTTCCAGACTTCTCTATTGTGCTACCAACTTGTGATATGCAATGAATCACACTGTCTGTGTTCCTGGAAAATGTGATTAAAGATTTTATTTAACCAAAGAAAAGTTTTTGGGACCCCTATCTCTTTTTAATTTGACCATGACTTGTAAAACCGGTCATTTGGCTACTTTGTGCAAAGCTGTACCAATCAACTTTCACTGATGATATGTACTAAATACTAGAACTATTTTCCTTCTGGTCAGGTATAGATGATGTCTCAGTATTTTCAGCCTAGCTGCAATAGTTTAAAGCAGTGTTGTAGTCAAGACCACCTAAACCGAGACCAAGTCCGTTCCAAGACCACAGCGTATCAAGACCAAGACAAGACCAAGACTTTGAGGGGTCGAGACCAAGACAAGACCTAGATTGAGGCAGGGCGAGACCGAGTCATGACCAAGACCAGTCCCAGCCCAGGGACCCAGCTGTTGTGTTTTCTTTTTTTTGTAGGTGTGCACAAAAAATCTTTGTGGTTCAGGTAACAAAATTTCATTACATTGACGAGTTGGCTGACATCTTATCACGGCCTCTTCTCCTGTTACTCACATGCACTTTTGAGGGGGGGGCGTGTGAAAGGAGGTGGGAGGGGTGACAGCCGTTAATGGTGACAACAATTTCAAATGATATATGAGTCATGTTATTGGTTGTACTCGAAGCAATATGATTAGAATCCCGAGTTCGCTTTGTCCGAGGCCGAGACAAGACTGAGTAAAAATGCATTTGATTCCAAGATGAGACCGAGACCTTCAAAAAGTGGTCTAATGTCCGGTCTCAAGACCAGGACCACTCTCGAGTATTACAACACTGGTTTGAACCACATTTAAAATACACTGCAGCCTGCAACAAGCAACTGGATAATCTCTCAGTCCACTATCACTTTTCTTATTGTTCTCTCCATCTGACAGTAAAAAGTTTACACCCCTTGAAATGTAGAAAATCCCAGTGAAGTAGAAGCATATGAAGTAAAGTGTATACACCAATAAAGTTAATTATGAAAGTAAATTACAAAGCTTTTACAAAATCCCACCAGGAGTGCATTTAACATCACAGTGAGATGATATGTAATGGCGCAAGAGGATCAGCGAGTGGAAATTTCTTTTGAGCTATGGGACTGCTGCTGCCCGTTGCATCAGCCCAGATGCATCCTACAGAGCACTCCCCGCTATGGGAGAAGCGAGGCCCGGCTCTATTTTTAAATCTCAAATAAGAGTTGAGTCTTTAAAAGCTTCCCACGATACCGATTGATCCCCTGACCCAGCTCTCCTCAGGCTTTCCCCTGGTCCATTAAGAGCTGTGTCACCAGAGGAGTTATAGTATTACCATGTGTGGCCTCTGTTGTTTCTAAAGCAGGAAGTGACCAGTCAGGTTTAAGTGTGCTGTTTCCCCACAAGCCCCTGTTGAGATCTGACTTTAACCCTGCTTCCTGCCGTTTGCAGCTCGTAGGCTAAACAGCCTGGGTCAAAGCGCTACAACCTCTCTGCTTTCAGGCTCCCGAGCTCCTTGTTCTGCTTCTTTCAGGCATTTTTTCACTGTATGTTGCAGGTTATATCAACAAGAGTCATACATAGCATGAAATACCTGTACTTGCAGCCTGCAAAATGTAATCACAGGTAATATTGAATATCCTAAGAACTCTTAAATATCATAATTTTAACAAATGTAAGAAATAATTGACCTCTTACATGAGTCAAGAATGTATATGTGTATGAAGTGTTATATAGCATAAGGAGCTTACCAGGTGTAGCTAGACATGCATTGTGAATTTTGAGACAATAATTGAAAATAATTATCTGGTTTCTGTGATTTTAAATATATTGGCTGCAGGTAGGGGTGGGCGATATGGGCTCAAAAAAAATCTCAATTATTTTTTTAAATTTTCCGATAATGATAATCTGACTATATCCTTTAAAATGTGATTTCTTTACCCCCCCCCTTTTTTAACACTGTGTAAAAAAGTATTTGACCTTGGCAGAGGTCTGTCCAGGTGACCCTGTAGTTCTCATTGAAGATGCTTTTTTTTTTTTTTTTTTTTTTTTTTTTGCATCTTTTAATCCTTCAAACTCTTCATACTCATACTGAAACCTGCCTACCTGAATTGGATTTCATCATCCTGCTTCTTTCAGTCTCGGCTTACTCTTCATTTTTGTACACATTACACCTTTCTGTTTTGGTATAAGAACACAACAAGAGAAGTTCTGTTCCCTTTGGATTTCCAGTCATTATGGTCCACCTGCCGTCCAAATTATTGTCTGTTTTTTCAATTTGTCCTTTTCTCCTACTGTCAAGATGAAAAAAAATCTTGCTGGAAATAGTTTAAAAGTGTGGTGCACCAGTCTTTGCAGGCTTTCATGATTGTTATATTTTACAGTATTTGCATAAAGCAAGACACAGGGATGGTTTGCTACATTACAAATGTTCTACTTTGACGTGCTGGCCTCCTCCAACCAGTCTGATGAGACACTGTTTGAATCTTCTGATTACAATATTTAGCTTATTTTCTTCTCTGTTTCATCCTGTGAATAATCATCAGCAGTTGTATTGATGGGTCCGTGAATGAGAGCAGAGGATAACACATTTTTTCAGAGAGCAGGTGAAAAAAAATCTAGGGATTTGGGGAAACCCTGTCTAGCATCAATTCATTTACAAGAGTGTTTTTATCCTTCTCTTTGTACATTTGAGTGTCATTTTACTAGGAGACCATAAAATGCAGTGTTGATCCAGTTATTTTACACCATTTTTTATATGACAGGCTTTATTGTGCGTTATGTTGTAGTTCATTCCTCAGCTCCATACAACAGTTAGCCGGTGTGTAATTACAGCTTGTAGCGAGCAGCCAGACGGAGCGATACGTGCATGAGAATCTGTGGGAGCGCTTGATTTATGAAGCCTTGCTGCGCTGTATCTGGAGTCCCAATCTTCTCGCTCACCTCACCTCCTCAACGCCCAAACATGGTGATTAGTGGGGTGGAGGGTTTGGACCGAGGACCAAAAGACTTTTAGTGTCTCACCCTTTTTCATCTTCTGTTCTCCTTTCATGCTCTCTCGTCTATGATAAACTTCCTGAATTTGTGCCCAAAATGTAATAATATCCACTGCAGCAGCAATAATTCTTGACCCAGAAGAGAACGAAAAATGTAGAAAACAAACAAATCCCAAATTTAACAATTCACATGGGACTAAATACTTCTGGCTCAGTGAAATATGGCACATCATTTAGAGTAGAATTTTTAAACAGATACTTGACAGAAGTAGGGTTAAGGACATTGATATTAATATTAGTTGCATATAAACAGACCTACAGATGGAATTGATAGACATGTATTATGTATGACCCATAAATTATTCAATCATTCAATAATAATACAGAGGACAGGTTAGGGCTGGGCGATATATCGATATATTTTTAAATGTGATATGGAATTAGACTATATCGCATATATCAACATAGTCCATTTTTTTCTTTCTTTATTTATAAATGCTGCCCTTACTAGGGTTTATCATATTTAGTTATTTTGTTATGTTCGTTATTCTTTTCTCATATAAATATATTTATTTCAGAAAAAGATTGGCCTATTTTATTTTTATTTAATATATTTTTTTATTTAAATTTGCACTTTATGGAGCTTTTGATTTAAAAAAAAATGTACTCCTGTTGTTATAAAGTATTTATGTTCACTTGAATAGAAAGTTTCAATAAAACTACTTGTGAATGTCAGATTTGGCTTTGAATTTGACTGAACATTTGCTCTCACTTTACGATAAAAATAACGGGATATATATCGTATATAGACAAAAGCGTCTGCTAAATGACATGTAATGTAATGTATATCGATATTCAGCCTGAATATTTCGGGATATGACTTTTGGTCCATATCGCCCAGCCCTAGGACAGGTAGACTTAATTCTTCTTATTTTTTCCTTAAAAGAAAAAGATTAATCATCTATGAAATTTGAAAAGTGTCATTTACCATCAAGCATAATATGTATCTACCTGCTTCTTAATCATATATTGTAATATGAAACATGCATAGCCTATGCTGAACAAGAGGTTCAGCTTTGAGAAATACAGTGTATAGACCTAGAAGGGTCCTTTTCCACAGGTTCAAAGTTTTAAATGAGGCCCATGAAGAATTGTATCAAACCCAACATGCATCTCAGACCCATGAAGACCTTAAAGAATTGTCCTGATCTAAAATGTGCTCAACCTAAAACTGGTAATGGAAATAATTGAGACCCTATAAATTCAAGATAATTTTTTTATTGGCCCGAAACAGATCCCAGATTGGGTATTGGAGACAAGAAACCCAGTCAACCCGTGAAGACTGTCACCAACAGGGACATAAAACAGTCCCTCATATCTGAAATAATTATTCATTTGTAAAATCTGAGTCTTTAGGAACTAGAATGGTATTTAGTATTGGTGTATGTTGGACTTTAACGCACTGATTTCTTGCTAAAACATGCAAATTCACAGATTGAATTTGTCAAAGAATTAGTGAATCCATCCGGCCTCCTGGTTTACATCCTCAGGCACTTTTTCAATTTTACACAATTTACATTTTCTAATATGTTTCTTTTCATAATTGAAGTATGATGACGACGCCATAAGCTCGCCGGACGGCACAGCTGTGTGTGCCAGCGCGCTCGGCTGGAGATGAATCAGTGTGTTTAACTGTTTGTCCTCACAGTACCTTCGCCGCATTGAAACAAGTCAAGTGCATCAATCCAATATGGTGTCATCTGCCCCGCGCTCGGCACAGGTGCTGCACAGGAAAAGCAGCAGAGATTATAAATCTGGAAAAAAAAGATCTTTTTAATTTAGACTGAGAGTTTTCTTTTTACTCTGTTACTGACTACCAAAGGTTGCTCAATCATCAAAAGTAACTCCTAAGACGATATTATATGTATTATGAATAGGAATAAGAGCTATTACTGACTTTGTTACTTACTTGCACGTTCCAAAGATTTATACTTATTTTTTAACTTCTTCTTAAGGCAAAGGGCTGTGATAACATGATTCCAATGTTTTAGTAATTGTCAAAACATGACTTTCATATTAGCAAATATGTCTCTCAGAAAGAAAAGATTAAGTGGTTTCCCATTAATCCCCAAACTGAAATTAGAAAGGAACCTCCTTGTGTGGTTTCCAGTGAAAGTTAAAGACCAAGTCAGCACGGGGGAATGAACTTTCAGAAGAATGTTATTTTCCTTAAGTGTAGTGAGTTTGAAGGGGTGCAGTAAATTATGAGAGAAGACAGCGTACTGGAAACTTAAAATCTTCCAAAAGTGGCAAAGTACCAAGTGCATAGACTGTGCTTGTTGTAATAGAACCACCAGCCATTCAGCTCACAATAAGAGCACACTTTACAGTATAATATTGAAGTAGAAAATTGCTAGAACTTTTATGTATATCAGACTTGAACTTGGACTTTCTTACAGTGAAAATGTTATAAAAATAGTAATAATAAGTAATATGAAAGTATAATTATATTTTTCTTTGCTCTCTGAACCCCATCAAAAGAAAGGGTTAGGTTATGTTTTCTTTAAAAAATTACACTGTAGAAAGAAGAAAGAAACTGTTAAAGGGTCAAATGTTTCCGTTAGAAAATGCAGCCAAAACAAAGCTTAAATTTGTGATATTTCTGTCAAAATCACTTTATTCCATGTCTCATTTAAAATGTCACCACAAATAAACTGTTTGGAATAACTAGATCCTGTTCTAAACATTAAATTCTGCATTCCTCAGTGACACTGTGAAGTCATGATTGATTCTGCTGAGACAAACGGTCACGTGACAATATTTACTGAAAATCTGTTTACACAGAGCTGAGAGGAGAGGACCCCCCGATACATGGCACTTCTGGGCACTTGGGAAAGTGTTGTATATTTATCTTTTTTTCTGATTTATGTCACTATAACTGTAATTATGTCTAAAGACATTTTGAAAAGTAAATAGCAGAGCTTATAGAGCTTTAGTGGGAAGTCCATCTTGTACTTTTGTCTACAGCAATTTGCCTTAATCCACTGATGCACTTTGTTTATGCATCTGGTCACTAGCCATGGAGGAGCCGTGGCAGCATGACCACCGTCCTGCTCAGCAGCCCCCCTCTCATAAATGTTCATCTGCTAATTGGCGACGCGTCGTTGTCGGCATTTGCTCTTGTGAAAACAGCGATTAAAAATGTATTTGTCACTCATAAAACGTATTCATGTCCCTGGCTTTGCCCTTTGAGTCGGCCCCCGTTTTACGAATCACTTGTGGCCACGAGACCTTAACAGACCACGGGTCGGACATCAAACAGCCTTTGGTCTGACCTTTGATCACCCCCGTGGGCACATTTGACCAGACGGCTTAGTTAAAATCAGCATTTCATCCATGGATGGAGTTATCTGTGTGACAGAATGATCTGACGCTGTTAATAACTGGTTTGATACAGGTGGTGGACCAGAGAAGGAGATGAACTTTAATTGTCCAGGTTGTAAAATGTTTGTATGACCTTTTCGGTTGATGGTGGATGAGCCCCGACTTCATGATGATGAAGCGCGGATGGCAATTAACCTCTGAGCCTGTTTGATGCAGGTAGAGTAACCGGAAATGTTACAAGCTGCCATGCCTGATATGAGAGAAACTGTCATCCAGAATCATCAGTTATAGAGATGATGAAGTTCTGAGCATGTGTTCTAAACATCATAGACCATCTTGACTAATGAATGCTTGCAAGTCATTAACTGAGCGATCTTACCGTTTTCACAGTGTTCCTGTTAAAACACAGGTTTATTGGGATAAATTACAGAAAGAATTGTTTAATCACAGTGTCTGCTTCATAATAACCTTCATATCAGAAACAGAAACATGTTCTGTTCCTTTGTTTTTCACATTTTATAACTCTTTGTGACAAAGTGATTTGCTAACAGGCTCTAATAAAGACACGAGTCTTGGCTTTTTCTACTCAGCATACAATGCTGGTTAACTGACAGCTCTACAGTCCAGCCCTACTCAATTTGACTCCCACTGTGCCCCTGAACGTACACTAACTCTCTGCACTTCCTTCCACAACGATTTCCTTCCCTGGCCTCTTAAGAGCTACATGGCGATTATACAATACCTCACAGTTGGCTGGGAGTCGCTGCGCTTTGTGTGACTTAAGAGGGAAGGATGGAATAGAGTCAAACAGTCATTTCACTCTCCGCTGACTCTTTGGCCCTCAGATGAAATGTGCTCCTTCAGTAGAGCTGGCTCCTTTCGTTTCCAGCCCACTTTCTCTGCATCACTCACACTCTGGGAAAAGTTCTGCGGTTCCTGCATGTTTGGGATAATAAAAAAAATAGAAATTGGTAGGTGGACACACAGATAGGCCTGGTTCTAATTATATGCTTCGATCTGGACTTCCCTTAAAGTGTTCTAAAGGACGCGAAAAAATTGCTTGTGTAAGAAACTTCGTACAGTAAAGGGAGGATATTAATTGATCTCCTTTCCATTAAAACTACACAACCTGAGAATTATATTGAAAGAGTCACTCAGGCATAGCTGTAATTTTATTAGCAGTCAGGAGGGCGTGCACCCTGACAACCTTATGTGCTCCAAAAGCATAGAAATGTTGTCTTAGATCAGGGGTAGGCAACCTGCGGCTCCAGAGCTACATGTGGCTCTTCAGGCCATCTGAAGTGGCTCCCTGTGGCTGCAACAAAACAATTATACCAAATTAAATGTATTTTCTATTTATTTACAGCTTAATTTTCACTTGTTGGTTTGATTGTTGGTGTAGACCCAAAGCAATTTTTAAAAATGTGTTGCTTATATACGGCATTAAATTTTATGTTATTTTTACATTTTAGTCAACTAAATAGCTTAAGAAAGTCTACGGCTCAGCATCTTAACCTCCAAATTTTGTCAACATCAAGTCTAATTTTGAGTTTCCCTTCGATTCCAAATCTCCTGAGATATTTCTTCAGTGTCCAGCCTCTCATTTGCACCTGGGTCCTGGCTGCATTCTGACAAAATCATACTAATAAATGCTCATTATGACCAATTAGCATTGTTTGTAGGTTCATTTAGACTAAGTAGGCTTTCTCATCTTCATTGTAAGGCTCAAAATAAGGTATGCGGCTCCATTACGATATTTTTCTCTTTTCTTGACCAACAATGGCTCTTTGGTTAGTAAAGGTTGTCTTAGATGTTTGGGTGAGAGTATAAAGAACGTACGAAGAAGCATTCAAGTGTGGTTTCCTTCCCTGGATTGGTAAAGGTGATTGCATTCGTCTGCTTGAAGTAATGCACTCATTGTATGCTGCTCTAAAGCTATTAGGCCTTAAATACACAATCTCAGTTTAAGTAAAATAAAAAATAAAAACATGCAGTAATTTGGAGAACCTGAAGATGCGTTCATAGTTGTCTTTTACATTGGGGATTTAGGGGACACATCCACGCCACGGCTGCTTTTGTCTATGTCACTTTTTAAAAGGATAAACATGTTCTAATAAATAACTTGTACTGGGAAATGTGACTAATAAATGAGACTGCTTTATTGCGCAATGCAAAGTAAATATAGAAGAAGTAAAATGCCAAATGAAAAAATAAAAAAAAAACCAGACTGAATCTAAAATTACCTTTTTTTCCACAACCCACTGTAACCCCACTGTTTCCTGGGAACAACTATGCATGTGACTAACGGGAAGTGAGTCACCATCCATCGTAAAAGGATTCTGTGTGTTTTGGTATCACACGCCGAGGGCTGTGAAAAGCGACTGTGTCAAGTTGGGATGAAAATATGTTGTTTGACTTCATACCAAATTTCCATTTGCATGTTCAAAACTACTATGTTTTCCCATCTGACCCTTTCAGTTTTTAACCCAACAAGATGCTCTTGGACGCTCATGAAAATGACAATATGGAGCTGTAATTGATGTACTTGTATCTCAACAATTCTCAAGAATCTCAGCTTTGCTGTATGAATTGTAAATATGACAACGAGCTAAATTTAAAAAAATGTGTCAAAACGTATCCAAGTTTCCTTCATCTTGAAAGAAAGTTAAACATGACTACATGGCAGTAGCATATTTTCACAGGCACAAGTTTCGTCTGTTATGATTTAATTTTCCATTACCTTCCACTGGAGCACACACATCAGGGTGCAGATACACACACTTCATAGATTTCTGCAGCTCTTGTTTAGGATTATTCCTCCTGCAACAATTAAAGGTGCACCTGAGTTACCTCAGCTGACACCGCCTGGCCTGTAAAAATGACTCCCTATTGATTTGTAATGGTCGTTTCTGTATGAGAGCCATTTAAAACAGGAGCCCCGTTACCCGGCTGCATCACCCATTGACCCTGCCGTGCCATGGGGAATTTGCATGACTCGATTGTTTAGACAAAGGTGAAATGTTTATTCCTATTAGCCAGCTTCCACACAAGATACAGTATTGACCCGGAAAAACGTCTGATCGGCTATCACAAATTACAGCCGCTGTGTGGACACCGCTCTGCTCCGGTGCTGCCGAGGCATCAGCGAGCTGTGTGGGGGACATGTAAACACAACCTAAGAAAAAAAATCAATGGAGTCTAGTCAGATGTTAGGTAAGTTGTCCCCGACATTTGCTTTAGGGACAGTCACAGTTGTTTAATAAGACCCCGAGCATCTCCAATCAATGAGAGCCTTCCATTTCCCCGTTTTGAAATCAATGGGGCTGCTTGATGCAACACTGCTGACTTCTTGAGAGTTGTCTTCATCATTGGACTGCACAGAAATTGTTGCACTTTACTTTGGTTTTGATAGTGTTTTATTTTTTTGTTGAGGTATTGGAAATAATGCAGCTCTTAAGTAACATCTGTGGCATAGAGTCCAGGCATTTAGCAGTCAGGAGGAAGCAGTGACATTCATAAATCCATCAGCAGTAAAAATTAATGAGTGCATGTACATGTAACACCCTGTCAACAGGTGTAACAAATGTGTTTCCTGTCCAAGAAAATTTATGAGTGTGTCTTTTATCATAGATAAGGATAACAGTTTCCAAGCGATTTTTTGTGTGAAATTAAATCATGCATGTTTTTGAGGTAGTATACATCTATCTACAGCAGGTAAAATAGTCATTTTACACGCATAGAAGAAAAACAAGCAAGGTACAACCTGCTCTGAACGTCATGAAATCTGTCGTTTACTGTATTTTAATTTGTCCCTCATCCTCCTCCCCTGCCCCTCCCCTCTCACCCCTCTGCCCTCCCCTGTCGTATTGATGTGTGCCCCCATGTTGAGTCCCCTGCACTACCAGGTATGACTAACTGCTATCTTGCTCCCGCGACTCTTTTGTCATTTATCTTGCTCCGCTATGCCGGCCGGCTGACTGCACAGCACGACAGCATGCGGTGACAATAATTTGCACTGATCGGACCCCTCTGCCTACCCTGCTGTTACAAATGGCAATCGATTATCATGCGGTAGTGCTATCGACTGTCCAACACTCGTATGTGTTTGTGTATGTCTCTGTGGCAGGGGCAAGGTTTGTCTCGGTATCTACTGGAGTGTAGCAGTGCCTTCTGTAGCTGCAAATTCATCTTTTGCTGTTACACATCGAAGAGAACTGTAAATATTCAGATAACTTCCAATGCTATTTCTTTACTTAATATGAGTTGTTAAAGCTTGTGATATAATCTGGGTTTAGTAAATGTGTCTAATTCTACCTCTCGAGCTTGCATCATATTGTGGACATGGAAAGCAGCAGACAGAAGTGCCTAATATGCATTTGAAGGACATATCCAGGTTGTCAAAAGGCCTCAGCAGTAAATAACAGGTAAAAAAGCCTGCAGATCACCCTGTTAAGGGAACCATTACCTCACCTGGCAATTAGGATGGAAGAAAATAAGCTGTACATGAAAGTGTTACTCCTTAAGGCACACTTGAGTCTACTCCCCCCCCGTTCAAACACCGGCCTTTTGCCTGTTAGGTGAGCTATGGGTGCTGCATCATGGAAGGAGACCGGGTACTGTTCAACTGAAATGTTGGTAAAGTTTCCCTTAAGGAGCACCACCGTTCCTCTAAGGCAATGCAGGTCTTTATTCACTGTTACAATCATTAAAAATAAAAGCACCATGTGCATGTATAACCCACAGTGTACATTAGTAGCTAGCGTAGCATAGCAGTGTTAATGATGTGCTGTACTCCATGATAACGTATCTCCTTCAGACCCTTTTCCATAACAAGTATCACTATTACACTATAAAACATGACTCAAAATCTACAAAAGCAAGGTGAAAATTTCTGGAGCAAAGCCGTGTAGTGGTCGGACCCTGGTCCATGCTACGTTAAGAGTCTGCATATGAGGGGCAGGACTTATTGAAGGGTCAATTAAGACTTTGAAATCAGCCAAAGAATCAAGTGGTTCCTCCAGTAATGTTGCAGTTTAGATAGTTTAGATGGATACCCAAACATTATCAACAGTAAACAGGAGACTGATTTTGCTTGAAAACATTCCTGGTGCGCGTCTCTTGGTTGTGATGGGATTTCAGGTACTCTGAGGCTCCTGCACAGCTGCGCCACACTGTCTATATTCTGCTGTATCCATCCACTTCACTAGCAGTGCGACTTGAACATTGGTGTCCTACAAATAGAGTGTGTATAATATTGATGACCGGGATATGTGCCGTTTAATCAGCACTATCGACCCGCTCGGCACCGTTGCCTTGTGCAGCCGGGGTGGAGGAGCGCTTAAAACAAGAGGGAGCGTTTGATTCCCCTGTCGGAGCTACATTAACGGCGCCCAGGCCCTCCCCCCTCAGTGCTCCTCTCTCCACCTCTCCTGTAACTGCATTGTGCTTTCGCTCAATCAATACTTGCAGCAATTGCTCAAATTAAAAGGAAAAAATAGGTTTGCTGAATCCTCACCCGGTGGCTTCCTGTGGACTCCTGGCGGCCGCTGTGGATCGCAGAGCACTTACAGGAAGTGGGGGGGAAAGGTGTTCGAAGGGCTGATTGATGGGCTGTCTCAGCACGGCGCTCACCCACTCAGACTCCACCAGACTGCCAACTCCTTCTTTGTGCAGACTCTCCTGATCCACAGCTCCTCCATCAGAGGAAACATACAGTGGCTCCTAGTTTACCGGTGTACAAAGTGGCCATTTGAATATCGGTGATCTTCTGAGCCTTACCTTGTCTATCATGTAACATCTGTGGTTTAACTCAAAGGCTTTTTATCAACTCTCATAATGAAGCCACTTTGTTGTCGTCGTCTTGTATCTGCAGGTTTTCAGGCAGCGGCGCATGTTTCAAAGGCATCAAAATGTCAATGTTTGGATATAGGTGATTTGAAGGATAGACTTTTTCTTTTCCTCTTTTCCCTCTTTTTTTTTTCTCTACCCAGTCTGTTGCCCGGTAATCACTCAGCGAATACCTTTTGAAGTCAGGGGAAGTTCAAAGCGGGTGTCAGTGAGGCTGTGGAAGACGACCCCTTCGCGTTCCAGTCGTTTTATGTAATTGGTGCTGTCTACCGTCGAGGCTGAGCTGAAGGAACATGGCCTTTATTAGTACAATCGCAGGCAGGTTTGGCTTACCGACAGTAATATGTTCCAGGCACCACAAACACACATTTATGTGCATTCACGCACACACACGGTGCATCAAACAGACGGTGTCAAATCACCGATGGGTGGGTGTTTGGCTCAGGAATGCAATTACTGTGGTACGAGAAGAGCTGCATACATGGAAAACACATTTGGTGCAAAAAGTTGAGCAGATTTACTTTGCTCTCGGTCGACCAAGGTGGTGCGAGTAACTTTTGTTTTTAATGTGCTTCTGCTGGTTGCACGGTGCGTCCTTTAAAGGGGAACTCGGGCCCATATGCTCTGAAGAAAGCTTAATGACAAAAACGCAACAGTAGAGTTGTTAATTAGTTCTTAAGAAAAATTGCCACATGATCAAGTAATGTAGCGTCACTATTCTTCCCCTAATTTTATTTGTAGAAAACCAAAAAATGAGACTTAATAGGAAAATTACAGAGCACAAAATCAGTTTAGGGTTTTAAATGTCTTACTGTTTATTCATACGAACAATTCCCCCCGATAGGGAGCTTCAGCAGTCATAATGCACATGTGGTGTATGTGTCCTCCTCCAACAATGCTCGCTCTCAGCCCTGCAGACCAGCATCCGGAGTAAAAAAAAAAGCATCACGAGTCAAAAGGCCCATTCCCTAACCCTCATAAATTGCACGTAACTTGATTACAATGAGACGATTATACCTTATTAGCAAGGATATTATGGCGTCTTCTTACTGGGCCTCATTATATAGACTCGCATCTGTGACTGAACGTTAGCACTTCCTTTTTGCCAGTGTGCATGTGTGACCTGCCAGCCATTACTGCAGCTGGAGGGAGAGGTGGGGGGTAGACGGCTGATCAGGATTCATGTGGTTTGGTCTTTTGTTGGCAGTTAAATTCAGAGTCTCAATGATTTGACTTTAGAGCATGCTTATATTTAATGCATTTATCTAAAACTCTCATCCTGAGCAATTTACACAAAACACCGGGCTTAAAATGAGCAAAAAATAAGCTTTTTTAAAGTTGGAAACATTATTTGTAATTAGTTGTTCTATCAGGGATACCATAAGGTAGTGTCATATTATTTTTGTCTTTATGTGTTGTGTAGAAATTTAGATGTGCAGAATGTTTGCTGACGAGAAAATCCACCTTAAAGGATTTTGGACATTGTATCTGATTTATTTTTACTATAACTGCTGCTACAATGTTATAGCACTTACTCAGGCTCAGTGTCCAACCCAAAAAGGCCCATTACACTGGGCAGCTTGCAAGTCTCAATATGTGTAATTGTCTGAATGCAAAGCAGGACGCCGCTGCAGGAGGATGTGCATGCTCAGCAAACCGTCCTCGGATAAATAAAGGTTTAAAAAACAGCCAGATAATAGCCGTCCATGATTACAGAGGCGGTTTGCAGCGCAGTCCTCCGATGGGCGCATATGTGTTGTGCAACTGCTACATCGCCAACAACAACATTTTCCTCCATGTCAGCCGCCAAAATGAGAGCAACTGCCATATAATCTGTTTTTAATAGATGCTAATGCAGGAACACCTGTCATAGCCACGACAGCATTTTTCCCCCAATATAAGCCTAAGAAGATTACACGTGTTGGGAGCAGGTATTCCTGGATTAATTATTGACAGACTGTGAATTATGTGTTGTACCCGAATGTATTTTGGTGATGTGTTTGTATACAGTATGCCTGTGGTTGTTAATTCTATTCTCACCCATAATAGGTTGCTCAGGAGATAGCAGAGTCACCTCATTTGACTTTAATTTGCAACCACAGGCACAGATGTGATAGGGCTGCTCATATCTTATGCACTGAAAAGGATATGTGATTCACTCTGATGAAAACTTGTGCTGAAATGTAGCTTTTGTCAAGCAAAAAAGTTAGAACTAACTGGAAATGGATGCATTTTGATAATGCTCTGCAACAAATAGAATATAGCAAGTAATTTCTAGTGTTTTCAATCGTAAATTTGAATTTTTCGTAATAATCTCAAAGATTTCCATTGAAATCAATGTCTGTTACGTCAATATCTATGCCCAAATGAAGTAATAAAATAATGATTGAGCCTATGGCTTTCCCAGGAAAAATAGTTTGTGAATGTTTTCCAGTGCGGTGGTCGTTCTATCAGGGAGGACAGGTGAGAACTCATCTGTGTAAAAAGTGGCGTACTGTTTTGCAGCATGATACGCTGCCATTGTTTCTAAATAACCTTCCTTCATCCTTTAGATTCTAAACTTTTCTGCTTCAACTCCAGCACCAACTTCACTTCACCGCACCTCTTCCCTCCTTCCTTCTCGACTCTTCCCTGGATGACAGCCGGAGCCGCAAATGAGTGAGGCTCCACCTGACAAGCCACCAAGGGGGGTGAGGAGACGGGTATAGGTAGAGCAACATTGAGTGGAGGAGGGATGAGAGGGGAGAAAGAAGGGGGAGGGGATCTGCTATTTTAGAGCTTCTAAGAAGCTCATTAAGTGAAGGTGTGATCAGCGTGCCTGAGCGTAGGTGATGCTACCGGCTTCCGCACCTTTGCTTGCCACACCGCAAGCGAGTCAATTTTATTCACTGTTAAGAGAGGAGGAGGAAGAGGAGAGAGTGAGAGAGAGAGTGTGTGTGTGTGTGTGTGTGTCTGTGTGTGTCTGTGTGTGTGTGTGTGTGTGTGTGTGTGTGTGTGTGTGTGTGGCAGGTGGTAGGGAGCACACTTAGCCAACAGGCCCTTTTCTTTTTTTCCTCCGTCTCCCAGAAGGCTCACCTCGACTTTCAATTGTCAGACTTGTTAGTGAGCCTGCCTGACATCGGGGCCGTCAAGTTATCGGCTGGATTGCACTTTATGACGTGTGGTATGATAATATTTTTTTACCTTTTCATTGAGCAAAGAGGGGGTTGCTCTTCTATGTGTAATTCCCTGTAGCCCCAAAGCCCCCTCCCATCCCTTCTTTACCTCTACCGGAGATTTCTTTATTTGACTTGAGAATTTACTCTCGCCTTGCAGCGCCATCCTTATTCCCAGCAGCACAGGAATCACGCGCCAAGGAGACGTTGACGGATGTCTTCTTCCATCCGCCGGAGAGCTGTCGCCCCGGACAACGCCAACGATGACGAGGAGCCTCTGACACGCTCTACTCCAGCTCCCGTCTCTTGACACGAGCCTCCTGCCGCCATTGCCAGCGTGGGCCGCCACCTGGGAGGATGCTGGGATACGCTGCAGTGATTCACCTATTACAACTGGCTTTGGAAATGTGTCATACTCACACACACACCTTGACTGCGGCGTGCACACATACACACACCTCCTGGATAAGCTGCTGCCAGGAACAGCAGAGGGGGCAGGCCTCATGTGCACAGAGCAGATGTACGAGACAGGAGGAAAGAAATGAAAAAAGGAGAAAAAAAGAGACAGCAAGTGTGTGTTATTCGAGAGACAGCTGAGAAATACACACCGATGTCTAAATCTACCTTCTTCCCACAAGCACAATGGAGAGATTACTCGCAAACTGCCAGGTAGACAACAAGACGTGAGCCGTCAAACCCCTTGTAGCTCACCGCCGCCAGAGCTAATCAGGTTTGAAGCACACCCAGGTACACTATCTTTTGCTTTTGAGTGCACACGTTTCTCGACATTAATCCCCCCTAAGCCTTTGCAGCTAATGTAATCTAATTAATGACTTTTTTTTCCTGAGCCTGCTGCAAACTTGAACTTTACAGACGATGTATCCATGTTCTTCAATGCATTTAACTGAGGCGTCTGCGCACCAGGGCACAAAAACTGGGGTTGTGTACATCATAGTTGGTCTTTGCAAACAAACCATTACGGATAAACTGATGTAACAACACAAAAACATATTAATATTAAAGACATTTTGCTACATGCATATTTACTGTATCAGTAAATCCGCATGGAGGTCTAACTATAAATGCAATAAGACAGCTCTTCGACCAGTATTGCAGTTTTGACACATTATTCCAGCCATTTCTTTTCCTAAGGCAGCATTTTTGTATTGTGGTTGCTATAATTTCTTCTTTTCCAACAATATAGAACATATTTTCCCCTGTTAAAACTGTCTTGAGAGCCATTTTATTTTTTGTCCTTATGGATAGGATTCCCAATGGACAATGCCAGAAGTCTTCCAGAAAATATGTCCTTCAACTAACAAGTGTCATTAAAGTTACAATCTCAAAGATCTATGTTTTGTTCTCTTTGGCGGCACAGCTGGCGATAAGCGGTAATTACATATGTGATTTCTGATCGCACTTTCACTTGTTGGTGAAGTTTCATCATCTGTAGTCCTTGCTCTTCTCATTTTGTTTGTTTGGCTCTTGCAGCCATTTCCTCGTCACTCTGGCAGAAAAAAACAAAACAGTACACTGCCTCACCCACTGTTGCATTTGCTCCGCCTTCCCTCTCCGGCGGACAAACCACTGCTGCGAGATGGAAAATTGTCACTAACTGTTTGTGATTTTTTTCTGCGAATGTATATACCCAGTTCCTAATAGTGTAAATGCAAGAACTTTCATCATGAGACAAAGACTCAGTCATCATTTTGTTACTTCACTCAGTGATATGTGGTGACTCAATAGGCATTTATTTGACAATATAGGTTAATAAGTTAAAAATTTAACTCATAGATACCACCTCTGAGGGTAATGTTTAAATAGGCAAATTAGGCATTATCTTAATACATATGTGCTAATTTGCATAGATGTTCAGAACATAAATCTTAACATTGGATACATGTGTTGACATATTAGATAGTGTTTGTTACAAAGGGAGTTTTGAAGTTCTCTTTTATCACTCTGTAAATCGGAAAATACTGTCAACAACCAATGTCAAATCAATTCCAGCCCTATTTTAAGAAATAAAATGTTCTATAAACCCAGCCATGAATAATTTATGATCAAACTGTTTGGTAATAACTTTCAGAATATGGATATAAATGAAAATGGAAAGTTTGGTGTATGTAAGTGCAGCTTAAGTGCAGATTTCTGGCTCAGAAGAAGAAAAAAAAAACTTATTTTGAAAAAAGCCTTTAAGGATAGATTATTTAACATCTTACATTTCAGGTAAATAGGGTAAAATATTTTAACTAAGTGAAACGTCTACCATTGATTAGTTCCATTAAGCCGTTTTTGTATGACAGTTTTTTCTGAAATATTTAAACATAATACTTCAGAAAAATGTAAAATGAGGAATTATCTAATGCCAACTTTTGGTGAATTCAGGCGAAATCTACAGGTGAAGATAGATAAGTGTGATAAAATAAACACTTTTTGTATTTGGGGTGCAAATTTTTTCTTTTGTTTTTGTCTGCAGTGTCTCATCTCATCAAAATCTTTGCGATTACAAACAATAAAGAAAGATATACATAAAGCTTTACCTTTTCACCATGTCCCTGACCAACCATATTCAGGTTTCCTTTCATAATTTCCCATTCGGCACATTTTCTAACCGTGCCATACCTCAACAAGGCTTTAATCTCCGCATCAGGAGACTGACATTATAATTAAAGTTGGAACATGCCCAGTCTTTCCACCATAACAACACTCAGGTGGTCTTCATATCTGATTTCAAATGTGTTTGAATGCCTTGCGTTATGTGTCTGTCACAGTATATGTAAGCATCAATGTGACCCAAACAGTAATATTGACAAAAAGTTGCTACATGCTGCTTATTTCCAGCATGAGGAGTAAGCAGTGTTAATTTAGAGCCATGGAGCCAGAGGGGCTCCTCATGCTGCAAGTATCAGGCATCAGTTGTGCTGTTAATATAAATAATTTAACACATTCAGATTAGGTTCTGTACCTTAAGCATGAGGTTTGTGAATATTTCATAAAACGTGTGTTTTCAAATTAGCTTCCATATACAGGTCGTTCCTGTTTATTACCTTATTTACCTTCCTATGCTGTATTATATCCCTTGATTTCTGAGTATTGTTTGGATGATACACAACATTTGGCTTCCATCCTAACCTTTTGTTATATTGAACATAATTCCTGTCCATGTTTTACAAACCTTTGTGTTTGGAAAGGGGGAAAAAAAGCCTCTTCAGGAAACAGTTTTCCATCCTCACCTTTATGGCAAACACTTTTACTCATTTTATTCTATGACATGAAGTGTCACCGTGGATTGAGGTGACACACCACTGTGGAGCAAAACAGATTTTCACTTCACACAAATACTATTATCCACGGCAGGTCTCTCTTCCCTGGCTCATCCTGTGCACCCCTTCTCCCTCCCTTAGTAATTTCCACAAACAAACATTTTTCCCCGCTCTGTACAAAATAGATCAAGAAAACACACAATTATCTCTAAAAACTGGAACAGATTTTTATTAAATTAACCTTATTAGTGCATTACGGTAAGCAAATGCCAAAAAAAGGAGTTCCTCATTTGCATTAAGATAGATTTTTCAGGTTGGCTGCACAATTTAATTAAAGAAAAGATTAAGAATCATTAACCAAGCTGCTCTACCTTGCAGTAGCGACAGGCTCACATCTGACTCAGGTTAACAGAAACCCAGATGGTGGCTCTCTAACTGTTGAATCTCCGTAACCGAATCAGAATGATCCCATTAGTTTCCAGGGGTGGGGTGGGGGAGAAAAGTGAGGGAATTCTGGAAATTTGCAACACTTGCACATGGTGCAGCCGGCGGCCAAGTTTCATCCGAGGTCCCTGGTTGACTTTCTGTTTTTTTTCTGTAGCTGGGGAAAGGGGGGTCAGGGGTGACTCAGGTGGCCAGGGTTCATTTCAGGCTTTAAAATCCAAATGAAATTGCTGTACAAATGAAAAGCTAATTTGCAACGCTTTGCTTCAATTTTGGGAAGTAATACCATTACCTGAAGTTCATGAGGCCATATTTTCAACACATAAAAATCCTGTATGCAAATGTGGCATCAAATAAGGATTTCAATTGCCTGCTACACAGCCAGAAATTACATTTTATTTCCATTTAGCCTTTAAATGGCTGCATTTTTGTAACAAAACCACATTGGAAGCAGCTGTTAAGAGCCAGAATGTAATATTATTAGTTAAAAGTATAATATGTAACCTTTTTGCATCAAAATGTCTAAAAAACAACTCGTCTTATGAAATATTTTAGTTCAATTCAGTTTGCTTTCATTATCCCAAATTGTTCAAACCTTGAAAAATGTGTAGTTTTTATCCAGAACATGCTCCATGCTCATCAGCTGTCAATGGCATCACATCCTTATTGCGTGACCTGCGTGGTTGTTTGACGAAGGCTGTCATAAATGTAGCTTTTATCCAGTTCTAAGCCACATTTTTATTATAAACTTTTTAGATCTTGTTGGTTTTTATGTATTTTAATGGGATGAAGTTTGATTGTAGTGAGGGGATGTCTGGATCTTCAGTCTGAGACACACGCAGAGCAGCATCAGTACTTTTTCTGGCTTAACCAGAGCCATTTGTTTTTGAGAAAAGGAGAATGTTCAGTAACTGGTAAAAAAAAAAAAAACTCCTGTCGATGCCATTGTGCTGTCCTATTTGTTTGAGTTATCACTAATGGCAGAAAGTTACATATTGTACATACTTGACATTTCAGTCTTAGATAACCTGCATTTCTCAGACTTTTTAAAGTCAAATTATTTTGTTGACTTTGCTTTGGAGCCTCAAATTTAGCATTTTGGCTATCACCATCTTGGTTTTTGTAGCTAGAAGGGACCATATTTGTACCAAAGGGTGGAGCTGGGGAGGAGGGCGTGATGCAAGTTCTTTTATAGACTTCATTACAATCCAACTTCTTTCTGCAGCCAGTTGAGTCGCCCCCTGCTGGCTATTAGAAAGAATGCAGATGTAAGGCACTTCCACATTGGCTTCACTTTTCAGACCCGTTGTTTGGTGCTTGTTCTTCTTGTGAATATTACCTCAACCTGTTATTTACTTCTATTGAATCCCATTCTACTTTCAAATTTAACCAATTTAGGCTTGTATAGAAAATCTGATGGCCTCTGTTTGGATTTGGAGTATGGAGGAGTAATTTTAATGCATTTTTCTGTACAACACCAAACTACAAATTGCACCGTGATTGCTTATATGTGTGGTATTTCTTTATCATCCATATCAGAATCGTGCCATCCATTTAGTCTTAAGGACACAGTGTACAGTTTTGTTGTGATGTTGCTTTACTGACAACCTGTTTTGTATTTGCATTTGATACAATACAGACCCATGTCCTCCCTGTTTTCTCTAATAATTGCTTGACATTATTAAGTTGTAGTTAAAGGAATTAGTCCAACAGGCAACAGAAATCAGAAATACTCCATGAACATAACGCAGTAAAGCCGCCATTGCTGCTTTGGTTAGACATCCGGATTTTGTTTGGGGTTATATTTAGAGACTCACAGTCAGTACAGCAATTGAATAGGCTCTGACTCTGAGATTCTCAACATAATAAGCTACCAAAAGTTTAGAATACAGAGGTTACAGCCACAAGAGCCTGCTGGCAGTCACAAATATTTTTGTCCCTGTGAATAATTATGCTGTATATGAAAAAGACGTGACAGAGACAGGAAGAAGGAGAAGAAGAAAAAGGGAGAAAAGCTAATTTAGTATTAACCTCTTTCATGTTTGACTTTTTTTTTTAAATCTACTGTGATGGAACTAAGTCAGCGGTCACAGGTCTGATGCACACACAGAGCAAGCCAAGTGGAGAGGATTTGACAGTCCTCTCTGACCACCGTAGGGTTAAAGAATTTGGTATGCAAATTATTCGGGAAGGATGTTGTTAAAAGTGTTAGAGAGAAAGAGACAGAGAGAGGGAGAGAGGAGAAAAAAAGGGAGGTACACATCCAAACCCCTAATCCCCTTGCTTTCGCCAAAATGACAAATGCAGGAACTGAGGCATAAAAGAATCACTCATGTATGGCGCACTTGAGTATTACTGCGAGGCACCTGCATTGGAATGAACAGATACAAATAAATACAAAATAATGCAGGGGGGGTGGGGGGAGAGGAGAAAGGGGGGGAAATCACTAAGAAGCTTAAAAGAGTCTTCGGCGTTTGAATGCAATCAAGCGCCATTGAAATGATACCAGGTGCCTGGCAGGTGGAGGGAAACAGATGCGCCGGGGTTGGCAGCCTCAGCGGCGTACAGGTGTGAAAAAACGTGCCTGCTCCCTAATTACTGATTTAAATGCTTAATTTCTGTGTTTCAATATTGATTGCTACCTTTCTGCTCCTATTTCCCCACGGAGCGGACCGAGTATTTGTAGGAAGGCCTAGTCAGTGTGTTTTCTTTCCTTTCTTCTCTCTTTTTCTCTTTTCTTTTTTTTTAATACCCCCAAACAAATCTCGGCTTTTCTCCCGAGCGTTGCTCTGTGTTCATGTTTGGATTCCTTCCCAAATCATTCCTGAGTGATTAAAGGGGGGATGTCTTCGTTATTTGATGGCAGGGCAGCAGAAAGGCCCGCTCACAGCGTCGCTCCTCTTCTCCCTTTTTAGATTGGATCATATACTGGTAATGGGACGCACAATCAATGGCCGCGCATTGATGCCAAAAGCTGCCCCCCCCCCTCCTCCTTTCAGTGGATCCAGATGGATCTTTATCTGGCGATGTATTGATGAAAATCACTCCTCTCATTTGCTGGCCCTCCTTCCTTCCTCCACAGGCAAATGATAGACTCATGTACCTGCTGTAATTTGTACTTCAGTCTGAGATTTATAACCTGCTGTGCTGCAAATTGTGAATGAGCAGGAGGATGATGATGGTGACACTAATGATAGCTGATATATTTGAATAATTATATGCAGGCTCATGTGAGTGCATGCATTTTTACTGTTTGCTGGACACCTATATGCTCTTACGTGTACGTAAATGCATACATTTTGCATGTGAAGCAGCAATTAACTCTGTCAACACAAAGATAATGAATTTTTTTTTGATTGATGAAACTTGCCATATCCCCGATGACCCTTTCACCAAATGTAACGCCCCTAAATAACCAACCTCCATCCTCTGCCTCCATCACAGTTATATTGTGACAGTTATATTGTTTTTATGTGCACTAGTTCTTTAGATGCCTCAGACAGACATCATGAAGAGAGTATATGTTTCAAACTGTAAAAATGATTAGAAAAAACATCATAAGCTCTGATTGCTTGGATAAAGGTGCATCTCAATAAATTAGAATATCATAGAAAAGTTTATTCATCTCAGTAATTAAATTCAAAAAGTGGAAATAACACATTATATAGATCCATTACACACACAATGGAACATTTCATGTCTTATTTTTTTTAATCTCTTCTAATTATAATGATTATGGCTTACATTTAATGAAGACCTAAAATTACAAAAGACCAATTTTAAAAATTATGTTTAATATGGAAATGTTGGCCTCTGAAAAGTATGTCCATCTATATGACTCAATACTTGGTTGGGACTAAATGACTTGAACTACTGGAAATACTGGACTTCTCTATCATATTCTAATGTATTCAGATGCACCTGTATATGCTGGTTGAGAAAATACAAATATTCTAAAATTTGCGTGCTTCATATTTTGGTAACATTTTAAACAATGACAAATCTAATTTTTCCAAGTCCCTTTTCCAAGTTTCAAAATGAACAGTAGTCACCTGGAAGAAAGTTTGTTTGAGCTTCTGCACCCTGACCTCCTTAATGCATGAACTTTGATTAGAAATAACATCAAATGTAATCTGAGAGAAAATATTTTTCCCTCAAATGTCAAGAATAATAATAAAAAAGTTTATGTTAGTTCCAAAATGCATCCCAGACAATTACGGCTACCATTCTGGCAAACGGTCTTATTTCCTGGAGGTAGCATGTCAAGAACACGGCAGGGCAGTGCATGCTGGGACCGGTCCAGGCCCACCGCGGCGGCTCCCGTTGCAGGCCAACAGCTGCCTTTCCCAGGTGGCCTGACATTTGAGTCGCAGCCGGACAGATTAGATGGAAGGTGTACGAAGAGGGACAGAAGGCAGGAGGATGATGAAGGGGGGGAGATTGGGGGAGGAAGGGAAAGGAAGGGGAAGGCAGGACGATTAACTTAGTGCCAGGTCCTTGTGCGTACGGGGTTGGAAGGCGGGGGAGCCCAGGGGACAACCTGAGCCCCTGGATTTTAGTCCAGATGGCTGGCCAGGGCACCCCAGAGGACCCCCTCTTATTGATTTAGGAGGGAAAACAGAGAACCTGGCTTTGCTTTGGGCCCAGGCAAGCACCAACTGTACCGTACAAGACCTGCATGGCTGCTCCTTTCCCCCTTCCTTTTTTCTTTTTCATCCTCATCTCAGGTTATCTGCGCCGACCCAAGGGGGAGCGAGCAGGGGATGTGCGAGGAAGTGGGAAGCGAGGGCGAGATATGAATATAAGTCGACTGATTTAGCAGGTCGGATGTAAAACGGGTCACACTTTTGCAGGTCTAATCCCCTTTTCTTCGCGGTCAAATTGTGCGCTGATATGAGACGGTATCGGCTCCGTGGAACCAAATAGAGCCTGAACGGTGCAGGTCTTTGTTAATACAAAGAGCTTCTCAGCTAGTGAGCAGCCGAGAGGAGATGTGCAAGATAAGATTTGTAGAAACACATGAAAGGGGACATGGGTATAAATATGTATGCACCCCTTGGAGTGGAGCCCTTTTTGTATGCCCATTAGTACAGTTTTTGTGATACTGTCGATCTATTGTCATTGTGCTAGCACATATACCTTTCGCCACCGAGTCAATTATATTCCCAGCATTACAATAGGAAGTATAACTCACTGAACATAAAGTCAGCGCTGCATTGTATGAATAACTGAAGGAAAATCATATAAACATCATTCATGGATTCTGCAAGGAAAACAAATGAAAGAGAAATATTGGAGATCTGAGGAATTTGACACAAACTCAAGCAACACAATAAAAAACTGGTATTTGAGAGGGGGAAAAAAGATTTAGCAACACAAAATATTCCTTATTTTGAGTATTTGTGAAAGCTTGATTAATAAATGTATGGTCCACATTTGATTGGTACAATGTGAATATTTCAAATGTTTCAGTTTTGTCCATGAAGGACATGATTATTAAACACTTGATCCTGGCGATCGTAGATGAACATTTACAATGATTTTCTTCCCCAAAGCGGCCACATTGATCCTTGAAAATATTTTAATCTTAATAATTCCAGTATCCCCTAGAATTCCTTGCACACACATGAAGCCCAAGCAATCCTGAACGCTTTCTTTGAGCTGCTTACAAAGAGTTAACTGCAGCTCAGAGTATTAGCATCTCATAGCATATGATATTTGTCAATATTGTCGATTAGCTATGAAACAGATCCCCTTCAGCGAGGGACCGGAGCAGGGAGGTATCTGAAACCGGACGCCCACGCACCACAAAGACTATTGACTGACAAGGTGGACCTCTTTGTGTTCTTTGGAAGATGACTACATGCACTTTGTTTTTGTGTGCTGGGTCCTGTGTTGTTCTAATGAGCCTAATGAGCTGCTGTTTACATGTTTTTGCTTCTCTTGTGCAGACACCTGAGGCATGAAAGGGTTTTTGTGTGTGAGTTGTGTAGGCATGTGCAGATTGAATATACCATAGATCCATATATATGTTCATATGTGTGATTACATGCACCTTTATGCTCATTTATGTCAGAGCCTGTGGATGTATGGTGTTATGAGTGTGCTGTACTCGATATTTAGGGCTGTTGCTTGCATGATCATTCCAGCCCACATCAGATGGGCTGTTCATGTGTTTTTCATGCTGTTAGCCACATTAAACAGAGAACATAACGTACAGACTAGAAATCACAAATCATTGAACATCTGTCTCTGTATCTATAGACCCACAATCAATCAATAGTTCCTCCTTCAACATGCCACGGCTGTGATAAAATGACGAGTATTTGGAGAATCTCTGCACTTAAATCATGTAACATGTTTGTCTTGATGATGATGTTACACCAATCCTTGGCAGCGAGTTTTCAGTCCGTGTTATGTGTTGTAGTGTTCCTGAAAACTCTATGGTCATTCTTCGACGTCTGCCGGCAACCGGGAGGTAACGCCGCTGTCAAAACTGGTCTGTTAGACGCCGGAGGTGGAAATTAGTTTGGGTTTTGGTTGGTATTTCCAAATAAAATTATTATTTTGTTTATTTATTTGGTATCCTAAGATGACTATTTTTGGTTGAAAAAAAGAAGAGAGACTATTTTTTGTTTTGGTTGTTTGAATTATGGGTCGATTATGGGTCACTGACTTGTGTAATGCACTGTGTTGAATGGCAAATTCTGGTGTGTGTGTGTGTGTGTGTGTGTGTGTGTGTGTGTGTGTGTGTGTGTGTTTTGTGTTTAACGGGTCTCCCTTGAAAAATGGTCATACATGGTTTCTGGTTGTTAGTAGGGAGCATGCATGGGTAGTCATGGGTCCTGTGTAAGTGTGACTAATCAAATACAATTGTCAGAATAACTGTGACTGGCACCCCGACACTGTCAAACTGTTACAAGGTGATCAGCGTCCTAAATCTGCACAATTTTCATGATGTGCAAAGAAAGAACCCGACTATGTGTTGACAGTGTTGCAAGTGAAGACAAACAATTAAGTGTTTCTGTTTAGCACAGGGCTGTGTAACTGATCCATGAAAGGACCACATGGTTGCAGCTTTTAGTTCCAACCTAGCAGGAGCACATCAGATACAACAAATCAACAGAGTGAAGACAGTTCAGGGGATTTGAGTAAAATCAGGTGTGCTCTTGATTGGTTGGAATGAAAACCTACAGCCACATCGTATTACCCTTTCATGGGTAAGTTTGACACGAAACAAACTATGTTTCTTAAAACATAAACAGTTTTTCATGCATAGCATTACATTTTTTGTTTTGAGAAGCCCTTGTGAACTGTCCAGCTGATATTATATAGCGTAAAGTTGCAAATTCCAAGAGAAAAGCTGACAGGACACCTTACCTTTACCCTTTCAAATACAGATGCATCTCAATAAATTAGAATATCATAGAAAAGTTGATTTATGTCAGTAATTCAATTCAAGAAGTGGAAATAACACATTATATAGATCCATTACACACAGAATGAAACATTTCATGTCTTAATTGGTTTAATTTCTTCTAATTATAATGATTATGGCTTACATTTAATGAAGCCCTAAAATTCAGTATCTCAAAAAATGTTAATATCACAGAAGACCAATTTTAAAAAGTATGTTTATTATGAAAATGTTGGCCTTTGAAAAGTATGTCCATCTATATGCACTCTTACTTGGTTGGAGCTATTTGACTTGAACTACTGGAAATTTACTTTTCCATCATATTCTAATGTATTGAGATGCACCTGTAGTATGTGTCATGTAAGCATGTTTAGATTATAATAGAGGCAGTACTCCATTAGCTTTTGTCTGAGGCGTTATTCTCCTGTGCATCTCAGTGTGTTAAATAGGTATGTAATCCTATTTTGGGATTCTTGTCCGTTTTGTGCAGTTTTGCTTCCCATCATCAGCTGCAGTCTGCTTCTTCAAGGTTTGACTAAATGCAGGGATCTCCCTAAATACCAGTAGAGACAGCTATTTGGCTTTCTTTCCTTTGCTGTCTGTTGTTTTCCTCCATGCTAACATAGGCCCAGGATGCCAACAGTTATGACAACTGGTGAATGAGCACTCATATTCAAATCGCACACAGTGTGATGCATGCCATGGGGTCCAGTTCCGTTCCAAAAATCCATGTTGTCCACATAGAAAGTGAAAAATGTGACTGGTTAAATATCATGTGAGAGACAAACTCTGACTGAGTATTTCTGTTCCCTTTAAATATGTGATCATTGGTGTCAGTAGCTATGAGAAGAGCCTCTGTGTGTGTTTGTGTGTGGTGATAATTGAAGCCCTCCTGCTCCTGTGGGAGCGTGCTGATGTGAGCCTCTGGCTGCAGTGTGGTTTAACGCTGGAAGGTGTGTATTGTTTTATCACACACAAGTGTTGCTGTGAAAGGAGGGTGTGACACTACTGCTAAAACCTGAACCCAGTTCAGACCTGTTTTTGGACCTCTGGAGGGAAACTCAGAACAAAGAGCAGTTCTATAATTTCCCCTATTTTTATTTGCACCTTGTATCTACCGGGGGAAAGGTTTGCTGATTACTGATGCTGTTTTGATTCGGCATCATCCTGCTGCACTGTTATGTAGGTGTGCAGCTTCAGAAGTCTATGAGAACATATTAAATGATACGTCTTCTAATGTCACTGTTCTTGGGATTCAAACTAGCAACCATCAGACCAAGAAGTTATTGTTTTTTAGTCTTAATGAACTGTGGCATATTTGTTATCCCCGACTTTAAGCTACGATGTGTAACTGACACAATCAATCACATTCTAAAAGAGGTATGATTACAATTTTTTTTTAAATTATAACTTTATAGATTTTAATTAATTCTATATTGTACCCCACAATATTTTGTGTACCCAAACCTAATACTCATTTTATACCTGAAATCTTAAGTTACTCTGCAGAACATTAATCACTTTCCAAACATTTTATGGAGGGAAGCCTCATCAAGATAAGATAATCAAATACAAATACAAATGGCTACCTCGATATAAAAAGTATAGCAAAAGTATGTTGAATTTAACAAAACAAAACATTAATTGGGGGAAGATTTTGCAGCAATTGATTTAACCCTGTCTACTAGAAAATTGTACACTCAAAAGAAGTTTAAAGGGAAAACACAGAGCCACTTAAGCTATGTATTTAATAAATATTATTATGTTTTAATAAATGTATCTGCCAAGTGGCAACTTATATATGCAAAACATATTTGCAAAGTGTTTACTGACAATAACTGCCCTTGCAATACAATATCTATCTGCCAAATACAACTAAAGATGATTTTCGATTAAGTCAATCAAAGTGTTTGGTTTTCATGGTGCAATGTTGTGTTTCAGATGGCAAAGCTCCTTTATATGTCTACTATCCACCCTGACCACCTCCAGACCACTGACGCTATATTAACATAGTGCTTCCTTTACTGGAAATAATGTTGCCACTGAACATAACCCAGGCAGCAATTACGTTTCATGGAAATCAAATTAGTAGTATACAAACGTAATTTGTAGGAGCCAGGGTAGAGATGTCTACACGCTAAGTAGTGGAATCATTAACCTGTAAAATAAAACCAAAAGAGACAAAAAATGCTGTTGTTTTTTTCATTAATAATGGGCTACAAAGTCATTTTTGGAAGTCATAAATCACCTGTCCAAGCAAAGTGTTGACACATTGGTTTTGATCTGGAGTCTATTGTCCCCTTTTCCATCCATTACGGTTATTTAGTGCTACAGGGTTGTAAAATGGGCGTTTATTGCCCCTGTAATGCTGCTGCATGTCCCCTCCCTCCCTGTGCACCGTAAAGCTAATGTCTACATGGCACTGTGCTCAGATATGGGATTTGTAGGTCACAGCTGCAAACACAGCTAAGGGCAATATACTATTGTTCTTTATGCCTCAGTACAAGGTGTATTAAACACACATATGCTCCTAAATGAATATTTAGATTACTACCCTTTATTATTAGTCTGTCCTGGAAACATTTGAATATCACCTCCAGCATTGTTTGGCTTATCTACCCCACCACCACCGCAACCCGCCTATATCCCTCGTTTTTTTTCTGGGGGGAAACGCCACAGTGTGCTCAGTGATGTATAATCACCTTGAAATTAATTAATCGTAACACAACAACGCGGGCGATAGCATCAGTGCCCGTGTGGTTCCCTCTTTTGTCTGGCCACCCGCTCTTTCTTCAGGTTGCTGAGGTTGCTGTCCTGGACGCCATCGAGCTAAAATGGCTGCTATCTCTGAGCCGTATGTGTGGGGTCTCAGCGAGTAATTAATCTCAATGAAGCCCGTAGCTGAGGTAGGTATGACGGCCCCAGAATTCAATTACCCCCCCACCGCCACCGCCGCCATCCACGCCGTGCACCGACGCTTTAACAGGAAGAAATATGCCGCCTCCATTTTCCCAGGTTAATATGAGCCACCTGAGCCTTATCATCATTTAACCAGGAGCAGATATTGTCATAACACATGCAGGCTCTTGGTTTTACTTTAGTTTTTGTCATTAGTGGCCCTCAACACGTTTTCAATTAGAGCTCAAATGACACTTTGCATCTGCTTTGATTCTGCAGAAAATGAAAGTTTGCACACTTCTGAGGAACATGTATGTGCATATATGAGTGAGAGTGATATGAATAGTTTACTCTGCAAATGCTTTTTAAACAGTTTAGGTTGGTGCTGTATGTGACATCCTGTTCTTTCTGTAAGTATAATGACACTAATTCTAACCTTTCAAATTCAATTTACTGAATGAAGAGAGGGAACAGAATCAACTCGTCCATCTAAAGCTGAAAGTTGTATTTTACTTTGACATACAAGCCATAAAAAACAGAGTACATTCACAGCAGTTCAAATATAGTGGGGTAATGACTGTGTAGTCAGTGTATAAAGTGGCAACTGTTTTCACTAAAAGACACTTTGTGGTCAAGGGGAAGTAAAAACCTTCAAGCATGGTATATAGCATTTCATATCATGGTAATATGGAGCTGATCAAATGGCTCAATATCTACAGTAATGGAAAAACATAAGACCACCCTTGTTTTCTTCAATTTCTTGTGCATTTAATGCCTGCTACAACTGAGTTAAATTTGTTTGATGTGTTGATAATAACCAAAATCATTATCAATCAATGGCTGGATATCAGCTCTTAAATTGAAGTCTTATGAGCTATTTTTGTTGTTATCATTATATTTGTCCAAACAAATGCACCTTTAGTTGTACCAGGCATTAAAATGAACAAGAAATTGAAGAAAATGGGTGGTCAATACATTTTTTTCACAATTGTATATTGTGACCATATTGTAGGGATGACTGCTGGTGCTTTTTGATAAATAATAATAGGTAATATAGCTAAAATAAACTGAAAATAAGTTTTTTTTAAAAAATAGAACAGCAAAACAATCGGGTAGGAAAATAACCAAATTATTTCAAGATAATGATCATTTTACGCTATAACGTGGAATTATCACGTTATTTCATGATATATGATGATGATATTTTCACATTACAACGTGATATATAGCGTTGGCCTGCTAGCCCGTGTCAATCACATTGCAGTTAACCAAATCAATAAATGAATGATACACGTTTTAATTGGTTTCCCTCAGCAGCACCGAGTTGGTGTTGGTCTTGCTAACCTGCTAACGCTAGCACGCTATCGATCACGGACTAACGTTAGCACGATATGATCAGCCGCTAACATTAGCATGCCATCGATCGGCCGATAACGTTAGCACGATATGGTCTTTAACATTAAATTATCATTATCTAGAAATAACGTAATATTATCAAAAGTGTGTCCAGACGTGTGCATCACTTTTAAGTGTCCTCTGGAAACACTTCTGTTGTGTTGTGGTCTTTGCAGTGTGTTTTCTTATTGAGTTGTGTTGTGGTCTTTGCAGCGCGTTTTCTGAATGCTGCACTTGTGTTGTCAAATTGATGATGTTTTCTCAATTTGCTTATGTATTTGCATGTGTTTTCTTGCTGTGAGCTCTCAGGGCCACCGTGTCTATCTCACAATGTGACAAATATAATCAGAATTACTTAAAAATAATACAATTAATGTTGAAAGAAGCTGTTGCTGAATGCTGTCGTTGCCTCGACCAATCACTCTGTGGCCACTTGTGTAAACGTCTACAGGAGCTACTACATACACCACACTTCTTTGTTATTGGAAATCATGGCTCTTCAGTCAGTTTTGCCTGCACAATAAGCTGACTCTGTCTTTTGGAATGAACACTATTGGATATTGACCATTATTTTCATCCTTATTGATTTCTGGTTGACAATTCACTGTATTTCCACTTTAATTATCTGCATGGCTGCTTTTTGCAGAGATGGACATCAATATCACAGAAAGTAGTGAATCACACCAAACCTGCAGCCACTTAAAGGAAGCTCCTGTCTGCGGTCTCTGGGGATGACACATGTATTAGATCAGGGATGAGTTTTAAAAAGCATCTTTTTACTTTCAATAAGATTCCTTCCAGTTTTCATTCATGTAAAGAGGACTTAAACTACTTCATGTACGTCTGTATGTCACAGTTTTTGAGCTGGTTAGAGATTTCTAAATGAGTAATCTTTTTTTTTTTTAGAAGTGGCAGATAATTTGATTTAATGTTCAATGATTTTAAAGGTTGAGTGTGTGAGGCAGGTGTGTGATCTTCAAATTGTAATGGTGTCTTTTCATACTATTTTTATGAGAAGATCCTTCTTATATTTAAGATCTCAAAAAAAATATTTTAATCAAGTTTTATTTTGGCATTTCAGGACTTTTAACCCAGGAGACCGGCGTTTATGTCCCACGTGAAACCAAAAGTAAACAATAGCTGTGTTTCCATTCAAGTCAAATTGAAATTTGAAGCGAAATTTTGAAAAGTTGCATTCAATAAAATGCAAATTAGGGACGTTTAAAAAATAACACACACATACGGTCCGTGGTTGTAATTAGGTGAGCCCAGCCTCCAACTGAATATGGGAATCCGCCCATTACATTTTTCTTGGCTGTCAATCACTACGTCAGAGACGGCGGCCGCATGACAGCGAACGGTGAAATTCGTAAACATAACTCGTTTTTCGCTGCCTGTACACACAACCTATATTGACGTTTTTGACGGGAGAACAAGCTGGAGTGAAATATAAGAAAACAGCGTCTGGCCACTGAATGGGCTGATGAAAACCTACTGAAAGGTCAAGTATGCCCCTACTTGCCCATACTTGGATGATAAGCAGCCATTCACTGGTGCAAAAACGTCCAGATCATGTGACAGTATAGTCAGAATATGTGTAGTGGTGTTGTATGTAATATTTTTGTACACAGCCTGGTCTAAGACTTTTCTGAAGTTTGAAGTTTTTTTATTTTGCACAAATAAGACAAAAGACGAGGATAAAGAGATAACAACAAAGTGAAGGTACAAGGTAGCGGCAAGAAACCCAAAAAGGCTTATACAGGGCCTCTACCTATATTAAACTTCACAAGTTAAATTAAAACAAGTAACTATCACACAAAAAAAATAAAAAAATAAAAATGATTCTGCACTGAGTGAGCATCCATCTTGCTGTTTCTTTAGCTTTAAAGACAAAATTAAACAAAAAATGTTATCACAGCGGCTTTAATGCAGTTCTGATTTGCGAGAGATAATAAAAACATAAACAAGAGATGATTTCTTTGTTGCCGCAGGAGTCATTGACTCTTGCAGGAGGAAGAGCGCTGCATTCCCACACCTCCTCACATTCCTGTCAGTGAACGTTCCTGCAGTACAGTCAGAGGCCGCTCAGGTTTTAGTGTTGAGGAAACATATTGTAGGACGGCAGCCAAACACCTACGCAAGGGTCAGTGACAAGATCTGACGCCCTGTGATGCTCTCGCTTTAACCTCTGAAATCCCAGCTGGTTTAAGCATAAATAAGGTAAAATAAAGGCAGAACAGTTGCTTCAGCAGCGTTAGTGTATATGTGTGTTCGCATGTGGGTGGGATGTGGGGGTCACATGTCTTCAGATGAATTCTATGCAAAACAAAAACGTTAATACACGCAGTGAGCGTGACGGCGGGCGGCGCACCTGCCTATAAATCACCGTGGTTCTAATCATACCTGTCTCGCCGTCTCTTTGCCGCCATCCCTGGAGAAATTGTTTCGCCTGCCCTCCTCTCTCCCTGTCTCTCTGTTTCTCTCTTTCTCACTTGTGCTCAATTATCTAGCAGCTCTTTCGGTGTTTATTTATTTATCCAAAGTTCATGTACAGTATGCATGCACAAATTTTCTCCTGGGGGAGCGAGAGCGGCTCAGCAGAGCGTGGCGGCTAACCACACCGGCAGCGGTGAAGGAGGTGGAGGAGGAGGAGAAAGAAAAGGAGAGGAGGGGAGGAGAAGCAGATTAGAGGTTAAGTCGGAAATGTTCTTAGAGGCAGACCTAAAGGTTGCTGGTCTGTTTCCCAACACCCGACGGGGAAATAGCATTGATTAGTTGCCTTTGAGCAAGACACAACTTTCCAACTTCAATTTATTGTTTTTTTTTTCTTGGAATTTATTCACAATCATAGAAATATAGAACAGAACCTGAATTATCTTTTTCATGTAGTTTCTGTTTATTTAGCCCTGAAAAGATATTGCTGTTAATTCTTCCTTGTGTTTGCTAAGAAATCTCATAAACATACAGTACAGATCTGACACATAGTGCTCAGTAGAGCAAAAACTGATTTACTTCACATCATCACATTGACAGAACAGGCTTTGTATTAACAGGAAAAAGTCTGAGCGTAACACAGAAAAAAAACAACTAAATCCTCCACTAAACAAAGAAACAAAAAGAAAATTTGTGAGGAAGTGAAGTGGGGAATACGGGGCTTTAGTAAAGAGAAGAGAAGAAATGAGGGACCAGCGGAGGAGCGAAGGTTTTTTTTTCCTCAGACATTTAAAAACACAAGGGAGTTGACGTTTTCCACTGAGGGAGAAGCAGGTAAAGGCTGCCTGGAAGCTAATTAGAGGCCATATCACAACAGCAGCAGGGTCTGAGCCACTTTCACTCAGCACCGAGGTAAACAAAGTGCTTGGCTGCTTGTTGCTGTGACAGGCCAGATAAAGTGGTATTTACCTTTCAGTTGTTGGTTTCTTTTACAGCCAGTGCTGCAAGTATGTACAGTGTGTTTGTTGGCATTTATTTTGCAACACAGTGTCAACAGAGAGGCAGCGAGAGAGGAAGAAACGGAGAGAAGAGTGGATGCACAATGCAATTATAGAGTCATGGAAATGAGGGAGATAGAGAGCAAGGTGGGAGAGGAGTGTCAGCAGATCAGGACGTTAAAGTCTAAAGCCTTATTTATACACCACTAATACTACCTGGGGATGTGCAGTGATTTGTAAAAAGTGCAGAGATAGTAGGGGATTCCATGCAAATCTGCTTAATCTCTCAAATTAAACTGCTATTTGTTGTCTACTGTTTTTAGTCGCCGGAGAATAAAACTCCATAAATTTGCCAAACATCAGCTTCCATATTGAATAAAAAGTTATTTCCATCTTTAAGTTTGTCTTTAAAAAGAGAGAGAGAGAGAGAGAGAGAGAGAGAGAGGTGTGCAATCTGGAGAATGTGGTTTTCATGTTTAGCTCTGATAAATCAGAGATTGAAGGATTAAAGGTGGAGTCTGCCATCCTGATCCACTATTCTTTTCATGCTCGTCAAGGATGTATAAAGAGAAAGAGGGACTCTTAATCTGAACATGCTAATGTTCTGCAGGAGCACTAATTGAAATGTGTGTATTTATTTGGGTGTTACGTTCAAGCATATGAGCATTGTTTATTACCTCAAATCATGCTACAATTTCCATGGTGCTTTTTTAAAATGTATTTATATTTTTTACAGCTGTTGCAATTCTCCTCATTCATGTATTTTGAGAGAGCCATAGCGAAGTGGAGTTTCTGTTTTAACTGAACATTGGACTTCTGATTACCAGCAAACCTGGCTTGACAAGGCATATAAATATTTAGGGATCACTACTGATCAGAAGCTGTCATTTAAGCCCCAATATTAAAAGCCTTGTGACAAAACTGAAACTAAAATTAGGATTATTTTCAGAAACAAATCTTTCTTCTCCTATCAGTCAAGGAAATATTTGATTTCTGCAACTTTCTTGCCTCTGCTGGACTATGGTGATCTACTTTTAATGAATGCAACTAATCAGAGCCTTAAGAAGTCGGACTGTGTTTATCATTGTGCTCTGCGTTTCATTACTGGCTGTTAAAATCGTACACATCATTGTACTCTGTATGCCACGGCTGAAATGCCGTCTTTTTATGTTGCAGGCTACCTCATTGGTTAGTTTGTATCTGTAAATCTATTCTTCGGCTGCTTCCCTCATACCTGTGTACATACGTGTGTGGAAACCAATCGTATACGCTCTCAAAATATTGTACAGATGCTGGTGCCAAGAGTGAGAACTGAGTTAGGGAAAAAAGCTTTTAGTTACGCCGCCCCTTTATCATGCAATAATTTACTAAAGGACTTGAAACTGTCTGAGCTGATCACAATCAATGAATTCAAATCGGTTTTAAAGGATAAATAAATAATTTAACTTGGTCAGTGTGACTGCTCCATATGTCGGCTACTGAGGCTCACTCAGTGTTGTTGTGATTGCTGTATTTGTATTTATTTATTTATTTATTTATTTATTTATTTATTTAATTTAAATTTTGTAGCTTTTTATGCTGCTTTCTTGGCCAGGTCTCTCTTGGAAAATATATTTTTTAATTAATTAATTTCAATGAGGCTTTTACCTGGTTAAATAAAGGCTATATATAGCAGCCACAGCTTCTTCTTTTTTTTCAGAATCATTGACGTCACCTTTAGCTGTCATATCTTGACTTTGCCAGAATGACACTGCATGCTTTGACTCCAAACTACTTCTTGACCAGACACAGAGGCTTACTGTCATCCTGTTGTCATCTTAAAGTTCTCATGAGACGAGCAAAGTCTCCAGGAAGTTTCTGCCTCCAGCCAAGAAATGTTCAGCCGCATAACCCTCATTAAACCACGATTCACCACCGTGGTTTACTGTGCTCTGGTGTCCGTCTCCTGAGTACATTCAACTATCCACCCTGACCTCCTCTGTAGTATGTAACTCTGCCTTGATTGGAAAAAACAAATGTCAGTTAACATTATCCAGGCAGAAATGACATTGCCTGCTAAATGTATTTAACTTAACAAAATAAAAGTATATGAAAATACTTAATGGGAGACCAGGGTTATTGTTCTTGATCCACTTTTTATACAAACTATATATTTTTATATTCAGGCAAGTAAATACTTGTATTAATTAACTTCTTTGGCCTTTGTTTTGTTAAGATTAAAAATCAGATTTCAAAGAAGCGTAGAAGACTTGATGGCAGATTTTTCCTTTGCATTAAAATCAGGATGTATACATTTAACCTGTCAACTCTATCAACGTCTGTGTATTAATTACCTCCTACTTGGCCTTGCCTCTTAATGGTCTTGAAAAGGTTCTCGAGCCCCTCTGTGCGGCTTCTTTGCGACATCTGTCGCCCGTGTTTTTAACTTGAGAGAATAGCACTGTCAAGCGTTCACATAAACCATGTCAGAGCCGCCTGTGGCACCTATCTGCTCAACAAAACAAAGGCTCCCCGCAATTAAGGAGGCCTTTTCTCACCACCGACAGCTCCCCTCCTTTTTTTCGTCCCCTTTTTTTTTCTTTTTTGCTTTATTCCGACAATTTCCAGCAACTCTAGCAGACACCTTAAGTGCCGCTAAGTGATCAAAGAGGGGAGTGCATATTGGATAACGCAATTAGGCTACCACTGAGAGAGGAGAGTAACAAAGAGAGAGACAAGAGAGGGACTCTGAACAGATAATGGCTTGTAAACAGAGGACATTACTTTACACAGAGATTATTCAGATCCCGACCTGACACCGGATGCACCAGGGTCTATTAGCGGAGTCATACCCAGTGGGAGAAATAAGACTGGATCACTTTAGTTAGAAAATGGGAGAAAATGGCAGTGTGAGGATTTGTTCTTCTACTAAAAAGTTGATTCTCAGGGTCCTCTAATTGCCAATATTCAAAACAAAGCGATGATAGTTTAAAGCGAACGTGAGAATGTCTTGTCAAAGAGGATTTCTTCCTCTCGCCCTCCTCCCGTCCTCGCATTTCTCCTCGCTGCTTGTCATTGGTGTACTTAACAAGAGGACCTAAGTGGCTGCTCTCATCATAATGGAGATCCGAGAATATAAAGAATGTGTGTGTGTGGTCGCGGCGGTGAGGGGCGAGTGTTGTGGCGAAGAAAGGAAGCGGTGGTTTCCTCCACCCCTGCTCCCCAGTGTTAAATGACCTGGGTCAAACGGTCAAAATGTAATTATCACCGAGGACGGCAGCGATCGCCAGTCAACCTGCTTACCTGACATTAACCCCGGTCTGAACTAACAGGAGGCCCTTGCTGCTCCGGGGAGCCAGATGCTAATTTGAAGCAGAGTTTGCAGTTGGGGGGGTTTGGGTGGGGTAATTGTGGAGATCTAATGGGGATCAGTGCTGTGGGAGCTCTCTATACATCTGCCGTCTGGCTAAGACCCACCGCACCTGAGACTCACAGGCTTGGCTGTGGTCGCACTCCCCTGTAGGCTTTGAAGCTCAACGGATGCAGCATGGCGCCACTGCTGGCACAAGTCAAGTGTGTGTGTGTGTGTGTGTGTGTTGTGGTTTGAATTCCAATTTTAGTTGAGTGAGGCTGCACTCACAATGAGTGTCCCAGGGCTAACAGATCTGAATGTTTCTTGTCACAAAGCTTACATAAATTCAGATTTCTATTGTCTGACAGTGTATTTGCCTATTCTATTTGTTTTTACTGACATACCAAGAACACATGAGCTTATGATGCTGATGAATGCTGTATTTATTATGAAATTGCTTGTGTCACAATGCCATTTCTTTCTGCCATCAACCAGAAATAACCATTATCACTTATATGTACCTGTTGTTGAAGTCGTACATGTATCAGAAAACCAATTGAGGTTGTGTCTTGGTTCGTAAGAGATTTTCACTAGCTTCTAATTGCCTCAGTGGTGCTAGTACAGCTGTGTGAACCCACAGTAGTCTGACTTTGCTGTTATTTAATTGCAATAAATCAATTGAGAGTAGGCTGAAATAACTACATCATCATGCAGATTCATAGAAAGTCTGAATTCAAGCTTTGTCATGTCTTTCCACAAGAACACAAGCCAACAACTTATCTGAATCAAGTTCAAGTTCCAGTTCCAGTTCCAGTTCCAAGGCTCTGCTCTGCTATTGACCTGGACTATCAGCTATTGCTAATGCCTACAGTGAACCATTAACTATTCAGAAAACCTTCTTTGGTAAAATAGTGTGGACCTGTGGATATTATTTTCAGTCTCCCTGTTAAATGTGAATGTGTCTGCATAAAGTCTCACATTAGAGCCCACTTGTGCATATTGGAATTCCCACCCAATATGGAGACTTGATTCCACAAATTGATGTGAGGGGCAGTGGAAGGCCTCGACCCTCTTGTAACGCAGCTCACCTCTACACTTGACTCCTGCTCGCTCATTGTGTCGGTGCGACGAGGAAAAAGGGCCCAGGGAAGCAGCCTCCTGGTCATCTTTAATTCATGCGATTAAATATGCAGCAGAAGCCCTCCTTGTACCAGCTGTTAGACGCCGTTAGTAAGCCATAATTCAAGAGTTCAAATCCGAGCAAATTGAGGGCGAGGTCGGACAGAGCGCTGGCCGGAGAGGCATTATCCTCCAGCTGAGGGGCGAGTGGCAGGTTCAGTCAGGTGCAGCACGAAGCAGAGGCTTGTTAATCCTCACGGCTGGTAAATGATGAAGCATTGCACTGCAGTTATAAATGTACATATGGGAAAATAAGCAGTGACACGTTATTTCTTCCCTTAAAACCTCTCCGTCATGCAGCGATAAAGAGGTGTTTATCACATCCACTGTCGAAGCTTTGACCTTTGACCTCTAATATCATCACTCTGGACTCTTATTGGTCTGCATCTACCAATATTAAGTACATTATTTGATACTTATAATCATCCTAGCTTTGCATTTAGTGTACAGGCCTTTGCAGTCAAGTGAAAACCTTGTATCTCTTAAAAATAAACTTTCAGATAAATTTACAGATTATGACAAGAATGATCATGTCTTCATATAGATCACAATACAACTTTGACTTAATCCAGAAAAAGTGCTTCCAAAGAGGGTTTAAAGGAGCTTGTCAACTCATAGAGGAAAATGTGAATTTAGCAGAAATGTAATTATGAGGTTTCCATACTAGACAAGCAGTATTTATATGTTTATAAAGTCTTGCGGTACCATTTGACTGCCTTTCATTCAAGTACGCAAATTATTTTAACACAATATGTTTCTATATCTCCTTAACTTGTTGTGGAATTTTTTGTTTAAAAATAACTTTCCAAATTGAAGTTGAACAGTCTAATTTTGAACCGAAAATAAGGAGCCCCATTTAAAATCATATTCAAAATATTCAACTAAACAAGATATTTTTACACGTAGTATTTACATTTTTTTTTTTAACAAAGCTTTTCTTTAACCCCACTATAGCACAACAGCTCCTTTGTGTGTGGGCGCTCGTCTGCATGTTTTTGAACATGTACATATGTGTCTATCCATGACTATCTGCATGTGTGTGCATACATTTGTGGGAGTGAAAAGGCTCCTCATCGACACATTGCACCTGCGTGAATATAACGTGTGTGTCAAGTTATATAAGATGTGCACGGACGGGTTTGTGCCTGAATGTGGATCAGTGTGTGTGCACGCACGTGGAGGAAATCACCATTTCAATATAGCTCTGATTAAACTTCCCATTTACCGTTCTGAAAGTACACAGGAACCTTTTCTTGGCAGGTTGCCTCCTGCTGCAGACCGGTGCCAAGCTCTTTGAAACCCAATCAGTTTTCGGTTCTCAGATCACTATCCGCTCCTTAGTCTCTCCTCGCCTCTCTCCTCCTGGATCAGCAGCTCGCATTGCAAGCTTGAAAAAAAAAAAAAAAAAGGGAAAGAAAGAGGCCGATGGTTGGTCATCCATCAACACAGCCAGCTGGCGTTGGATCAACACCCACCAAGTCCAGCAGGCACCTGTTGGGAGTCTGCAAGGTGCAGCACACTGCAAAAAATAGACAACCTCACAAGGCATAGTTTCATACGGAGGCATGCAAGCTTATTTTCCTGAAAGGAAGTGAAAGAACTGCATAGTGCCAAACATAATTACACTTCTCTGTAATGCAGTTTAAGAATTTTGCATGATATTAACTTCAGCTAAGTCACATCACATCAGTCTATTAGGATTGTATCAGGCTGTTCGCATTCACTGTTCGTACTATAACTATGTAATCGGAGCCAGGACGTGCCGGTTGGCCTAAAAGGAGGAATTCAGCAGATGTGGTATAAAGAGCAACAAAGTCTGTGTATAGAGGAGGTCCAATGCTGGAAAATGGTGCTAAAAAAACCCTTTTCTTTACAAACTGTTGTATGAGGATAGACTGTCAATCAGCCATTGTGTGCTAGTATTCATTCTATAGTGAGAGTAACACTAGAAGTGTATGAACAGCAGAAAATATTATATATGTGCGGATAGATGTCGATCAAATCAGACTTTGAAGAGCTGCTTCATGTTAAAGACAGATACTTAACCAAGAGTGAGCCACATTGTAACATTCTCACTGCAATTTTCCATGATGTTCCTTGAGCTCTCACCACAATCCACAATTAGTCTTAATTATTTCCAGCTGTGCATTACTCGATTTTCATCGTGTACTGCACTGTGGGACAAAGGTGGCCTGCAATAGCACACAAAGCACACTCACAAACCAAGTGTCTTTGAAATAAAGGCATAACTAGTGTGATTCAATGTTGAGCTATTTAAAGTCAACCGTATATATTTGAGGTATATATTGAGTTGAGTTGTGGTGATCCCATTCATCGTTTTGCAAAATTGATTTGCATTTACAGTATCTATAAAACTACGAGCATTTACCTGCAGTTAATGGTGCTTGTCTTTGCATTAGACTCATAATTTGTATTTTTAAAGTTGTAAATCCGACCAGACTTTGGGACGAGAAGCAGCATTTCAAGACCACTAAATCACAATTGCTTACACCATTTAAAATGGCAAAATACCCATCTTGACAAAAACACATTAGCGCTGTGCAGAAACAGAGAAGGACAGAGACTGAGAAAAAGAGATAGAGTTAGAGTGAGAGTTTGACCGCAGTGACCAGGGGAATTAGAGAGAGAGCTTATCCCTACGTCAGTATCAACATGTATAAGCCCAACGCTCCATTTCAACCCCAGAAACCTGCCGTCCAATCCATCAAAACACGACTCCCATCGACATAAAACCTCCCTCTCTGCCTGTATTTGTCTTCCTAATTAATTACTTCACATGCCACAGTATGTTTTTCAAATGATAGATGATGGAAAATTATAGCTGCGGTATCCCAGGCACAGCCGGTGGTAGATTTGTGCAGTCAGCTTCCAGCCTGCATTACCTGAGTAGATCTGGCAGAATGCCTGAGCACTCAGACAGGACGGGACAGATTTGATTTTTGGTGTGTAAGAGGCTTTTTAAAAAATGTTTCTAATGCCGGATTTAGTAGGTAAGCACAATCTGTCGTGTTCACCTACGTGATATTATCCAACAAGGACACCGTGACATGCAAACAGCAAAGGAAACGCAGTGTTTAGTGTGCAGGGTTTTATCATTGTCCTCATGAATCTCTACTTGTTAAGGTGTTATGGATGAATTGTTGATGATTGTGCTCTAGCACTTTGAAATGATAAAAACAAGCATAATAACTGCAGGTATTTGGACATATTTATTTGGATTCTCCTTTTTTCCCAACAAATGTGTTTATTTATTTATACAATGGATGTTAACTGAGCATTATTTGTGTTTTTCTGCCTCAAAGTAAAATTCCACATTTTACACCTGAGATAAATCATAATTTTCCTTGTCTTATTGAAACAGATATATATTTTTTTATTTTAATTTAATTCAATTTTCTATTTCAGCTTCAGGGCTAGAAGAAGAATAATATTGTAAAAAAAATATATATATAAAAATATTTAAAAAAACAAAAAAAATATAATACTAATAATAAAAAAGAATAATAATGATGATCATAAAAATCATAAATAACTATTAATCAATATGTTATTGTTGTATAACTCAATTATGTGAATGATCATTTCAGTAATATTTTACTTTTAAAAATATCTCTAGTTATAGCTGGTTGTGTTTTGTATTTGAGACATGTTTTCTACCTTTCAGTCAAGATGATGCAATTTCAAAATTCCCCGTGAAGGAAACTCTCCGCAGCACAGAAACGTTACAGGAGTAATAAACAAACAAATCGACAGGAGCCTCACTCTTTTTCTACATTTTTGATCAGTCGTAGCGCCTAAGGCCAGGTTCTTAATACAGATTCCAGGCCTTTGATTCACAGCGCTGTCCGGTTTTAATAATGCAGGCGTGTTTGCGGGTGGTTCGCCCCCCGCCTCGGGGTCCGTCTTCCCGCCCCTCCTTCTGAAGAAGGCCGCTTCCTCACGGTGATGTTGGAGACGGCCGGACAGGAAGCGCTCACCGTGAGAGAAAGTTAGGATGGGAAGACTGGGAGCAGTGGGGGTGTGAGAAAGAGGAAATGAAAAGGAGGAGAGAAGGGGAAAAGTTTCTTTTTTTCTCTTGCTGGGAGCACAAAAGAGCATATTAAACACTAAAGTTTATCAGTCCAAATTAAGTCTTGAATTCACAGCTTCTTTAATCTTTTCGCATCTGAAACCATTTCCTCTCCCCCCGCCCCTCCCACCTCCACACTTCCTCCTGCTAAAACAGTGAAATGAAATCCAAGCCGTACCGTTGACTCTCCCCATGTTGAAAACACTGAGACACATCATAAAAAATTAATTACTCCTCCAACCCCCCTCTCCTCATTTCCATAAGATTCCTTTAAAAATATGTAAAATTCATTTAAAGTAAGTGGTGACGTTGTCTTTGAAGATCACGACAACTAACATGGATCAAAGCGGAGGTTCTGTACGGATGAGGGCCTGATTAGCATAATGAAATTAACTTAGAGACAAGAATCTCTAATAGGTGCAACAAAAAAACGCATTAACAATATTTAAGGAAAGTACTGTTTGTGGTTGTAATACAACAATTATGGAACTTGTATTCAATTAACACTTTGTTGATTAACTTGTGTTTTCATATGCAGCTCATATCAAGACTGCTTTTCATTTCGGAAGCATTATTTTTTCTCTTTTTTCGCCTTTCACTTTTCAACTTGACACACATGATGATTCTTTGCTGTATTGTTTTTCTTAAATCGGGCCATGAAATCAATCTGAATTTGCATATTCACAGTGATAATTGCAAAGCTGGCAGATAGTTGTGCTATAATTGCAAACTAATGACTGCAAAATTATTTGTGAACTCCCGAGATATTGAGGGTTTTTTTTTCAACAGCACCTAATTTGAGTGACAGCTCCAGCAGGTTAAAAAAAGGGTTTATCAGGAAATTTTCCTTTGAAATGACTATTAACCAGAGTCACGGTATCTTTACTGTCACAGCATGTGATCTGTGTACTACAACATCCTGTATGAGCTGTGGAGCTTGTACTTTCTGTCTGAGGGCTGTCAATGCATCCTCCGCTTCCTGAAAGACAAAATACAGACAAACAGTTATTAATCCCAGCTGCAAAAATACCTGCAAACACTGACATTCCAGCTCTGACAACAGGAATGCCTAGCAGACCAGTAAAAATGACTGCAGGAATCACCTAAATAATTTATTTTCAAGATTAATGCTCAGCTAGATATGCAGTAATTGTAAAACCAAAGAAACAAACACAAAAAGTGTGCAGTTTGGCCAAATTAGATAGACTAGATTAATCCAAATGAAAGCAATGATCTTTTAATAATTTCAGCTGTTAACTGTGTTTCTTTTCTCTCTAATGACTGCATCCAGGCAATTAAAAGTTTTCCATTTGCTCTTGTAAACACGCAGTGTTTGAATCACAGAGTCCACACTGGCAGACTCATCAGATATACTGACATGACCGTTTTCATATCAAAGACACAATGCGAAGGCCCCCCGGCCACGGAGGAGATTAAATGCATAATAAGACAGGATAGAAAGACCAATGCTGGTGTTGTGAATACTAGAAATGCTGAAGAGTTGTGGACAGTAATAATAATGGACATGCATGTTATATATGAAACTGTCTTTGTAGTTCTGGTACAAAGTCTGTGTAATGTCTGACTGAACCAAGGGGTGAAGGTCGTCGTCTGGGGAATTCACAGCGAGCAGGCGGGCATGTAGATGATGTATCACGCCACTGGCGCCAAACAAACATCTGACCATTAAGTGGAAAGGTAATTTATGTGTAAACACCAATGGAAATGATGCTGGTATTGGCCAGGTGTCCATGTGAGTCCAAATGAGCTGCTACATACGGTGATTCGGTAACCCTTTCTGTTACAGTCCCCTAATTACTGTGCATTTACTATGTAATTAAAAGATAAAAAAGAAAGAAATTACAAGGTAACTAACACTGATAAAATGATGGTAACAGAGTAAATACTAACACATTGCCTTGAAATAGCTTAACTATTACTAAAAACAACTCTGCATTAATGGGTAATTACTACCAGCATTATGAAGATAACTACAGTAAAATAATAACACAAATACTACGTAAAAAGAGAAATTACAACCCATTTACCTGGTAGTATAATTCAATATCTCACCTGTCCATCTAGTTACTAGGTTATTGGGCTGATTTGGCTGGTAATAACTTTGCTCATTCATTTATCATGCCTGATTTTATTTAGTGCTTACCTGGCAAATATGCCATCAGGGTCCTCTTGTTAATTGAACTTTCTGTAGTGTTACCAGGTAAAACAAGTCTACTTACCAAGTAAATAAGACAACAGTGTGCCGTAAAAGAAAGCGTGGCTTCTTTCCACAGTATTACCAGTTTCTTACTTTGTAATTAAACCAAATATGTTCAGCTTTGCATATCATCCATTCTAAACTTTACCATTTATTTTCTGCAATGTGACCAGGTTAAGCATGACTATTATTATTATATTTTACATGGTAATTACCCATTACCCATGTAAAAGAAAGGGTTACCAGTGTTTTTAGCCAAGGAGGACATTTTTCCAGAGTTAATTTGAGAAGACACCTGTAGATGGTCATCCTAGCGTTCAAATAATCATGTTTTGTAAAGTATTATATCCCCATTAGCCCCTTTGCAAATTTTGGACACCACACTTTACAGGTGTGCACCTGTAGAGTGTGTGGATTTTCATTTGGAGGAACCAGTGCTTTGGACACAGAGTGGGCATTTGGTTTCTGTTGCTATCTGCTAGCTCCTTTCCTGCTGTACAGGAAGTTATGTCTTTTATGCTTTATTAAAGATAAAGAGAAGAATAAAAACAGATTAGTAATTGAGGCAGCAACAAGCAACGTAGAGCACCTACAGTAGCCAAGGAATAAAAAGGGAATAAAAGGAGAAAGATGGCAAAGGACGGAGATAAATTAGAAAATAAGTAGAGATTATTTCCCAGTTTACCACTTCAGCCAACTGAGATTTTGATTGTGTGAAACCTGTCTGTGACCACGCTAACATCAAGGAAGTTAGTCCAGATACGTTGTAGTCTATATGGGGTCTTTGTGTTGTTTAGTTTGTAATCTGACCAGCACTCCTCTCAGTGGGAGTCGGGTGTATCCCCCTCTCTCTGATAGAGAAAAGAGCGCTGTCCTCTTTAGGCCTGGCAGTAATTGAAATAAATTACAAGAGTGCAGCATTGTTGTTATCTGTGGTTAGTTAACAGCACCTCCCTCCCTCTCAGGGAACGGAGGGATTCAGGGAGGAGGAGGAGGACCACGACGAGGTTCCAGTGACCCAGATTTAGTCTCAAAACATAAATAAATTATCAGCCCCCCCTTTCACACACATACACACACTTCCCTTCATGTTCAGAGTGCACCTTCAAAGTTGTAAATGGAATTTAATCATGGTGAAATGGAGACATACTCACATTTCTGAATGCACCCACCCCCCATTTATGCATGCACACATCTGTGTGCACATTATGCATCTGATGCTGAAAGGTGTAGGCGATTAATCAATCAATAGATCATTTTCACAATTGAGCCAGCAAAACTGTCAAACACTCTTTGGTTCCAGATTCTGTGTGAATTTAAGGATTTACTGCATTTCTCTCTTTTACATCATTACAAACAGAATATATTTGGGTTAGGACCGCTGCTCACACACAAGAAAACCAAAGAAAATCTTTTAGTTATTTTTTATTTATTTTTTTTACAGGTTTTTTTTGGACAATTTTATGATTAAACAGTGAATGAATTGATGGAAAAAGTAGTTGACAAAACAGTATTAATAATTTAAAAAAGATCACTGTAGGTAAATGTACAAGCAGAAAGATACTAATCTGAAAGAAGTCACTTTTGTAGAAAGGATTTGCTTAAAATACAGCACATTATCAACAACATCTCAACATAGGACTTTGATGTTTGAGGGCTATCTACAAGAGCAGCGTCCCACGATTAAGCAATGAAGGACTTGTCCTTGTTGAAATTATACTTTAGTTTTAACAACTTCCCTAACAAATATGGAATTGCAATTTGCAAAAGGTTTTTTACCAGCCAAATGAATGTCTTTTTTGTATGAAAGTCAATGACCTTTAGTGGCTATATGACGGGAGCAAAAGAGGAAGTCAGGTAGTATAAAGAGCGACACAGTCCGTGTTGGGAGGAGGCAAGGGCGACTAGATGGGTCAAACGAACACAAGACTTTGACCCAGATGGATGCTGTTTGTTACATAACTACATCATGTATTACGTAACTTACTTAACTTTACAATGTCACATAGATTTCAACCCATGATTTTTCCCACTTAACAAAGAGGTTTTGTTGCCCAAATCTAACCAAAAAGTTGCATTTTACAATGTTACCAACTGTACAATATTTTGGCTGTGAGACTGTCTCACAGATGGCTGTTAAATATGTCATATACAGTATTTTGTCCTTTAAGGAGTCACTGACAAACAACCTATTCTGTCACTTGTGTATGAGGTCGTGTTGCTCATTCTACTGGGTGGTTTTAACTTTTCTCACATTTTTTGTGATGTCTGTGATTGTGTCTAAAGGAGTCGACATACATGCTTTTGCGTGCCTTCTCTCCGTACTGGTTTCATCTGTTTATTCAAGTCTCTTTTGTAAAAGAGATCTTGCTCTCAATTAGATTACCTGATCAAATAAAAGTATAAATCAAATAATATTCCAGAAAGCATGTTCCAGCTGGTCTGTGTCTAATTGTCCCCCCAGATGAAGAACGACCCAAATGCGGGTCTAAAGTGACACCAGTAAATAATCCTCTTTATTCACACTTCATTTGTTTGGAGAACATCTTGGGAAAACAGGGTTCTTGTCCTCAGAAAACAAAGTCATAAAAACAGAAGAATCTGAGACTGTGCAGGAGTGACAGTGTTTTTAAGCAGGCCTGTCTGTCGTGGCGGCGTTTTAAGAGCGTTCTCTGGCGACTGCCGTGACACTGCCATTCCCATGCCCTGTCGAATTCTTTCCTCAGATCCCAGGCATTTAAACTGCTCCCTCCCTCCCCTGCGCCGCTCAGGATGTAGCCAAAAGTCCACTGACCTATGTGGGAGTGGATATTTTGGAAGACGGCCCTGGCTCTTTCACTCTCTATTCCTGTCCTCGCACGTTCATTAGCCCGGCCTCCAGAGTCAGAGTGTTTACATGTTGTTATCATTCCTCTCCTATCATTTTTCTTCCCTGTTTTTTCTCTCCTTTTTCCTCCGCTGAGGGATGTTTTTTCTAGGTGGGGTCATCTGCTGTAATAAATTCATGTATGTCACATTAGTATGACTATAATCTCCAAGTAGATTAAAAATACATGTGTTTATCCTGGTGAGAATGTTGGAAAGGCTCTTTAAAAACCTGCAAAGTCGCTTTTAAATACACAACAGTGCATGTGTGTGAAAGAAGGTAGTACATGTCTATTTCTGCTATTACATGCTGTCGATACCTTCTGTTTTAGCAGTGAGAGTTGACTGTGGCTGCATCAGTTGAGGAAAGAGTCCCTTTCATCAAAGTAAATCTTTGCAAAGGTCAGAAATGCAACCTTAGTCCATGGGGGGGAAGGTGTCAAACAGATAACGCACTAAAATAATATTGTGTTATTAAAAGTACGATTTTATTTGACTTTGTTATTACCCATTTGATCCCAAAGGACATTTGGTCACACCCAGGCCTTAAACATGTTCACAAGATAAATGCACTAAAGGGAAGAGAGGAGGGTTAAGGTTTTTGTAGTTTTTTTAAATTTTTTTAAAGAAAAAAAGGAAGTAGGAAAAGTTACTTAATCATGTTTGTTTGTTGTTTCTACAGAATTGGCATATAGTGATGGCCACAGTGAAACATTGCAATGGATTATGTTGTTGTTTTTATGGTGTTATATTGGCCATTGCCACATTGAAGTCCAACGGGGTGAGAAACCCAAGCAATGCACTTCTGAGCCTATCCACAGACTATCCTCAAATACTCACCCAGTCTTCCTTTAGTCTACTTTTCCATCCTAGTGCTGGTGGGTCAGGATTTTTATAATATGCACCCACCCAACCCAACAGCCAAATACAGAATCTACCACTAAACCAACTTCATGCATAATAGGAGCACAAGTCAATACAAAAGACTGAGACCTTATTGAGCTCACTGGTCAATGGCTGTCAGTCATAAGTGATGGACGATGACATTATCCATTGGCCTAAATATTTCACGGTTTTCTTTGTAATTCTTTCCGGACTCTATAAATTGTTGTTTACATGCGTGTTTGTTTACATAAGTCATCAACATTCAGCTTCTTTCCCTCTCCTGTCATGCAACTTGCGGGGAGGCGGGGCTTACACACACACACACACACACACACACACACACACACACAGACGATGTGGACAGCGTTGAAGCACGTGAAGCAGAGAGAAAGAAAGAATTAGCCCACTCGAAGCTAAGTTTTCCGACGACCGTAGTAATTACAGAAAGTTGAGTGGTATCAATGGAATCAGTTTCAAAGCCTAATGCCAGAGCAGCGGTGTGGGAACATTTTGGATTCAAGCGAGATGAACACGCAGAGATGGCTAACATCAACGAGCCGGTATGTTGAATGGTTATGAAGATAGTCGCAACAAAAAGTGGCAACACAACAAACCTCAAAGTCCATTTAAAACACAACCATCCCATCCAATTTCTTCAGCTGGGAGCAGAAAACAAGGCGAGAGCCGCGGTGTATGGAGGGACCTCCACTAACCGCCAACTTGCAATTAAGGATATCTTTGCCAAAAAATGCAAATATAAACGTGACAGCACAACATGGTGCACGTTCACAGATAGCGTTATTTGCTTTATAGCGAAAGAGCTGCAGCCATACAACACTGTGGAGATAACAGCGTTAGAGAAATGCTGCAGACTTTTAATAGGCAGTATGAATTGCTTAAATAAAGAAGGATGTACTTGAATCATTATGCTCTAATATCATTCTATCAGCGGCATAAAAAACAGCAATACTATCGTTTATCGTCATTGTTTCTGGGAAAATATTACGTCCTAAAAAATGTGTTATCATGACAGGCCTAGTCGCCTAGTAGACAGTCAACATTAGCTTGGCTTTTTAAAAAAAAACAGTGGATTTGTGCAGGATGTCCCCTGTTGCATTAGTACCAATTCACTAAGACCAGTCAGTGGTCTGCAATGTCTTATACTGTATATGGCTGCACCTACTCAGTATTTTTTTTTGCATTTACCATACATCTGGTTAAGAAGAAAGACAAAGCATTGCCTATAATGACATCCGGTTTTATGTATTCTTTTGTGGACACCATGACACACATCTGCCGCTTGTACTATTGACTTTATGGTAGAAGCCTGTAGTGATCAAACGCCTGTGTTTACAGATGGTTGTTGCCTTATTGCTAGAGGTCAAGGTAGAGGAATAAGTCTGTTTCTGGCCAAGTCATTATTTACTGTTGATTCAACGCAGGGAAGTTTTCCCGACCGGGGCTCGAGACTTTCACATTACAGCCCAGCAGAGGAAATAATGACCTGTAGGTGCTCAGCTGTTGGAACGAAATTGGTGTTTCTTTTCTATTTTTTTTTATTATTATACTCTAAAGCTGCCGTGTTCTCCTCCAACATCCCTCCTCCCACCCTCCAGTCTAGTCTCCCACACTGCCCGCCGCAGCCCTGTTACATCACTGGAAATGTTTGCTGCTTTCTTTCTGGAACTTCTGAGCT